>NC_041393.1:730971159-731073910 GCF_002162155.2 Triticum dicoccoides | reverse complement strand
GGGGGGGGGGGGCATTTAGCATTTGGGGCCTAGAAGTGGGCCTTCTTTTCTAGTTGCCCTTAAAGCAGTACTCTATCTCGAAATTGTGGGTTGCGCTTAGCTTCGAAATCAATAATTAAGCAGTACTCTTTGCAAAGTTCAATCCCACCTGCTCAGGTTGTGAGAAGTAGCACAACACATGTACACCACTTGTTGCAGCATGAGAGTTTTCCCTTTTATCGGTACATTGTTTATACAAAATGTTTTATCTCTCAAACCATGCATCTAAATCCCAAATTGTTTTCGCCGTCCGATTCCTCAATCAATATCTTTGAAAGTAGATCCCATGTTGATAGGTTTCGATGAAATTTATTTTCATGAAAAAACCCGGCCCGGAAGCATGTTTTCTTTCACTTTTTTCCTTTTCCAAAGGGGCACAACTATGCTCTCGTGAAAGCAAATCTGTGCCTCCACAACGAGCAAATATGTGCCTCGACAAGGAGCAAATCTGAGCCTCTCGCGAAAGAAAACAAATGTTTTTTTCTTTTTCGAGAGGCACAACTCGAGATAGGAAATCTGCGCCTCCACGAGAAGTAAATCTCTACCTCTCGCAGAAGAAAAAAAGGAAACCGCCTTCTTCCGAAAGGCATAACGGTGTCTCTGGGGGAAGCAAATCTGTGCCTCCATGTGAAATAAAATTGTGCCTCTCGTGAAAGCAGAAAAAACATGTTTTTTTCCTTTCCAAGAGGCATAGTTATGTCTTTGCGGAAGAAAATCTGCGCCTCCACAAGAAGTAAATTTCTACCGCTCGCGAAAGCAAAAAAGGGTGTTCTGTTTCCTTTTCCAAGAGGCACAGTTGTGCCTCTCATGGGAGCAAGTCGGTGCCTCCACGAGAAGTACATCCATGCCTCTCGTGAGAAATAAAACCAGTTTTTAACTCATAAAATGTTTTGGAAACTCTTTTTTTCCAAAAACCTAGAGTAAACAAAAAAACTCATCTATAACCCGAAAACGCATACAAAAAATATATAAAAATAAACGAAATCTTGAGGGAACGCCCAACATGTGACATGTGGTGGTGGCTGAGAGCACGTCCACTAATAGTGACCCATGCGGGAGCCCGCAACGAGTACTCCTCAGATTGCAACCTATCTGTTCTTACTACACACCGAGCGAGCCAATAACTCTATCATGCAAACAAAATGTTTGCATGTTTATGAGATAAAATAATCAATGTACATGAAATTCATGTATTATAAACTTCAAAAAAATTATAAATAACTTTTAAAAATATTCATACATCTGAAATAAAACATTCATTGTGTATTTGAAAAATATTCATGTGTATAGAAAAACTACCCCAATGTGTAAAAATATCTACATAATTTCAGAAAGTTCATGGCCTTTAAAAAAACTAATGCATGTGAGATAAGAAAAAATCACCAATAATATAACAAAAAATATAAAAGTGAAGAGAGAAAAGAAAAATAACCAAAGAAAAAGGGAAAATGGATTCAAAACCCGTGGAAACCAAAACTAATGACAAGAAACTGGAAAAGATAAAAATAATTGGCGAACCACTAAGGATTTAGCAAGGAAGAGGAAAACATTTAGCAGGTCCTTGAAATAGGCCTCCTTTCTTAGTTGGGCTCAACATTTTGTTCAAATTCTGGATGGGGCTTGCCTTTGTATCTGTCCTTACCCTCCTGTTGTTGAGAATGGCGTATTGGCTCTTGGCCTCCATGGAGCCCGATTTTTTGGAAAATTTGAAATTTGAAAAATTTTGTTTCAAAAAATCTGATTTTTTTGTACAAGTAAACAAGGATGTGAGGCGTATCTGTGTAAAATTTTGGGATGAAATTCGTTGAAATGCGACCTGTACAAAAAAAGATAAATTCATGGTCGAAGAATAAATAGTATCTTGGGTTAAAGAGCCTCGTATTTGTCTTTTTCGCACAACCCTCTTTTCAACGTATTTTGTCTTGAAAATTTACACACTTCTGCATTATGCCTTCATCTATCTTTGTATGTTTTCAGAACTTTTTGAAATGTAAAAATATGAATTTTCATGAATTTTGAATTTTGCATTTGGAGGCCCTCCATGGAACTCGGCCTCCAACAGCAATTTCGGCCTGTTGTTCGTTTTCGTGCTTGAAGCAGAAGCTGAAACTAGTTCAATAAAATAGTAGTGGTATATTTTTGGGAAAAAATACTCTACGTATCGGGCAAAAGCTACTCGTTGGACAACTCGGATGTCATGGCAGAAAAAAGAAACAGCTCTAAGTAACCTGCAAATATGTTTTAATTTGTGTTGATGAACTATTTCATTCATGGGCATTGAGAGCTCATACTACGTCTGGAGAAACAATCGCCGAAGTGCTTCAAAACAATTGTCTGGAGAAGCACTTCAAATCTTGTTGCTGCGCCACTTCACTTGAAAATATCTCAGTTCAGTGTTCGCCGACACCCTGAAGCATCTCATGCATGCATGCACACGAATTCCCAGGATCATTGAACATGAGAAGATGCGTGCGTCATGCACAGCCACAATGTTTAACTATTACATGCATTAGTAGAAAAAGGACCATTTGTCCCGGTTCATAAGGCCTATTTATCCCGGTTCCCGAATCGGAACTAAAGGGTCGGTACTAAAGCCCAATACATTTAGTCCCGATTCGCCCACGAACCGGGACAGATGGGGCTTGACGTGACTGCTGCGGCTTGCCCAGACTGGAGGGTCTTTTGTCCCGGTTGGTAGTACCAACCGGTACCAAAAGGCATCCACGCGTCAGCAGTTCAGGGGCTGGGGGTTTTTTTTTGAAAGGGAGGGGGAGGGGGTTGGGTTGGGGTTTTTGTAGGGTTAATTTAGGGGTTTCATATATTATGTTAGCTAGCTAATAGAGAGGAGTGTCCTCTCTTATATCCGTGTTTGGTCGATGCTAGGTACTATACGTATAGAGAGGACTCGACGCGCTAGCTAGCTAGTAAGCAAATGAAGAAAACCATTAAGTACGGAAGATCGTCATGAACATATACAAAGAGAAGTGATCGACCTCCCCTTCTCCGAGAGATTGGTCGAACAACAAATTTTCGTATATCTATCCGATACTACTGGCTACATATATACAATATAAGATCTCTTACAATCCCCTAACATCTGAAATCAAGTTTTACATGGCATTCTCCATCTTTATCGATGACATGGTCAAGAAAGAATCCCGCCAATTCCTCTTGAATTGCTCGTATGCGATCTTGTGGTAGGAATTTATCCCGCATATGAAATATCTAATTTGAAGAACGGGGTCAATACATATATATGAATGAAACTCAACACAAATGATGGTAATAAAATAAAATTGTGAATATTATTGCTTACGCACTTCATATTGTTTTTTAGAGTAGCCCCGCTCACAGGTCGTGTGGTGGATGAACTCGCAAATGTAGTATCAACAGTAATTATTCCTGGGTTCCTGCCACAACCACTTTACAAGAAATAGAGGTCAATCAAACTGATAAGCAAGCATGCTAAATGGTATTGATGAAACTAGCTAGAATCAATGGGAGATGCGCAGAACTAGCTAGTAGTACTTACTTTCGGGTGTTTAAATCGAAGCTCCCCCGGCAGTCCCGGAGCTTCTACGGTGAACTTTTTCCAAACCCTGCCACACAAAGAAAACAATTACTTGATATCAGAAAATGAACAAAGTTTCCGAAATGGTGCAATAATGATCGATTGAACTTACTTCTCGAGCATTTTAGTCATGGCCGCATACTCCTCGGGATCTTTTCGTCTCGAGTCTATGACGGTTACTAGTACCTGCTCAAGCTTAATCTCTAGCAGAATAAAGTGGAAGTTGCGCACACATGCATAACTCATCAATTACATTACTATAACCTCGAGTAATAAGGGAAACCGAATATGCACAAGATAGTAACACTCACTTGAATTCGTAAGGAAAGAGTACTATATCTTTGTTTTGATTACGAAATAACGATCATAGCAAGTTGGCTTCGGTTTGTTTGGCATCATGTTTAACATTCCATTCATCTATGAGATTTGTGTTAATGAACCCAATATCACCGATTTGTCTTTTCTTGCATTCAGCGATCTTCAATCTGCATAATATAGTGAGGATAATTATATATACATGCAATGAAAGAGCTGAGTTATATATACAGACATAATTGCAGAAGTAGTACTTACAGACAGTAGCAAGTGACGATTACTTTGTCGAGGGCCTTTTGATTGAAAAACTGGAAGAACTCATCATATGTAACAGACAACAGATCAATTCCAATGAGGTCGTGCTCCTCTTTAACTCTCAGCGTCAAAGTATCCTTCCCAGACTTGCTGCAGATGTCCATGTACCAATCATGGAATCTTCGCATCATTGTTGTTAGAGGAGGATGAACAGGTTTGATGAGAGGCTTCCCGTGCCGGTATTTGAATTTGTCCACCTCCATTGTATCAAAAAGTGCATTGTCGGGCAGGCAATCTCCAGGATTGGTACCGTGCACCATCCCCGGATGGTTAGCAACGATATCGCTAGACACCTTGAGCGGGGGGCACGATTGCTTAGCTTGTTCGCCGAGCTGGGGAATTTTTTCCCAATTCTTCATTATGCTAACCTTCGATCACTCCAAGTACTTTCCGACCGCTCCGCTTCCTTATATGTCCTTTCAATAATGCGCTCATAGTTGGTTTGCACCGGAGGCGCTGGTGCTCGCTTCAGGGCATCCAAAGTGCGCTTCGCTTTCACCGGATCTATCTTGTCCTCTGGAGGTGGATGTTTCATAGCTCTTTTCGTTTCAAAGAAGTCCTTCACTTAGGCTTGAACGACCTTCTCGTTTTCCACCATGGTGAACTTGTATGGTAACTTCTCTACAGGGTTGAGAGATGGACCGAATCTGTATTACCTCATGATACATCTCCAATGTATCTATAATTTTTGATTGTTCCATACTATTATATTACCTGTTTTGGATGTTTATAGGCTTTAGTAAACACTTTTATATAATTTTTGGGACTAACCTATTAACCGGAGGCCCGGCCCAAATTGCTGTTTTTTTTGCCTGTTTTAGTGTTTCATAGAAAAGGAATATCAAACGGAGTCCAAACGGAATGAAACCTTCGGGAGAGTTATTTTTGGAACAAACGCAATCTAGGCGACTTGGAGTGGACGTCAAGAAGCAAACGAGGAAGCCACGAGGCAGGAGGGTGCGCCCTAGGGGGGTGGGCGCGCCCCCACCCTCGTGGGCCCCTCGTGGCTCCCCTGATCGACTTCCTTCGCCTATATATATCTACGTACCCCGAAAACATCCAGGAGCACCATGAAACCCTATTTCCACGACCGCAACCTTCTTTACCTGTGAGATCCCATCTTGGAGCCTTTTCCGGTGCTCCGCCGGAGGGGTAATCAATCATGGAGGGCTTCTACATCAATGCCATAGCCTCTCCGATGAGTTGTGAGTAGTTTACCACACACCTTCGGTTCCATAGTTATTAGCTAGATGGCTTCTTCTCTCTCGTTGAATCACAATACAATGTTCTCCTCGATCTTCTTGGAGATCTATGCAATGTAACTCTTTTTGCGGTGTGTTTGTCGAGATCCGATGAATTGTGGGTTTATGATCAAGTTTATCTATGAGAAATATTTGAATCTCCTCTGAATTCTTTTATGTATGATTGGTTATCTTTGCAAGTCTCTTCGAATTATCAGTTTGGTTTGGCATACTAGATTGATCTTTCTTGCAATGGGAGAAGTGCTTAGCTTTGGGTTCAATCTTGCGGTGTCCTTTCCCAGTGATAGCTGGGGCAGCAAGGCACGTATTGTATTGTTGCCATTGAGGATAAAAAGATGGGGTTTATATCATATTGCTTGAGTTTATCCTTCTACATCATGTCATCTTGCCTAATGCGTTACTTTGTTCTTATGAACTTAATACTCTAGATGCATGCTGGATAGCGGTCGATGTGTGGAGTAATAGTAGTAGATGCAGACAGGAGTCAGTCTACTAATCTTGGATGTGATGCCTATATACATGATCATATGCCTAGATATTCTCATAACTATGCACTTTTCTATCAATTGCTCGACAGTAATTTGTTCACCCACCGTAATAGTTATGCTATCTTGAGAGAAGCCACTAGTGAAACCTATGGCCCCTGGGTCTATTTTCCATCATATAAGTTTTCGATCTACTTTATTTTGCAATCTTGACTTTCCAATCTACATCATAAAAATACCAAAAATATTTATCTTATCTTATTATCTCTATCAAATCTCACTTTTGCAAGTGGCCGTGAAGGGATTGACAACCTCTTTATCGCGTTGGTTGTGAGGTTCCTGTTTGTTTGTGTAGGTACGAGGGACTTAGAGTGTAGCCTCCTACTGGATTGATACCTTGGTTCTCAAAACTGAGGGAAATACTTACGCAACTTTGTTGCATCACCCTTTCCTCTTCAAGGGAAAAACCAACGCATGCTCAAGAGGTAGCAAGAAGGATTTCTGGCGCCGTTGCCGGGGATGTCTACGCACAAGTCAAGACATACCAAGTACCCATCACAAACTCTTCTCCCTCTCATTACATTATTTGCCATTTGCCTCTCGTTTTCCTCTCCCCCACTTCACCCTTGCCGTTTTATTCACCCTCTCTTTCCCATTCGCCTCTTTTTCGCTTGCCTTTTGTGTGCTTGCGTGTTGGATTTCTTGTCACGATGGCTCAAGATAATACTAAATTGTGTGATTTTTCCAATACCAACAATAATGATTTCCGTAGCACTCCGATTGCTCCTCTTACCGATGCTGAATCTTGTGAAACTAATGCTGCCTTGTTGAATCTCGTCATGAAAAATCAATTCTCTGGCCTTCCTAGTGAAGATGCCGCTACTCATCTAAACAACTTTGTTGATTTGTGCGATATGCAAAAGAAGAAAGACATGGATAATGATATTGTTAAATTGAAGCTATTTCCGTTTTCACTTAGAGATCATGCTAAAACTTGGTTTTCGCCTTTGCCTAAAAATAGTATTGAGTCATGGAATAAGTGCAAAGATGATTTTATCTCTAAGTATTTTCCTCCCGCTAAGATCATCTCTCTTAGAAACAATATTATAAATTTTAAGCAACTTGATCATGAACATGTTGCACAAGCTTGGGAGAGGATGAAATTAATGATTAGCAATTGCCCTACACATGGTTTAAATTTATGGATGATCATACAAAAAGTTTATGCCGAATTGAATTTTGCTTCTAGAAATCTTTTAGATTCGGCCGCGGGAGGCACTTTTATGGAAATCACTTTAGGAGAAGCTACTAAACTCCTATATAATATTATGGTTAATTATTCTCAATGGCACACCGAAAGATCTACTAGTAAAAAGGTTCATGCGATAGAAGAGATTAATGTTTTGAGAGGAAAGATGGATGAACTTATGAAATTGTTTGCTAATAAGAGTGATCCTATTGATCCTAATGATATACCTTTGTCCACTTTGATTGAGAATAATAATGAATCTATGGATGTGAATTTTGTTGGTAGGAATAATTTTGGTAACAACGCGTATAGAGGAAACTTTAATCCTAGGTCGTTTCCTAGTAATTCCTCTAATAATTATGGTAATTCCTACAACAACTCTTATGGAAATTTTAATAAGACACCCTCTGATTTTGAGATTAGCGTTAAAGAATTTATGATCTCTCAAAATAATTTCAATGCTTTGCTTGAAGAAAAATTGCCTAAGATTGATGAATTGACTAGGAACGTGGATAGAATTTCTCTTGATGTTGATTCTTTGAAACTTAAATCTATTCCACCTAAGCATGATATCAATGAGTCTCTCAAATCCATCAGAATTTCCATTGATGAGTGCAAAGAAAGAACAGCTAGAATGCGTGCTAGGAAAGATTGCTTTGTAAGAGCGTGTTCTTCTAATTTTCATGATAAATGATGAAGATCTAAAAGTGATTGATGTGTCCCCTATTAAATCTTTGTTTTGCAATATGAATCTAGATAATAATGGGACTGGAGATGAGTCAACTTTAGTTAAGAGGCATCCCAATGATTCAGAGTTTTTAGATCTTAATGCAAAAATTGGTAAAAGTGGGATTGAAGAGGTCAAAACTTTACATAGCAATGAACCCACTATTTTGGATTTCAAGGAATTTAATTATGATAATTGTTCTTTAATAGATTGCATTTCCTTGTTGCAATCCGTGCTGAATTCTCCTCATGCTTATAGTCAAAATAAAGCTTTTATTAAACATATCGTTGATGCTTTAATGCAATCTTACTTGAATTAGAAGTTTCTATCCCTAGAAAGCTTTATGATGAGTGGGAACCTACTATTAAAATTAAAATTAAAGATCATGAATGCTATGCTTTGTGTGATTTGGGTGCTAGTGTTTCCACGATTCCAAAAATTTTGTGTGATGTGTTAGGTTTCCGTGAATCTGATGATTGCTCTTTAAACTTGCACCTTGCGAATTCCACTGTTAAGAAACCTATGGGAAGGATTAATGCTGTTCTTATTGTTGAAAATAGGAATTATGTGCCAGTAGATTTATTGTTCTTGACATAGATTGCAATCTTTCCTGTCCGATTATTCTTGGTAGACCGTTCCTTAGAACGATTGGTGCAATTATTGATATGAAAGAAGGAAATATTAGATTCCAATTTCCATTAAGTAAAGGAATGGAGCACTTTACTAGGAATAAAATCAAATTACCTTATTAATCCATTATGAGATCCACCTATGAATTGAATACCAAAGATGACAATACTTAGATCTATTCTCGCTTTTATGCCTAGCTAAGGGCGTTAAACAATAACGCTTGTTGGGAGGCAACCCAATTTTATTTCTGTTCCTTGCTTTTTGATCCTGTTTAGTAATAAATAATTCATCTAGCCTCTGGTTAGATGTGGTTTTATGTTTTAATTAGTGAATGTGCCAAGTAGAACCTTTGGGAAGACTTGGGTGAAGTCTTTGTGATCTTGCTGTAAAAAACAGAAACTTTAGCGCTCATGGGATTTGCTGTCATTTTTTACTGGAGAGTGATTTTAGGTTTATTATTTTTTCGATGATTAATAGACAAATTCCTCACGTCCACCAATTTATTTAAGAATTTTTTGAGGTACAGAAGTATTCGAAAGTTACAGATTGCTACAGACTGTTCTGTTTTTGACAGATTCTGTTTTTCATGTGTTGTTTGCTTATTTTGATGAATCTATGGCTAGTATCGGGGGGTATGAACCATAGAGAAGTTGGAATACAGTAGGTTTGACCCAAATATAAATAAAGAATGAGTTCATTACTGTACCTTAAGTAGTGGTTTTTTGTTTCTTGTACTAACGGAGCTTATGAGATTTTCTGTTGAGTTTTGTGTTGTGAAGTTTTCAAGTTTTGGGTAAAGATTTCATGGACTACGGAATAAGGAGTGACAAGAGCCTAAGTTTTGGGATGCCCATGGCACCCCAAGATAAATTCAAGGACAACCAAAATCCTAAGCTTGGGGATGCCCTGGAAGGCATCCCGTCTTTCGTCTTCGTCCATCGGTAACTTTACTTAAGGTTATATTTTTATTTAGCACATGATATGTGTTTTGCTTGGAGCGTCTTCTATAAGTTGAGTCTTTGATTTTAGTTTACCAAAATCATCCTGGCTGTACACACCTTTTGGAGAGACACACATGAATCGGAATTTATTAGAATACTCTATGTGCTTCACTTATATCTTTTGAGCTAGAAAATTTTGCTCTAGTACTTCACTTATATCTTTTTAGAGAACGGCGGTGGTTTTATTTTGTAGAAATTATTGATCTCTCAAGCTTCACTTATATTATTTTGAGAGTCTTTTAGAACAGCATGGTAATTTGCTTTGGTTATAAAACTAGTCCTAATATGATGGGCATCCAAGTTGCGTATAATAAAAACTATCATATAAAGTGCATTGAACACTATGATAATTTGATACTTGATAATTGTTTTGAGATTTAAAGGTGGTAATGTTAGAGTCATGCTAGTTGGGTAATTTTGAAATTGAGAAATACTTGTTTTACAGTTGGCAAGTCCCGTAGCATGCACGTATGGTAAAGTTATGTGACAAATTTGAAGCATGGGGTGCTCTTTGAGTGCTTTCCTTATGAGTGGCGGTCGGGGGAGAGCGATGGTCTTTTCCTACCAATATATCCCTCTAGGGGCATGTGTAGTAGTACTTTTCTTTAAGGGCTAATAAATTTTTGCAATAAGTATATGAGTTCTTTATGACTAATGTGTGTCCATGGATTATACGCACTCTTACCTTTCCGCATTTTTGCTAGCCTCTATGGTACCGTGATTGCCCTTTTCTCACCTTGAGAGTTGGTGCAAACTTTGCCGGTGCATCCAAACCCCGTGATATGATACGCTCTATCACACATAAACCTCCTTATATCTTCCTCAAAACAGCCACCATACCTACCTATTATGGCATTTCCATAGCCATTCCGAGATATATTGCCATGCAACTTTCCACCGTTTCGTTTATTATGACACACTCCATAATTGTCATATTGCTTTTTGCATGATCATGTAGTTGACATCGTATTTGTGGAAAGGCCACCTTTATAATTCTTTCATACATGTCACTCTTGATTCATCGCATATACCGGTACACCGCCGGAGGCATTCACATAGAGTCATATTTTGTCCTAAGTATTGAATTGTAATTCTCGAGTTGTAAATAAATAGAAGTGTGACGATTTCCATTATTAGAGCATTGTCCCATGTGAGGAAAGGATGATGGATACTATGACTCCCCCACAAGTCGGGATTAGACTCTGGACTTTATGAAAAATAAAAGAGGCCAAAGAAGCCCAAAGAAAAAAGAGAGGCCAAAGAAGCCCACCAAATAAAAAAATTATAAAAAATGAGAGAAAATGAGAGAAGGGACAATGTTACTATCCTTTTACCACACATGTGCTTCAAAGTAGCACCATGATCTTCATGATAAGAGAGTCTCTTATGTTGTCACTTTCATATACTAGCGGGAATTTACATTATAGAACTTGGCTTGTATATTCCAATGATGGGCTTCCTCAAAATGCCATAGGTCTTCATGAGCAAGCAAGTTGTATGCACATCCACTTAGTTTCATTTTGATGAGCTTTCATATATTTATAGCTCTAGTGCATCCGTTGCATGGCAACCCCTACTCCATACATTGACATCAATTGATGGGTATCTCCATAGCCCATTGATTAGCCACGTCAATGTGAGACTTTCTCCCTATTTTTCTTCTCTCATAACCCCTATCATTATATTCTATTCCACCCGTAGTGCTATATTCATGGCTTGCGCTCATGTATTGCGTAAGAGTTGAAAAGGCTGAAGCGCGTTAAAAAGTATGAACCAATTGCTCGGCTTGTCATCGTGGTTATGCACAAGGGGAACATTTTGTGTTACAAAAATGAAGCATGGCAAAACTATATGATTTTGTAGGGATAAGCTTTCTTTGGCTATGTTATTTTGATAAGACATAATTACTTTGTTAGTATGCTTGAAGTATTATTATTTTTATGTCAATATTAAACTTTTATCTTGAATCTCTTGGATCTGAACAATCATGCCACAATAAAGAAAATTACAATGAGAAATATGCTAGAATTCCACATCAAAAATTCTGTTTTTATCATTTACCTACTCAAGGACGAGCAGGAATTAAGCTTGGGGATGCTTGATACATCTCCAACGTATCTATAATTTTTTTATTGTTCCATGCTATTATATTACCTGTTTTGGATGTTTATGGGCTTTACTAAGCACTTTTAAATCATTTTTGGGACTAACCTATTAACCGGAGGCCCAACCCAAATTGTTGTTTTTTTGCCTGTTTCAGTGTTTCACAAAAAAGGAATATCAAACGGAGTCCAAACGGAAGGAAACCTTCAGGAGAGTTATTTTTGGAACAAACGCAATCCAGGAGACTTGGAGTGGACGTCAAGAAGAAGACGAGGAAGCCACGAGGCAGGAGGGTGCGCCCTAGGGGGGTGGTCACGCCCCCACCCTCATGGGCCCCTCGTGGCTCCCCTGACCGACTTCCTTCTCCTATATATATCTATGTACCCTGAAAACATCCAGGAGCACCATGAAATCCTATTTCCACCGCTGCAACCTTTTGTACCCGTGAGATCCCATCTTGGAGCCTTTTCCGGCGCTCCGCCGAAGAGGGAATGGATCACGGAGGGCTTCTACGTCAACGCCATAGCCTCTCCGATGAATTGTGAGTAGTTTACCACAGACCTTCGGGTCCATAGTTATTAGCTAGATGGCTTCTTCTTTCTCTTTGAATCTCAATACAATGTTCTCCTCGATCTTCTTGGAGATCTATTCGATGTAACTCTTTTTGCAGTGTGTTTGTCGAGATTTGATGAATTGTTGGTTTATGATCAAGTTTATCTATGGGAAATATGTGAATCTCCTCTGAATTCTTTTATATATGATTGGTTATCTTTGCAAGTCTCTTCGAATTATCAGTTTGGTTTGGCCTACTAGATTGATCTTTCTTGCAATGGGAGAAGTGCTTAGCTTTGGGTTCAATCTTGCGGTGTCCTTTCCCAGTGACAGCAGGGGCAGCAAGGCACGTATTGTATTGTTTCCATAGAGGATAAAAAGATGGGGTTTATATCATATTTCTTGAGTTTATCCTTCTACATCATGTCATCTTGCCTAATGCATTACTCTGTTCTTATGAAATTAATACTTTAGATGCATGCTGAATAGCGATCGATGTGTGGAGTAATAGTAGTAGATGCAGGCAGGAGTCGGTCTACTAATCTTGGACGTGATTCCTATATACATGATCATGCCTAGATATTCTCATAACTATGCTATCTTGAAAGAAGCCACTAGTGAAACCTATGGCCCCCGGGTCTATTACTACTAGAAAAAGGCCTGCTAGTGGTGCATTAGTATGCCTTGAGGTGCGCCATTACTATCTCACTTAGTAATGGCGCACCACATAGGAGTGCGCCATTACTAACAATTTTTTTCAAATTTTATTTTCAAGTTTTTTTCCAATTTTTTCTTAATCTCGGGTCACTATGGCTTAATCTCGGATCAATATGCTTAATCTCAGGTCAAATTGCACTCCGTGGTCAAACTTCCTGAAAGGTCACCCATCCCCACACTACTCCAGCCCAAGCACGCTTAACTTCAGAGTTCTATCCAACCCCAACACCAGCTGACTTAACATGCACTTGTTGATATATCTAGCATATCAATGCTATTAAACCTTGTTGATGTTTAGGACTTTGTTCATGTTCATGAGTGTGATGAAATTTTGAAAAAATATTTCAAACTTCCGTTCATATTACGTATCATATTTCGAAAAACAATTCCCGAAAAAAATTCGAAACTAATTTTTTTCTGTTACTAGTGGCGCACCTAGCAAACGATGCGCCACTAGTAAGTTTGAATTTTTTTGCCTCCAGATCTTAAAAGCCCTGTAACTTTTTTTCTGTTAGGTTTTTGAGGATTTTGAAAATGCTTAACGGGGACAAGGTCGTTATAGAGGAATGTTTGGATACCTCGATGGACCATTTCTGTATGTTGCTCACTAACTATAATATTTTATAGGCGTTGCACTGTATAGTGTGGCGCCTGCATGCTAGGTTTTGCACAAGTCTGTAACTATCCAGAGAGCAACAAAAAAGTGGCAAGTTACAGACCTGTGTGGCGCCTAGCGTGCAGGCGCCACACTATACAGTGCAATGCCCAAGTGCTAGGCGTTGCACTGTATAGTGTGGCGCCTGCATGCTAGGCGTTGCACTATATAGTGTGGCCCCTGCATGCTAGGCGTTGCACAAGTCTGTAACTATCCAGAGAGCAACAGAAAAGTGGCAAGTTACAGACCTGTGTGGCACCTAGCATGCATGTGCCACACTATACAGTGCAACACCCAAGTGCTAGGCGTTGCATTGTATAGTGTGGCACCTGCATGCTAGGCGTTGCAGAAGTCTGTAACTATCCAGAGAGCAACAGCAAAGTGGCAAGTTACAGACATGTGTGGCGCCTAGCATGCAGGCGCCACACTACATAGTGCAACGCCTATGTGCTAGGCGTTGCACTGTATAGTGTGGCGCCTGCATGATAGGCGCCACATAGGTCTGTAACTTGTTGCTCTTTCTGTTGCTCTCTGGATAGTTACAGACCTGTGTGGCGCCTAGCATGCAGGCACCACACTATACAGTAAACTAGTAATGGAGTACCACACCCACGGTGCGCCGTTACTAACTTTGAAAAAAAATAAAAAAAAGTTGTTAGTAATGGCGCACCGTGGGTGTGGTGCGCCATTACTAGTTTTAACTAGTAATGGCGCACCACACCCATGGTGCGCCATTACTAACTTTGTACTAACTTTGAAAAAAATTAAAAAAATAAATGTTAGTAGTAGCGCACTGAGTGTGTGGTGCGCCATTACTAGTTAAACTAGTAATGGCGCACTATCCCCTGGTGCGCCATTACTAGTTTTGTAAAAAAAATTGTTACTAATGGAGCACCATGTATGTGGTGCGCCAATAGTATTTGGAGTTTAATGGAACACCTATATGTGGTGCGCCACTGCTATATACTAATGGTGCACCACACATGTGGTGCGCCATTAGTGTCCATTTCATCTATAGCCGTTTTCCCAGTAGTGTATTTTCATCGTATAAGTTTTCGATCTACTTTATTTTGCAATCTTTACTTTCCACTCTACATCATAAAAATACCAAAAATATTTATCTTATCTTATTATCTCTATCAGATCTCACTTTCGCAAGTGGCCGTGAAGGGATTGACAACCCCTTTATCGCGTTGGTTGCGAGGTTCTTGTTTGTTTGTGTAGGTACGAGGACTTGGAGTGTAGCCTCCTACTAGATTGATACCTTTGTTCTCAAAACTAAGGGAAGTACTTATGCTACTTTGCTGCATCACCCTTTCTCCTTCAAGGGAAAAACCAACGCATGCTCAACAGGTAGCACCTCCCGCCTTTTGCTGTACTGCTATACGCCGGAGCAGTCGGAGCGGCTGCGGCTATCTTCTTTTGTTGCTTACGAGGCGGAGAAGAAGGAGGCGGAGTGCTACGACAGGCCGGAGCAGTCGGAGTGACGGCTTCTATGTTCCGCCGTTGCCGACGAGGCGAAGGAGGAGGCGGGCTGCTCGGATGCGCCGGAGCAGGCGGAGAAGGAGGCGGAGTACTTCGCCCTCACGCGCCAGAGCAGGAGGTGGAGTGCCCTGATCACTTGCCGGAGGAGGAGGAGGAGGCGGAGGTGTGAACTTCAAAAGCTTGATGTGCTCCTTCCACCATAGACATGAAGTCTTCAGAGCAAGACCCAGCTGAGTCTCCCCTTCACCCGTAGGGTGGTCAAGCTGGAGCTCCTCAAATTCCTCTGTTATTTCATCCATCATCACAATAGTATAGCCTTGTGGAATCAGAAGGCGGTGAAAAGTTGAGTTGGGTTCAGGAGGGAACACAAAGCCGACAACCGCCTTGACTTTGAGGTTCTGCCATTGCGTCATAAGCTGGCACTGGTGTGACTTCGTGATAGCATCAATGGGGTAGTTAGGACTCATGAAGTTAGGCTGCTGAACAAGCTCGGTGGAAGCCACGCTGCTTCTCCGCTGAGATGGCGGGGTAGCTTATAGGGTAGCTTTGGCAGGATCTCGCTGGTTCTCAACACCTTGTCTTTCCTCTAGCTTTCGTACCCCTGCCTGAAGGTTCTGCTGTTTGCTCAGCTCCACTTTCCTCCTCCTCTTGGGTTTTGTAACCACCTGCATTGGGAAACACAACCTTCCATGCAACAGAGCCTGGCGTGCCTCGTGTTCATCCAGGGTGCTTACGATTCCCGAGGGCTTGTGTGAGCTCGTCGTTCTCTCTGTCGGGAACGAACATCCCTTCCTACTCTGCTTTGATTGCTGCCTGGAGCTTCGTGATGAGTGTGGCAAGTTGCTCGTCTGTCCAACATCACTTCCCTGTTTCAGGGTCCAAAGTCCCCCCAACCCCAAAGAACCAAGTCCTTGAACTGTCTGGCCAGTGCAATGTCTCTGGTTCGACCCCTTTAGCAATCAGGTCACTCTCAGCCTTGTACGACAATGGCCGGGCTTTGAGGTAGCCACCTCACCCCGTGCGATGCTGATGCTCCATCTTTGCAACATTTATCTTGTTTGTCGCCGACATCTTCTTACTCTTCTCCGATGTCTTGTGGGCCACAAATGCGGCCCAGTGATCTCTTATCTTCTCAATCGGCCGGTGAATTCTGGAGTCTTGTTTTTGTTAACATACGTTGATTTCAACTCATTCTCCCACCTCCTGAATAGATCTGCCATCTTCTTGAGAGCACAAGCCTTGACCAATGGCTCTATAACTGGCTTCTCCGGATCCTCCTTTGCCGGTAGGGTGAAATTTTTCTTCAGTGTGATCCAAAGATCATCTAACTGTCTATCTTCGACATAAGAAACTTGAGGGTCTTCCTTCTTAGGCTTATACCACTGGTGGATGCTGATCGGGATCATGTCCCTAACAAGAACCCCACACTAAGTAGAAAATGCTTCCTTGGTCCGGAGGGGTTCAATCGGTTGGCCATCGCACGCGATTTCTGTGATCGTGAACCTTTCATCCTGGCACAACCTTTTCTTCGGGCCTCGTCTCGTTACTGAAGTTTGGCTCGATCCGGAGAGATATAAAAGAAGAAAGAAGAGTTAATATATGTACATACAAAAACAATTAATGCATCAATTAGATATATATATTTATCGGAGCCATCATCACGGTCGCCGGAGCCATCATGAACATGAATTTCCTCCTCCATTGTTCGATCACTGTAGCCTGCTTCCTCTCCATCGAGACCATCAGTGTCGTTGAGAAACGACAAGACATCATGTCTGTCACGAATTATGTCCCCCAATATCTCTTCTTGTTCGAAGTCTCTTTGTTGATCCATTGTTTCTCTAAATATTACAACATGGCAATTAATATACAAACATGAGAGATGGATATATTAACAGTGGCAAACATAGACCTAGCTAGCTAATCACAACACTTCTAGGGTTTGGGGTGGCCTCGACAACACTCTTTTAGTTGGTAAATTTGGGTGGCCTCGACGCTTCTAGGGTTTGGGGTGGCCTCGGCAACGCTTCTAGAGTTTGGCCCGAACCGCCTCTCTCATGAATGTCCGATGTCCGGACCGCCTCTATCATGAATGTCAAACAAGGGATTTAACAAGATGGCGCCATTCTGGATGTGCAGAAAAAAATGGTCCATATTTTTCCTGATCTCATCTACCCTTCTATATGTCACGTTGTCTAGTGTCAAAGGATTCAATACTTTGACACAAGAGAATGTGCACATATAGAATGGTAGATGAGATCATAAAAAATAGGGATCAACTTAATTATGCACATCCATAATGGGGGAATTCTTGATAAATCTCTTATAAATCTCAAGAGAGTTTGTCGGGTAGGGGCGGGAGGGGGTACGAGATAGACAACATTTTTTTTCTATGGCTTGGGTGTCCTTGGGAGTTTGTCAAGTGAGAGGGGGTTGATCGATGTCTTCCTCTCGACCCCTCATCGATCCTCAACCCTCGACCCCTCGATGACCCTCGACCCTCATCCCCTCGGCGACCCTTGACCCCCTACCCTAGTTTCGATCCTCGACCGCTCGGATTCTCTTAACCTTTAAGGGATTTAACAAGATGGAGCCATTATGGATGTGCAGAAATGGTCCATATTTTTCCTGATCTCATCTACCCTTCTATATGTCACGTTGTCTAGTGTCAAAGGATTCAAGAAAACCATTGCTTCATCATTTTCCGAAAGTAACATGCGCATAATGGTATGAAGCTTTCCAAAATTGTTTTCAAACAGAGTCCCGGATAGGATAATTAGCTTTTTGGTACGAAGTTCAGCAAGAGCCTTTCTAATATCGCTATTTGGAAGGCCTTTGCTGAAATTCGTACCAAAAATTGAATCATTCTATTAGGAACTCCGCTCCAAAACAACTTTGAAGTGCTTCATAGCGTCATACGCCTGTTACTTCCAGCAAATGATGTAGCCATGGACTTTTTCAATACTTTGACAGAAAATGTGACATCTAGAAGATAATAAAAAAATGGATCAACTTGTGCACATCCATAATGGGGGCATTCTTATTAAACGGAGACCCTCGATCCCTAGACGACCCTTGACCCCTCGACGATCCTCGACCCCTTGACCCTCGACCCTCGACCCTCGACCCCTCGACGACCCTCGACCCCTCGACGATCCTCGACCCTCGACGACCCTCGACCCCTCGACCCTCAACGTACCCTTGATGACCCTCAACCTCTCGACCCTCGACCTCTCGACCCTCGACGTCCCTTGACCCCTCGACGACCCTCGACCCTCTACCCTAGTTTCTGACACCCTAGTTGCCGACACCCTCGTTCCCGATAAAAAATAAGAAGAGGAGGAAGAAGAAAAATTATAGGAGAAGAAGAAGAAGAAAAAATAGAAGAAAAAAAGATTTTTCTATTTTTTTCTTCTCCTCTTCTATTCCTTCTTCTTCTTCTCTTTTTTTATTCTTTTTTCCTCTTCTTATTTATTTTTCCTCTTCTTCCTCTCCTCTTCTTCTCCTTCTTCCTCTTCTTATTTTCCTTTTTCCTCTCCTTCTTTTTCTTCTAAATATGGACATATACATAAATGACAAAAAAATAAAAAAATTCCTAAACATACACAATTTTCCTAATCATACAAAAAAATGCTATGAACATATACACACATATATGCACATACACACATTTATACACCTACACATATACATATAAATTAACAAAAAATACATAAATATATATGACAAAAAAAATTGCAGGTTAGGGGCGTCGCGCGGCGGCAGCGCAGGGAAGGGGCGGCGCCGCGGCGGCTGCACAGGACAGGGGCGGCGCGCGGCGGCAGCGTAGGGTAGTGGGCGTGGCGGCAGCGCGGGGTGGCGACGACGGCCAGTACAGGGAGGAGGAGGGGATCAGGGCGGCGCTAACAGCGGGCTCGGATGCGGCGAGGATGTCGGTGCAGGGCGCGGCGATGGCGACGATGACGAGGAGGCAAGGCCGGCAACGAGGAGCAGGGCGTCGGCGTCGGGACGCAGGGCGACGACAATGAGGAGCGGGCGGCAATCGCGACTAGGAGCGGGCGGCGACGGCGATCTCAGGGCGGCGATGGCGAGCACGAGCAGCCTGGCGGCGTCGATGAGCTCAGCGTCGTCGGGGGGCAAATGGTCGATGGAACTAAAAAATTTACAAGTCCTGCTTACATACATAGATTATTGGTCCAGGTTCGTGGCACGAAGCGGGATGAATGCCCCCTTCGGTCCCGGTTGGTGCCACCAACCGGGACCAAAGGTCTCTTTTCAGCAGCCCAAAGGGCGGGAAAAGGAGATCTTTGGTCCCGATTGGTGGCACCAACCGGGACTAAAGGGGGGCATTGGTCCCGGTTGGTGCCACGAACTTGTACCAATGCACCCCCTTTAGTCCTGGTTGGGGCCACCAACCGGGAACAAAGGCCTTGTGCTAGTGCCCGCGGCCAAATTGTTTAGTCCCACCTCACTAGTTGAGAGGGGCTCGGAGTGCTTTATAAGCCCCACTACCGCTGCCCTCTCGAGCTCCTCCCCAATGCAGGCTTACGGGTTTAATCTCACACTGCTATGCCTGTGGGCCTACTGGGCCTTTTGCGGGCCTGAATCCTGCCCCATGGTCGGGTTTCTAGTCGTATTCACGCCGTGGTGGCCCAGTAGGTGGCATTTTTTTATTTTTTTTATTTTTTTCCAGTTTTTTGTTTATTTTTTGCATGATTTATTTTCTTTTGTTTTATTCTTTATTTTTAAATTCTTTTTGTTTTTAGGTCACAAAAATTATAAACTTTCTGTTAGTGTCATTAGTTTTCTAATTTGAATAGTTTAAATTTGAATTTTTGGAAATTTGTGTGAATCACTAGTTTTTGAATAACTTTACTATTAAAATAGATTTTGGAGTGATTCTTTTTCCTGCTATTTCATATTACTGTGTTTTATCATTATATTCAAAAACAGATTTTTTTTATTTTAGTTTCTAACAACAAAAATCTTTATGATAATTATTTTTGCTATTAAAGTTTCTAACAAAAAAAATTCTTTATGAAAATTCTTTTTGCTTTTAATGTTTTGAACAGAAAATACTTTAATAATTTTGGTTGCATAAATTTTATATAATTTTAGTTTCAATAATACTAGAGGTTTATAAAAGTTTTTTTGAGTTGATTCCTTTTGCTATTGGAGTTTTATAAAAGCTTTTTAGTTGATTCTTTTTGCTATTGAAGGATATTATAGTTTTGTTTTAGTTGATCATAACAGAATATTTTAATTGATTATTTATAGTTCATTCTTTTTGCTATTAGTTCATTCTATCAGCTAAGTGACCCTTAAATTGAAAAGCACTACAAATGAACTCTGAAAAGGTTGAAAGTTGGCATGGTATCATCATTTCACCCACTTAGCATGTGCTAAAAAGTTGAGAGGGTTACAACAAAAACTGGATGCACTTTGTGTACAAAGTAGACAATCTCTTTGGAAGTATCAGGGTTTCGGACGAAAACTCATCTGTTACAAAGGGATTTCATTTGTTCACATGTAACTGCAGTGATATTTTAGATCAAAGGTATCATCATAATAGTTATGGATAGAAAGTCTTCACTTTTTCTTCGCTTGTGTCCTTTGCTTATTGCGCCGTAACCATGGATAATCTTCATCGTTTAACAGGGTGTTTGGGTTAGCCTTGACTTTGAAGGGAGGAATTTCATGAAACTTTTCATAATCTCCAGACATGTCTGTCTTGCCCTCCAATCCCATGATGTCTCTTTTTCCTGAAAGAACTATGTGGCCCTTTGGCTCATCGTATGATGTTTCCGCTTCCTTATCTTTTCTTTTTCTTGGTTTGGTAGACATGTCCTTCACATAGAAAACCTACGCCACATCATTAGCTAGAACGAATGGTTCGTTTGTGTACCCCAGATTGTTTAGATCCACTGTTATAATTCCGTACTGTGGGTCTACCTGTACCCCGCCTCCTGACAGATTGACCCATTTGCACTTCAACAAAGGGACCTTAAAATCATGTCCAAAGTCAAGTTCCCATATGTCCATTATGTAACCATAATATGTGTCCTTTCCCCTCTTGGTTGCTGCATCAAAGCAGACACCACTGTTTTGGTTGGTGCTCTTTTGATCTTGGGCGATCATGTAAAATGTATTCCCATTTATCTCGTACCCTTTGAAAGTCATTACAGTCGAAGATGGTTCCCTCGCCAACGAGTACAACTCATCAGAAACAATGTTGTCACCCCTGAGACGTGTTTGCATCCAACTGCCGAAACTCCTGATGTGTTCACATGTAGTCCAGTCCTCACACTGGTCCGGGTGTTTGGAGCACAAAATGTTCTTGTGTTCATCGACATACGGGGTCACTAAGGTAGAATTCTATAGAACCGTGTAGTGTGCTTGAGACCAAGAATACCCGTCCCAACATATTATTGAGTCCCCTCCTAGCGTGTCATTTCCATTCAGTCTACCCTCATACCGCGATTGAGGGAGACCTATCTTCTTAAGGCCAGGAATGAAGTCAACACAAAACCTAATGACATCCTCTGTTTGATGTCCCATGGAGATGCTTCCTTCTGGCCTAGCGCGGTTACGGACATATTTCTTTAGGACTCCCATGAACCTCTCAAAGGGGAACATATTGTGTAAAAATACAGGGCCCAGAATGACAATCTCATCGAGTAGATGAACTAGGACGTGCGTCATGATATTGAAGAAGGATGGTGGGAACACCAGCTCGAAACTAACAAGACATTGCACCACATCACTCCTTAACCTTGGTAGGATTTCTGGATCGATCAGCTTCTGAGATATTGCATTGAGGAATGAACATAGCTTCACAATGGCTAATCGAATGTTTTTCGGTAGAATCCCCCTCAATGCAATTGCGTCATAATCATGTGGCAGTCATGAGACTTTAGGTTCTAGACATTTTTCTCTGCCATATTTATTATTCCCTTTATATTCGACGAGTAGCTAGATGGGAACTTCATACTGAGCAGGCATTCAAAGAAGATTTCCTTCTCTTCTTTGGTAAGAGCGTAGTTGGCAGGACCTTCATACTGCTTTGAAGGCATGCCATCTTTTTTGTGCAAACATTGCAGGTCCTCCCGTGCCTCTGCTGTATCTTTTGTCTTCTCATACACGCCCAAGAAGCCTAGCAAGTTCATGCAAAGGTTCTTCGTCATGTGCATCACGTCGATTGAAGAGCGGAACTCTAGGTGTTTCCAGTAGGGTAGGTCCTAAAATATAGATTTCTTCTTCCACATGGGTGCACGTCCCTCAGCGTCATTCGGAACAGATAGTCCGCAGGGACCCTTTCCAAAGATTAAGTTTAAATCATCAACCATAGCGAGTACGTGATCACCGGTACGCATGACGGGCTTCTTCGGCGATCTTCCTCGCCTTTGAAATGCTTGCCTTTCTTTTGACATTGATGGTTGGTCATAAGAAATCAATGATGCCCCGAATACACATTCCTCCAGCATTTGTCCAGGTATACTTTTGGTGTCATCTAAACAGTGCGTTCATGCGTGGTATCCCTTGTTTGTCTATCCTGAAAGGTTACTGAGAGCAGACCAATCATTGATGGTTACAAACAGCAACGCATGCAGGTCAAATTCCTCCTGTTAATGCTCATCCCACACACGTACACCGTTTCCAATCCACAGTTGTAAAAGTTCTTCAACTAATGGCCTTAGGTACACATCAATGTCGTTGTCGGGTTGCTTAGGGCCTTGGATGAGAAATGGCATCATAGTGAACTTCCGCTTCATGCACAACCAAGGATGAAGGTTATAGATACATAGAGTCACGTGCCAGGTGCTGTGATTGCTGCTCTGCTCCCCAAAAGGATTAATGAAATCCGTGCTTAAACTAAAACATACGTTCCTTGCATCACCCGCAAACTCCTCCCAGTGCTTTCTCTCGATTTTTCTCCACTGCGACCCGTTAGCGGGTGCTCTGTGACACTCCAAAATTTTTGGTGGTTTGTTTTTCAAAAGAGCCATGCTTGCTTTGAAAGGAGTTCATTTAAACCCTTCCTAAAAACCATCTTCTAAGTTTGCCCTCTCAAAAATCCTTTTCCTGGATTTGGTTTCTTTTGAAAAGAAAACCCTTTTTGTTTTGGGCTTTTATTTGGTTTTGATCCCTTCTAAATTTTACCATGCCACACATGGTAAAATTTTCCCAAAACCTCTCCTCCCACTAAAGTTCAACCCTAACATTCTGTCCAAACAAATATAATCCATTTTTGGATTTTATTCCAACTATTTCTCCTCCCAAAATAAATTTGTCTATCCTTTTGAGCCTAGGTGGATTGCAAAGCAAGTTCCCTAATGCTTTTGATATTTGACCTCAACTCAACGCCCCTGGATAGTCCTTTGTACCCACAACCCAGAACCATCTTGATCCACTCTTCTCCTGTTCAAATATTTCAAATTGCACTCACTGCAAGTTTGGACCAGATTTGCCAAATTTGGTGAAATTCATATCTACACCTCTCCAAAAATTCCACAAATATTCAGGCAGCCCCTAGATGCAATGAGAGGCCCCTCCACTAAAAACCAGCTCAAGGAAAAATCCCTACATGCCTGAATCATTCTGTCGAACACCTTGCATGGACTGTTCTGTTCATATTAAGTTAAATTCAGAAGTTCAGTGTCGATCTTCGTCAGTAACTTCAGTCACGAGCTCACAGTGCACTTGGCACGTAGCTCACGGCTAGGCTTGCTTGTCCGGAGCCTCACACGCGCGCTTGGCGCCTTCCTGGCATCGGTGGCGCCCTGGCCCGCCTGCGCCGGCGTGTCTTGCGGCGGCCGCAGCGCCGTAGCGGCCGACAGGAAGTAGAACGGCGGCACAACGCCGTTCGGCGCCGCCCAAGCGTCCTGGTGGCTCCGCGTGGCCACCTCCTTGCCAGCGCACGCATGCAGCACCGTCGCCGTGGCGCGGCACGCGCAGAGCGCGCTCTCTGCCGTCGATGGGCCGTGCGGCCGTTCCGTCGAGGTCAGGCCATAAACTTCCCTCCCGTGCTGAGCTGGACCCTAAAATGGCACCACTACTCGACCTAGGCGATGCTCAAGCCCCTAAGCCGACCGTCCAGCCACAGCGCCGCCGTAATCAACTCGCCGGACTTATCCGTTCACGGCAACTGACTCGGGCTGGCTATATATAGCACCCCCGAGCCCGCTCTCGCCCCCGCACGACTCCACCACCTCACTAGACCCCGCCCAGCCACAGGGAGAGCCCCGAGGGGCCCTTCTTCCACGACTCCGGCCGCCCCGTTCCGCCTCGGCCTCCACCTCGATTCGCTCCGGTGAGGCCGTCTCCGATGCTCTAACTTCATCAGCAACCCTCTCGAGCAACTAGGAGACTAACCCCCACCCCTATTTGATCCCTGCAGCTCCCTCCGGAGAGATCCACGATTGCCCGAACCACCATCCGCCGGAGCAAGGGCCGCCGTCGACACAGTGCTCGTCGGCGACCACCACCACCACCCACAGACGCGGAACGATGCACTGATCTCGAAGGTAACCCCCGATCACCTTGCCTCGCCGTGGATCGCCGCCGGCGACCACCGCACCTCCCGGGCGCCGTCGCGCTCTGTTTCTCTGTTTGAACTTTCAAACCCGACAGGTGGAGCCCGCCTGTCAGCCTCACAGCCGTTTCTTTTAAACGAAACGTTATTCTGGACTTTTCCGCAGAGCCCCCTGGAAACTTTCTGTTTCATTACAGATGGGTCCTTGGACCAAAACTCTTATAACTTTTGATCAGAAAAGTATTTTTGATTAATTCTTTTTCTGTTCTCTTTAGATTTTTGTCTAGTTTTTTATCGTATTTATTTGAAAAATATTTGGAACACTTTTCTGTGCACCCACGGTATTTACATTGGATACGTATTTTTTTTCTTATACCGTAGATACCGGAGGAGGTGACGGAGCTTCAAACTTCGCACAGTTAGACTCCGACTACTCCGAACCAGGAAAGCATGTTTGAACTCTTGATATGATGAGTGTTGTTGCAAGTTTGCATTTTAGTATAGTCATGGCATGTTTATGAACATCACTTTGCATGATATATCACATGCACATAATCGGAAAGTAGGTTTCGGAAAGCATTATGTTGTTGGATACATATTTGCAAAGCCATGTGTTGGTATGAGGATGTGTAAGATGGCAGTGTTGTGACATGCCAGTCTTATGCTAGATTATTTGACTTCCATGTCATCATGACGCAATTCACATTCCCATTCATTCCATCCTATACTGTTACATGTTTTCCGAAAGGAATATGGCATAGTAAGTTGCAAATCGTTTTCCGGGTACACACCAAATGGAGAGGCCGGGATGAGGGTTCCATGGCCCTTGATTAAAGCCCGTCATCCGGTCAGGGGGCATGGGTGTTTCCTGTTGGGACCGAGAGGGGGGCACCCCTTAGAGCGCGTGTATAGAAATTTGATCCCATGCTATTCAAGGTTGTGGCCTCCCCGTCTCAAAGTTTTTCTTGGACGTTGTCCAGGGTGATTCCTGGCATCGTGAGGTGAAATGGGTGTGTACTAGTTAAATGTATTTCTACTGAAATACCGTAAACGGAACTAGTCCTTCGTGGCTACGGAAATCTGTTGGCTGTGTTCAGTTCTTCCAAACTCTGCAGAGTCTCAACCTTTCGATTATCTTGTACTTTGTTCAAGTACTATAATTATCTTATCTTGTCAGGTATCAGCAGCAGTGAAAAAAACTCCGGTGGTATTTATGTGTAATAAATCCGGTTAAAAGATTATTCTTGTGGATGGACTAATCTCGTTATTTACATCTATTACAAGGCCCTGTCTGTGATGTCGCTCAGACGTCCGACGGTGGTATTTTCTTTTAAAGCCCTGTCTGTGATGTCGCTCAGACGTCCGACGGTGGTATTTCTTTTAAAGTCCTGTCTGTGATGTCGCTCAGACGTCCGACGGTGGTATTTTCTTTTAAAGCTCTGTCTGTGATGTCGCTCAGACATCCGACGGTGGTATTTTCTTTTAAAGCCCTGTCTGTGATGTCGCTCAGACGTCCGACGGTGGTATTTCTTTTAAAGCCCTGTCTGTGATGTCGCTCAGACGTTCGACGGTGGTATTTCTTTTAAAGCCCTTTATGTGATGTCGCCCAGACGTCCGACTGTGGCATTTATTTTAAAGCCCTTTATGTGGTGTCGCTAAGACGCCCGACTGCGGCATGCGTTTTTATTTATTTACCTTTCGAGGCGTCACTCCAGACACCCGATCGGTTTTTAGTTATTAAATTTTGATACATCAAGTTCTGCAATATTACCATTGTTATTTGAGTATCATACTTTGTTCGTGACGCATTCAGGCATTCATTGATTATATCTTTTGTCCGAACTGTCTTGCGAGTACTTTCAAGTACTCACCTGGCTTGTTGATTTGGCCAAATGCTGATGAAGGCGATCTCATGGATGAAGAGTTTGATAGCGAGTCCGACGCCTAGAGGAGTCCCAGTCAGTCCCATGCGATCCTGTTTGGTCATTATATTATCCGCTTCCGCAACCCCGAATAAATTCATCGAGCCTCACCTCGACGCTCGATGTACTGCCAGTAGAAGTCAAGTTATCCACCACCACTCTTCTCGAGCTAGTAGCATGCCACCCCACCCTTGTGTCAAAACCGCCCATATGTAATATATTGGCGAGTCTGTAATAAATTGTTGAGCAGCCTCAGCTCAACCCTGTAATATATTTGATGCTACTGCTTCTCTGTTTAACAAGCTTTTGTCTACCAGAAAGGATGACTTTTCCTATACCGGGATTTAAAGATTGGTTTTCTCAATAAACATTTTTATTGAAAAAGCGGTCGTGACAGACTTGGTAACCAGAGCCAGGCTGACTGTAGGAAGCCACTAGGTGCGATCTCTAATTGGTTATTAGCATGATAGAGTTATGATTGTTTTTACAAATGTAGTCATTTTCTGACAGTCAGCATAAAATTTATGAACTGACCACTTAGAATTTTTGCCTACTTTTGTAGATGGCCCGCAACGACTGCGAGTCTCAGATGTTCGCCAACGTGCCCTAAGGGTTCGTCAAACTCCTCTCCTTCATCGTTCAGGTCGCGATGGGGCCATCCGTGCGCCCAGTCTTCACGCTTTATCCACACAAGATCAACGACAGTCTGACTATGCACCAGGCCGTGGTGCAATTCAGGGGAGGCCATGCTGAAATACGCCGTCTCCGATTCGTGGGGAGAGCCATGCCTACAGAAAGGCATGCTATGCAGATGGCTGCCCGCGATACGATAGCCCGTCTTCGGGATGTTCTTCCTGCAATGAAGACCCGTCGCTACCGCTACCTTCCATGCCATGTGCCTTACACCTGTCACTACTCTTTCTCTTGCCCCAGAGGAGAGCGAGACGAAGCCTTTGAGATGCTTGTTGAGTACCTCCGAGCCCTGGAGGCAGCATTCGACTGCATGGTGGATGACCTCGTAGCTGCACGCATGGACTCAGTTCATGGCTGTGCTGCTAACAGGAGGGAACTCCTGCACACCGCTCCACCACTGACTTTTGTGTCATCCACAGCCTCTCACTCACCTACCATACTCGCCACTGCTCGTCGTCTACCTACCACAGAGGAATTTAACCAAGCTATTGCACCCACTCCCATACGAGCTACCCCACCTATTCTACCCACTCGCATTCGTGTTATTCCGCCTACGGCACCTGCTCCATCAGCTCAGCACAACGTTTCTCGTCTGGAACCTATTAGCGAGGAGGAGGTTGATTCCCCAGCGTCTCTGTGTCTCACCCTCGGCAGGCCAAGGGAGATCCTCACCATCTCCGACTAAGTACGCATAGACGCCATGCGATGTATCAACTTGTGTAATATGTTTATATGTTCTTAGGTTGTGAGAAGTAGCCTGTTTGTGCATCATGTAGGATCTGGAGAAGTGCACTAGTTTAAATAACATGTCATGATTATGTACGCATATCCTGAGTGATGTAATGTATAATTATGCCCGCGTGTAAGATATGCGCTAGTCCTTCTCCGCCCGCAATCGTGTGTTTCCAAAAAAATACCATGGAGTTTAAAAATGTCCTTTGGGTGTGATTTTATTGACTTTTGCGACTCTCTTTCTTATCTTACGAGTTCACAAAAAAAAATTATCCCTAGAGTGAAGGATGTCTCGTTCTTGGACGCGCTCCATGCCAACTCGGCCAGAAGAAAATTATGGCACACCGCAGAACCAGAATTTCACTCAGGGTCAGACAAGTCAACAGGATAGTGAAACAGCTTTTACACAAGTTTGTCGTTTGTATGAACAGAGTCAGCAGCAACACCAGGAAATGATGAACCAATTCATCAATATGGGAAGTAACCGTGGTCAGTATCAACCGCAATCCAAATTATCTGAGTTACAAAAGACGCGTCCTCCAACATTTTCTCATACTGACAAGCCTCTTGAGGCCAAGGACTGGCTTCGAGACATGGAGAGAAAATTAATTATCGCACAGTGTTCAGATCGTGAAAAAGTACTGTATGCACCACATTATCTCACAGGTGCAGCTGCATCGTGGTGGGAAAACTTCCTGCACATGCACCCCAACGAAAATGAAATCACCTGGGAAAATTTTAAAGAAGGTTTTCGTGGCGCACATATTCCTAAGAGCGTCATGAAAATCAAGAAGAAGGAATTTGATGAACTCAAGCAAAGAGCCATGACAGTGTCAGAATACAACAGCCAATTCACACTGCTGTCTCGCTACGCCAATGAAGAACGCATGACCGAGAGCAAGAAGATGGAAAAATTCTTGGAAGGCCTGGCACCCGCCCTTAAGTGCCAGCTAGTTGTGCACACCTTTCCAGATTTTAAAACACTGGTGGATAAGGCCATTACCCTGGAAAATGAGCGACGTAGCCTGGAAGATATCCGCAAACAAAAAAGGGACCAGACTACTTTTACTCGCAATTATAGAAGCAAGAAGGAATATCAGAAGGGGGATTCACACAAAACCCCGACGAATAATTCACGTCCAATCAAAAAATTTCATGCAAGAGACAAAGAGTTCACCTATCGCCCAGGCGTTACCTGTTATGCTTGTGGAGAAGAAGGGCACTATGCCAAGCAGTGTCCTAAGCCAAGGAACTCAAACCCGAAGCTCAATAATGGTGGAAATAATTCAGCACCAAAGCGAAGCAATTTCAACCCCAACAACAACCACCGGAAAGGTCACTTGAACCACGTGACTTGAGAGGAAGCACAGAACGCCCCAGATATCATACTCGGTACGTACCCCGTCAACACAATACCTACCATGGTTTTGTTTGATTCTGGAGCTTCTCACTCATTCGTTTCGAAAAGTTTTGCTTTGCAAAATAATTTTTCGATGCTTCCCTTGGAAAAATCAATGATCGTCAAGTCCCCTGGGATTAAGCAAGTGACCCAGAGTTACTGTCCAGGTGTGGTTATTGAACTTGAAGGATTGAAATTTTTCGCCAACCTTATTGTACTGGAAAGCAAAGGACTGGATGTCATCCTAGGAATGGATTGGTTGACCACCAACAAAGGTTTTATTGACTGCTTCAACCGTACTGTGATACTCACCCACCATCAAGGGAAGAAAATAAAAGTTTCAGCCAAAGAGAGACAAATACCTCGGCAACCTAGATTAAACAAGGTGGACGTTTCTGAGCTCAACGAGGTTCCATTGGTATGTGAATTTCCAGACGTATTTCCAGAAGAACTACCAGGCATGCCACCAGACCGAGAGATAGAATTCAGCATTGAGCTAGCACCCGGAACCACTCCTATTTACAAGAAACCTTACAGAATGGCACCATCCGAATTGGTAGAGTTGAAGAAGCAAATAAAAGAATTATTGGAGAAAGGATACATACGAGCCAGCTCCTCACCTTGGGGTTCTCCAATTTTATTTGCCAAGAAGAAGGATGGAACAATGAGGTTGTGTATTGATTATCGAGCTCTCAACATGGTCACAATCAAGAACAAATACCCAATGCCCCAGATAAATGATTTATTCGATCAGCTCGCACAGGCCAAAGTCTTCTCAAAAATTGATTTGAGATCAGGATACCACCAATTAAAAGTACGAACAGAAGATATTCCCAAGACCACTTTCACCTCCAGATATGGGCTGTATGAGTTCACAGTAATGCCATTTGGGCTAACCAACGCCCCCGCATATTTTGTTCACCTCATGAACAAAGTGTTTATGAAGTATATGGACAAGTTTGTTGTGGTGTTCATCGACGATATTTTGATATATTCCAAAACACCAGAAGAGCACGCCGAACATCTCAGGATTGTACTCGGAGAACTCAGGAAACATCATCTGTACGCCAAGTTCAGCAAATGTGAATTTTGGCTAAGGCAGGTGGGTTTTCTGGGCCACGTGCTAACCCAAGAAGGTATTGCAGTAGATCCGGAAAAAGTCAAGGCCGTACTTGGCTGGAAACCGCCAGCTAACGTAACGGCGTACGGAGTTTCTTGGGAATGGCAGGCTATTATCGTAGATTTATTGAAGGATTCTCCACTATAGCAAAGCCCATGACACAATTGCTCAAGAAAGGCAAGAAATTTGAATGGACAGAAGCATGTGAGAAAAGCTTCCAAGAGCTAAAAAGAAAATTAACAACGGCACCAGTACTAATTGTGCCAGATATACACAAGAATTTTGAGGTATATTGTGACGCATCCTGGAAAGGCCTCGGATGCGTATTGATGCAAGAAGGCAAGGTAGTTGCGTATGTCTCTAGACAACTACGCAAGCATGAGGAAAATTATCCCACCCATGACCTGGAATTAGCAGCAGTCATCCATGCACTCAAGGAATGGAGACACTTCCTACTTGGGAATCGTTGTGAGATATACACAGACCATAAGAGTCTTAAGTATATTTTCACACAGCCGGAGTTAAATTTACGGCAACGACGCTGGTTAGAGTTGGTGAAGGATTATGATGTTGGAATCCACTATCATCCCGGAAAAGCGAATGTTGTGGCAGATGCGCTTAGTCGAAATCCCAGCATGGAAGACGAAAATAAACCAAAATTGAGGCCAGAATTTCAACAAGAATTTACCCGACTCAATCTAATAATGGTTACCCAAGGCAGTGTGTCGAATATAGAACTACAGCCTACCCTAATGGAAAGTATCAAGGAAGCCCAACACGGACACCCCAACATTGAGGGCATAAAAAGAAAAGTGAGTTTGGGAAGAGCCTCAGAATTCAACATAGATGAGCAAGGAATATTGTGGTATGGAGAAAGGCTATGCGTACCAAATGTCAAGGACCTCAAACAGCAGATATTAACTAAAAGTCACACAGCACCGTATTCAATCCATCCTGGAGGGACAAAAATGTACAAAGACCTTCAGGAAAATTTTTGGTGGCACGGTATGAAGAGAGATATAGCCACGTTCATTTCCTGCTGTGATTCTTGTCAATGTATCAAGGCTGAGCACCAGAAACCAGCCGGACTATTACAGCCAAATAAGATACCCGAGTGGAAATGGGACGAGATTGGAATGGACTTTATCATTGGACTGCCACGGTCACGACACGGAAAATGATGCCATTTGGGTCATAACCGACAGATTAACCAAGGTGGCACATTTTATTCCGGTAAAAACAACTTACACCGCTCAGAGACTAGCCAGACTTTATCTTGCCCGTATCGTCTGCCTAAATGGAGTCCGTAAGACTATCATCTCCGATAGAGGCACACAGTTCGTCTCTACATTCTGGGATCACCTACAATAGGCACTGGGAACCCAACTAGCCTTCAGTACCGCATACCATCCCTAGACTGATGGACAAACGGAACGCGTAAACCAAATCTTAGAAGACATGCTAAGAGCCTGTGTCCTCACATACGGGAACAGTTTGGAAGAAAGTTTGCCATATGCAGAGTTCGCATACAACAACAGCTATCAAGCCAGCTTGCAAATGGCACCCTTTGAAGCTCTATATGGGAGAAGATGTCGTACCCCGCTAAATTGGTCAGAGACCGGAGACAGCCATATCTTTGGCCCAGATATGCTCAAGGAGTCCGAGGAGAAAGTTAAGACGATTAGAGAACGACTCAAAACAGCTCAAAGTCGGCAAAAGAGTTATTACGACGGAAAGCATCGGGAAATCAGTTTTGAACCCGGAGAATTGATATACCTGAGAGTTTCTACTATGAAGGGTCTGCAACGATTCAAGATTAAGGGGAAACTAGCACCAAGATTCATCGGACCATTTCATATAGTGGCCCGACGAGGCAAGGTAGCATACCAGCTGGACCTACCCGGAGACTTATCCGGTATCCACAACGTGTTTCACATCTCGCAGTTGAGAAAATTCATAAGCAACCCAGAGAAGCAAGTTTCACATGAGTATATTGACGTGCAACCAGACCTCACTTACCGGGAGCACCCGATAAAAATATTAGAAGAGTCTAAGAGGAGGACCCGACATAAACCATTAAGTTTTTAAGAGTTCAATGGAGTAATCACACCGAGAATGAAGCAACTTGGGAGAGCGAGGATTTTCTTCGGACAGAGCACCCACACCTGTTTAAGGATCAGCTGAAATCTCGGGGACGAGATTTTTCCTAAGGGGGTAGGTGCTGTGACACTCCAAAATTTTTGGTGGTTTGTTTTTCAAAAGAGCCTTGCTTGGTTTGAAAGGAGGTCATTTAAACCCTTCCTAAAAACCATCTTCTAAGTTTGCCCTCTCAAAAATCCTTTTCCTGGATTTGGTTTCTTTTGAAAAGAAAACCCTTTTTGTTTTAGGCTTTTATTTGGTTTTGATCCCTTCTAAATTTTACCATGCCACCCATGGTAAAATTTTCCCAAAACATCTCCTCCCACTAAAGTTCAACCCTAACATTCTGTCCAAACAAATAAAATCCATTTTTGGATTTTATTCCAACTATTTCTCCTCCCAAAATAAATCTGTCTATCCTTTTGAGCCTAGGTGGATTGCAAAGCAAGTGCCCTAATGCTTTTGAATTTTGACCTCAACTCAACACCCCTGGATAGTCCTTTGTACCCACAACCCAGAACCATCTTGATCCACTATTCTCCTGTTCAAATATTTCAAATTGCACTCACTGCAAGTTTGGACCAGATTTGCCAAATTTGGTGAAATTCATATTTACACCTCTCCAAAAATTCCACAAATATTCAGGCAGCCCCTAGATGCAATGAGAGGCCCCTCCACCAAAAACCAGCTCAAGGAAAAACCCCTACATGCCTGAATCATTCTGTCGAACACCTTGCATGCACTGTTCTGTTCATATTCAGTTAAATTCAGAAGTTCAGTGTCGATCTTCGTCAGTAACTTCAGTCACGAGCTCACAGTGCGCTTGACACGTAGCTCACGGCCAGGCTTGCTTTTCCGGAGCCTCACACGCGCACTTGGCGCCTTCCTGGCGTCTGTGGCGCCCTGGCCCGCCTGCGCCGGTGTGTCTTGCGGCGGCCGCAGCGCCCTAGCGGCCGACAAGAAGCAGAATGGCGGCACAACACCATTCGGCGCCGCCCAAGCGTCCTGGTGGCTCCGCGTGGCCACCTCCTTGCCAGCGCACGCATGCAGCACCGTCGCCGTGGCGCGGCACGCGCAGAGCACACTCTCTGTCGTCGACGGGCCGTGCGGCCGTTCCGTCGAGGTCAGGCCGTAAACCTCCCTCCCGTGCTGAGCTGGACCCTAAAATGGCACCACTACTCCACCTAGGTGATGCTCAAGCCCCTAAGCCGACCGTCCAGCCACAGCGCCGCCATAATCAACTCGCCGGACTTATCCGTTCAAGGCAACCGACTCGGGCCGGCTATATATAGCACCCCCGAGCCTGCTCTCGCCCCCGCACGACTCCACCACCTCACTAGACCCCGCCCAGCCACTGGGAGAGCCCCGAGGGGCCCTTCTTCCCCGACTCCGGCCGCCCCATTCCGCCTCGGCCTCCACCTCGATTCACTCCGGTGAGGCCGTCTCCGACGCTCTAACTTCATCAGCAACCCTCTCGAGCAACTAGGAGACTAACCCCCACTCCTATTTGATCCCCGCAGCTCCCTCCGGCGAGATCCACGATTGCCCGAACCGCTGTCCGCCAGAGCAAGGGCCGCCGGCGACACAGTGCTCGCCGGCGACCGCCACCACCACCCACAGACGCGGAACGGTGCACTGATCTCGAAGGTAACCCCCGATCACCTTGCCTCGCCGTGGATCGCCGCCGGCGACCACCGCACCTCTCGGGCGCCGTCGCGCTCTGTTTCTTTGTTTGAACTTTCAAACCCGACAGGTGGAGCCCTCCTGTCAGCCTCACAGCCGTTTCTTTTAAACGAAACGTTATTCTGGACTTTTCCGCAGAGCCCCCTGAAAACTTTCTGTTTCATTACAGATGGGTCCTTGGACCAAAAGTCTTATAACTTTTGATCAGAAAAGTATTTTTGATTAATTCTTTTTCTGTTCTCTTTAGATTTTTGTCTAGTTTTTTATGATATTTATTTGAAAAATATTTGGAACACTTTTCTGTACACTCACGATATTTACGTTGCGTACGTATTTTTTTTCTTATACCGTAGATACCAGAGGTGACGGAGCTGCAAACTTCGCACAGTTAGACTCCGACTACTCCGAACCAGGCAAGCATGTTTGAACTCTTGATATGATGAGTGTTGTTGCAAGTTTGCATTTTAGTATAGTCATGGCATGTTTATGAACATCACTTTGCATGATATCACATAATTGGAAAGTAGGTTTCGGAAAGCATTATGTTGTTGGATACATATTTGCAAAGCCATGTGTTGGTATGAGGATGGGTAAGATGGCAGTGTTGTGACATGCCAGTCTTATGCCAGATTATTTGACTTCCGTGTCATCATGACGCAATTCACATTCCCATTCATTCCATCCTATACTGTCACATGTTTTCCGAATATGGCATAGTAAGTTGCAAATCGTTTTCCTGGTACACACCAAGTGGAGAGGCCGGGATGAGGGTTCCATGGCCCTGGATTAAAGCCCGTCATCCAGTCAGGGGGCATGGGTGTTTCCGGTTGGGACCGAGAGGGGGGCACCCCTTAGAGCGCGCGTATAGAAATTTGATCCCATGCTATTCGAGATTGTGGCCTCCCCGTCTCAAAGTTTTTCTTGGACGTTGTCCAGGGTGATTCTTGGCATCGTGAGGTGAAATGAGTGTGTACTAGTTAAATGTGTTTCTATTGAAATACCGTAAACGGAACTAGTCCTTCGTGGCTACGGAAATCCGTTGGCTGTGTTCAGTTCTTCCAAACTCTGCAGAGTCCCAACCTTTCGATTATCTTGTACTTTGTTCAAGTACTATAATTATCTTATCCTGTCAGGTATCAGCATTAGTGACAAAAACTCCGGTGGTATTTATGTGTAATAAATCTGGTTAAAAGATTATTCTTGTGGATGGACTAATCTCGTTATTTACATCTATTACAAGGTCCTGTCTGTGATGTCGCTCAGACGTCCGACGGTGGTATTTTCTTTTAAAGCCCTGTCTGTGATGTCGCTCAGACGTCCGACGGTGGTATTTCTTTTAAAGCCCTGTCTGTGATGTCGCTCAGACGTCCGACGGTGGTATTTTCTTTTAAAGCCCTGTCTGTGATGTCGCTCAGACGTCCGACGGTGGTATTTCTTTTAAAGCCCTGTCTGTGATGTCGCTCAGACGTTCGACGATGGTATTTCTTTTAAAGCCCTTTATGTGATGTTGCCCAGACGTCCGACTGTGACATTTCTTTTAAAGCCCTTTATGTGGTGTCGCTAAGACGCCCGACTGCGGCATGCGTTTTTATTTATTTACCTTTCGAGGCGTCGCTCCAGACACCCGATCGGTTTTCAGTTATTAAATTTTGATACATCAAGTTCTGCAATATTACCGTTGTCATTTGAGTATCATACTTTGTTCATGACGCATTCAGGCATTCATTGATTATATGTTTTGTCCGAACTGTCTTGCGAGTACTTTCAAGTACTCACCTGGCTTGTTGATTTGGCCAGATGCTGATGAAGGCGATCTCATGGATGAAGAGTTTGATAGCGAGTCCGACGCCTAGAGGAGTCTCAGTCAGTCCCGTGCGATCCTGTTTGGTCATTATATTATCCGCTTCCGCAACCCCGAATAAATTCATCGAGCCTCACCTCGATGCTCGATGTACTGCCAGTAGAAGTCAAGTTATCCACCACCACTCTTCTCGAGCTAGTAGCATGCCACCCCACCCTTGTGTCAAAACCGCCCATATGTAATATATTGGCGAGTCTGTACTAAATTGTTGAGCAGCCTCAGCTCAACCCTGTAATATATTTGATGCTACTGGTTCTCTGTTTAACAAGCTTTTGTCTACCAGAAAGGATGACTTTTCCTATACTGGGATTTAAAGATTGGTTTTCTCAATAAACATTTTTATTGAAAAACCGGTCGTGACATGCTCTCAACTTCCCGTCTTTCTCACGGCCCTCTCTATGCCATCGCATCAACTTGGCATGCTCTTTGTTTCTGAACAGACGTTTCAACTTTTGTATTATAGGAGCATACCACATCACCTTGGCAGGAACGCTCTTCCTGGGGCGCTCGCCCTCAACATCACCAGGGTCATCTCGTCTGATCTTATACTGCAATGCACCGCATACCGGACATGTGTTCAAATCCTCGTACGCACCGCGGTAGAGGATGTAGTCATTAGGGCATGCATGTATCTTCTTCACCTCCAATCCTAAAGGGCATACAACCTTCTTTGCTACATATGTATTGTCAGACAATTCTTTATCCTTTGGAAGCTTCTTCTTCAATATTTTCAATAACTTCTCAAATCCTTTGTCAGGCACACCATTCTCTGCCTTCCACTGCAGCAATTCCAGTATGGTACCGAGCTTTGTGTTGCCATCTTCGCAATTGGGGTACAACCCTTTTTTTGTGATCCTCTAACATGCGATCTAACTTTAGCTTCTTCTTTTCACTTTTGCACTGTCTCTTTGCATCAACAATGACCCGGCAAAGATCATCATCGGGCACATCACCTGGTTTCTCTTGATCTTCAGCTTCCCCTGTTGCAGCATCTTCAGCTTCCCCCAGTTGCAGCATCACCGTATTCAGGGGGCACATAGTTGTCATCATCTTCTTCTTCTCTGATATCTTCCATCATAACCCCTCTTTCTCCGTACTTGGTCCAAACATTATAGTGTGGCATGAAACCCTTATAAAGAAGGTGGGTGTGAAGGGTTTTCGAGTCAGAGTAAGATCTCGTATTCCCACATATAGGGCATGGACAACACATAAAACCATTCTACTTATTTGCCTCAGCCACTGCAAGAAAATTATTCACGCCCTTAATGTACTCAGAGGTGCGTCTGTTACCGTACATCCATTGTCGGTTCGTCTCTGCGTACATCATGAATAGATAAGTGACCAAATTAATAGAAGTTCATCTTCACATTAAACCCAAAGTACATACATAGTTCTCATTGAACAACATATAGCTCTCCAGAGCATCTAATTAAACCATATATTGAAACTATGTAAAACATTTCAATGCAATAAGAAATGTGATCATAACCGCAACCAAGGTAACAATTAATCCAACGACATAATGATACCAAGCCTCAGTATGAATGGCATATTTTCTAATCTTTCTAATCTTCAAGCGCATTGCATCCATCTTGATCTTGTGATCACTGACGACATCTGCAACATGCAACTCCAATATCATCTTCTCCTCAATTTTTTTCAATTTTTCCTTCAAGTAATTATTTTCTTCTTCAACTAAATTTAACCTCTCGACAATAGGGTCGGTTGAACTTTCCGGTTCACATACCTCCTAGATAAAAAAATCTATGTCACGTTGCTCGGCATAATTGTCATAAACACTAAATGAAACTAATAGTTATAAAATAAAATATATATACCACATCTGAATCATAGACAGGATGAGGGCCGGTGGAGGCGGATACCAAAACCATCGCACTATATAATAAAAAACAATAATAAGTAAGAAAACTACACAAGTATCTATCTAAATTATACAAGTAAGAACTTTTTTCTTTTAGAAAGAAGATAAGATCAAGAGGCACACCACGGTGGTGCAGGCGATGAGATCGGCACGGGCGATCAACGACGGTGAGGACGGGGACGGGACAGGACACACTGCCAAACCTAGACAAATCTCGAGGAAAATGGAGTTTGGACAAGGAGATTTGAGAGGAGAAAACTTAAGTGTGGCTCGGGCATTTCATCGAACACCTCATATGCATAGGAGCTTAGCTAGAGCACAACACACCTCTCACACACCTCTCCCAAAAAAACAGAGCACTCCACTGCTCTGCTCGCAGGCAAGGGGTATGTATAGGCATCTCATTAGTCCCGGTTCGTGGCTGGAACCGGGACTAAAGGACACCCTTTGGTCCTGGTTCAAGCCACCAACCAGGACCAATCGTGATGGGCTAGGAGCGAGACACATTGATCCCGGTTCGAGCCTCGAACCGGGACCAAAGGTTTCCGATGAACCAGGACCAATGCCCCACGATGGCGCGGCCGCCCCCTGGCCTCACGAACCAGGACCTATGCCCCCATGGGTCCCGGTTCTGGGCTGAACCGGGACTAATGGGCTAGCCCGACCTGAACAAAAGCCCTGTTTTCTACTAGTGATGCACCATGCAAGCATCCCCTACCCATCTGAACTCGAAAGGGGCCCTCTCATTCGACCTACCAAATAGACGCAACATAATGTGCTTCCTTAAGATGCACCCAATTGGGTAAGTTGACCACGTGAGCAACTTACCTTTTCTCCGTCGTCATCACAATCCATGTAACTAGCTAGAGGCAGATCACATGTGATTTAGATCATACATGTCCAATTCACACACCACTTGACTTTAATTTCATTTCACGGGTTGGATGGATGGCTGGCTGGGTAGGTCGATCAGCTCATAATAGCTCAGATCGAATCCAAGCAGCATTTATCCTTATTTCTTCGTCGTGAAGATCTCACTAGCTACAGTGCGCGATGGAGATGTCGACCACATGCGGTTGTAGATATTTTAGGTAGGTTAACTTAAAAAAAAAAGATATTTTAGGTAGGTTGGACGATTAAGTTTCCTGTCCAAGATCGAGAAATATCAAGATGGATGGGCACGCATGCTTAGAGTGCCACATTGTTTATAACGATGTAGATAATTTAGCTTGGGCGATTAATTTTTTATGCAAGGAAACCATCAAGAATGGATAGGCACCCATGCTTACAGGGCCACACGGGTTAACAATGCATGGTTTAAAATAAAAAAGATAAGATAGGACCTCCTACAATCCTAAGACCAAGTACAATAAGCTTATATAAGCATGCTATAAGGATTACAATAATATTTTTCTGATGACATGGAGGGAGAATAAAGGGGAGAGAAGAGGAGCCGACTACATAATAAGAGTCAGCTGCAACACCTGCTCTGAGGCACTATGTGAAAGTGAAAGGTGGGCCATGTATTAATGAAGTAGCACATCTTTATATCTTACTATTGTACTTGTCGGCTATATGGTTGACTATATATGACATGTCAATATCATATAGTCATCAGCTGACTGTACTATTAACTATGCTCTAATAAGGGCATGGTCAATGGTAGCCTCAACGTGCTGCCCCACAGGTCCATGTAAGCTCAGAGCTAGGTTGGGACGAAGAGTTGTAGCCTTGCACAAGAACTAGTGTAGCCTACCAAAGAGCCAGCCTCTTCGAACGTAAAAGCTAAGAGAAATGACGAACGTAGAATCTACGCTCATCCATGCGAGGAAAGAGAGGAAGGAAAACTCTATGCATGTGAAGAGAGGGAGATGTTGAGGTGGGTCGGCTATAGAGTGTTGCCTCATTTGGCGAGAAATTTTCACAAACGGTGGTCGCATTACATTTTTATTAGATTAAAAGCTGAGACAATATCAGAGTGATGCTCCGTACTACATGCCCTAATAAAAGGTCGAAAGACATGCCTAACTGTAGACCATAACGTACAGTGAGTGAATCTTCGAATGTAAGGATGAACAGAGAAGCTACGCTGATCCATGCGAGGAGAGAGAGGTAGAGAGAGAAAGTTAAACTTCATGCATGTGAAGAGAGAGAGAGAGAGAGAGAGAGAGAGAGAGTGTTGCCTTTGTTGGCAAGAAATTTTCACAAACGGTGGTCTCATTACTTTTTATTAGATTAAGAGCTGTAACAGTATCAGGGTGATGCCCCCTTACTACATGCCCTAATAAAAGGTTGAAAGACATGCCTAATTCTAGACCATAACGTACATCGAGTGAAAAAGAAATGATCTATCAGAAAGCAATATTATGATATGGTGATATTTTTATGAGACCATGTAACTATAGCTAAATTTAAGGCGATAATTGATCGATCTATTGTTGTCATCTACCAGTGCTAGAAGAGGTACGTGCTTGAATTATACGACGCACACGGATCCCTATGGGAGTATGGAAAAATGATGATCCATAAGTGATAATAATTACAATTTGTTAGGATTTTCTAATGGTAAATCATTGTATATGACGGCATGTTTGAGATGTAACCCAAGTAATTGTACATATTTTAGGTCAAATGATTTTTCCGCCCAAGAAAATTACCGGCACTCATTCTGAACGGGCCGCCTTAAACTATATAGTCAGGCACCCGCAAAAAGAAAACTATAGAGTCAGACAAAATAGCCCCACCCCCACCTATTGATTAAAATATCGTAAAATTATGTAAAATTAAATTAAACAGGTGGATATAATTTAAAAATCTTACAAAAATACTACGATGGTGACCATCTAATGTGTGTACCTATCTATGGATTGCTAGATTTGACTCTGGACTTTTCTCGAAACCTTCTCTTAACATGTAGTTGTTTTTTTTTGCTTAGATTCCTTTTCGCGAACACGCAAAGCTTGCGTATGTTTCATTGCTAGAAGATAGATTTATACAACGTATCCTTCTGAGGATCCGTATGGGAATCCCAACGAGACATAAGAGAGGGGGGATTACAAGGTGACTACTCGAGGATGATATTGGCCAAGACAAAGGAACAAGTCCTAGCCCGCATGTCGGCTTCATCCTGGATAAGCGAGCATAGTCTTCGCACCGGGGGAGAGGTGCCATCCAAGATGCAGTTGTTCGATGCCGCCATATGAGCCAAGCTACTAGCAGTAGTTTGGAAGAGGGCCCTTTTCGTCATGAAGGGGACATGGCTAAGCAAGTGGCAGTCCACCACGACTGTAACAGAGTGTCTGGGCATGGTGAGGTCGCATTGGATCCGGCCCAGGAGAGGACCTCGTGCCATACCAGCCTAGAGAAGGAACATCGGACAAGAAGGTGTTGTAGGCACTCGGGCTCCTTGTCGCAGAGGAGACATATCGATGCGTGTGCTAGGCCATGCCTAGCCAAATAGTTCGCGGTCCAACAATGGTCCTTGAGGGCCAGCCAGAGGAAGATCCTAATGCATAGTGGGCTCTTGGTCTTCTAGGTTAGGCACAAATTTTGATTAGGAAGAGAGCCATGGAACATGGCAGAGTAGCAGGACCCCACCAAGTACACACAAGACTCTGTCCATTTCCAGATTAGTCGGTCCGGATTAGGGGAGGGAGTGGTGTGACGTAGTAACCTCCAAAGGTCGATGTATTGCACCATGGCGCCAGCCCAAGAGCACCTCTTATGTCCTAATCCCAAGAGCTAAGTTGAAGCATGACACACTTCACTTCTAACATCGCTTGAGGGCCAAGGTATAGACCAGAGGTGCAAGCTCGACAATGCAACGATAGGACAGACTGTCTCCGCGAGGTGGAGGCGCGAACAATCACCATAACCTTGGGGTCACACAGTAGAGGAAGGAGGCTCCAGGTGTGCTTACCCGTAAGAGTTGTTGAGATTTCCCAAAGAGGAAGGGAGAAGAAAAACAACAACAAAGTATTTCCCTCAGCGAACATCCGAAGTTTTCAATCCAGTAGGAGTCTCCCAAGATAACAGTGTAAGCAGTAGCTGCACAAAAGCAGATACAAACTTGCACCCAACGCTTGAAGAGGGTTGTCAAGCCCCTTGTCCTGCTAGTTGCAAGATTAAATGCAAATGATAGAGATAGTTTGTAGCAAAGTATCACGGCAAAAAAAGGAGAGGGGAGACATAGGTTCACTAGTGGCATCTCTTTGGAAAATAGGCGAATGCCATGGTTAAAAAATTACAGCTGGGCAATTGTTCGGATATCAATATTTACAACTATGATTATTTATGGCATAATCGCATATAGGCATTAAGTCCATGATAAGTAGACTATTAATCCAACTGCATTTACTAATGATGCTCCACCCCAAAACCATTATCCAGCATGCATCTCAAGGTATTAAGTTTGCAAGCAACAGAGTATCACAATAAGCAAGATGAGATAATGTAGTCAGGAAGAAATCAATCAATATGACAAAACCTTGTTGTTTTATCCTTAGTGGCAAGAATACAATACATTTGTTGGCCCTTTGTGTCACTGGGTTAGAGGACTGCAAGATTGAGCCCACTACAAAGCACCACTCCCTCTGAAGAAAAACCCATTGAACTTCACCAAAGAAGATAGATAAACCAAAGAGTATACAAAGCTATTTAATCATGCACCAACAAATCCTGAAAAGATTAAATTGATTTCAATGAACAATCATCATCAAGTGACAATTCATCATGTCCCAACAAACAAACCACCAATTACATCAAATTGATCCCGATCATGTGAGAAGGCTCATCAGAGTAAGGTGCTGAAGATCCAAAAAGAGAGAAAACCATCTAGTTACTACTATGGACCCTAAGGTCCTAAGGGAACAACTCACACATGGTCATGGAGGCAGCAACGTTGATGAAGATATAAAGCTGGCAATGGCTTCCCCCTCCGACAGGGCTCTGAAATAGGCCTTCATATGGGATCTTCACGAAACAAGAACTTGCAGCGGTGATAAAAATCTTACGAAAATGCATTGGAGGGTTTCAGTATTTATAGGGAATTATGGAGGTGAATCAGGTCAAGGTGGTGTAAGAGCCGCCCACACGAGTATGTGGAGCGCCCCCCAAGTCACACAGGGTGGCCGCATGGGCCCCTGGCTTCATATCTTGGTCTCTCCCAAAGCTTCCCATGTTTCTTTTTGCCCAAAGAAGCGTATCAATTCAACAAATGATTTTGACCTCCGTAGATATTGATTTCCCGCGAAACCAAAAACAAGAAGAAAACATGAACTAGCATTGGGCACTAAATTAATAGGTTAGTCGAGAAAAATAATATAAATTTCTATAAAAATTATATAAAAGTGATAATATAATAGCATGAAACAATAAAAACTTATAGATATATTTGGGATGTATCAACATCCCCAAGTTTAATTCCTGCTCATCCACGAGTAGGTAAATGATAAACAAAGATAATTTTTCATTTTGAATTCTAGCCAACATAATCTCAATTAAATTATTTAACAAGGTGTGAACTCACGACAAAAGTGATTCAAAGAAATAATGTATATTTGATAACAAGTAAGTAACATCAAAATATGTAAACAAAAGTCACTATTGTTTATCATGGATTAATGTTTTTATGCAATACAAATCAATACTCATATGTCATATTCATATCCTAGATCACTCAAGGCTTTATCATTTTCAAACAACTTATCATAACACAACCTAGTTCCACAAAGGTGTTTGGTCCGATTTCACTCTCGGTCCACCAATCTCTACTCAGTGAAAAATGGTTTGGGTAAAGAGGGAATGAATTCAAACCCTAGACATGACCAGGATGTGTTTGATGCTTGTTTGTACAATATGATACATAGGACCATGTGGTTAAAAGTTTATGGGGTGATCAAAATGGTCCAAAGAGGCTTGGGAAAAATTTGGAAACAACATAAATACTTTTACTATTTTAAAATCCATTTCCGGCATTCTAAAAAATAATAGAAATAAAATACTTTAAAAAATCCAAGTAATATTTTTCGAATAGAATAGAAATCTTACATATAATAGACCTCATAAATGATTTTATTATTTTTCGTAAAATAAATACTTTTAGTTGAAATCTCTATTTTAGGGATTTGGAAAAGATAATGGGTTTTGTTTGTTTTGGCCAAAATAAATTGTAATACAAATATTTTTGGGTCTTAACCACATGGCATGATCATGGGATGAATTTGGGTTGAGGGATTAAAGGTAATAACTATAGGAATTTTAATGAATTAAATCAAACAGAAACAAACTGTTAAAAAATTAAAATAAAGACTTCAAATAAACAAGATAGTCATATCCTTAACCAAATATTTTATGGCTCAACTAATGTCATTTATCATCTTAAGTGAGGTCATGCAAAACACAAGGTGTCCCATGATTCCTATCTCCCAGCTCAAGCTGAAGACGATTTCATCGACGGTTTTTCACTACCTCCCTTTATCTCCATCTTCACAATTTTCTCACTCTTGCTCGGCATGACCCTTTTTCTATGTCCTGTTAGTCAAGGTTGTTAGTCAAGGTTCTTACGTCACTCGTCTCTCCCATGCACATCTTCCATTTCCGATACAACTTGCTATAAGAGCACCACTCTCTTACCCTCTTGATATAGCTCTTAATAAAAAAACATGTAATGCAAAAAAATTAAATATATTTTTGTACTAAACTTTATACCTTTTAAGATTTAGTCTTGTCATATTATAAACTTAATGAGTATAATTTGTTATTACCTAGTTGAGACAACTAACCACATAAAAACAGTACTAAAATATTACTCCCTCTTCTATTCAAATATAAGATGTTTTTTGATACTCCTGTTGTATCAAAAAACATTTTATATTTTGATATAGGGGGAGTAGTTAAAGTATTATGGGTCATATATGCAGCTATAATGTATATAATTGAATCTTCTAAATTTTAATTATTGTTGTAACAAATGTCTTCTTTGAATGAGCTTTTAAAGATTGAATAAATTATAGTGTATACATAAGTATTTGTGTGTATACACATGTGTTCACGTAAATTCTAATATCTATGTGATGGTGGATATTTCAAAAAATATGTAAAAAATATCTAATATTGTCCCAAAAAAGGTTGTTAGCAGTGGGGTCAGTTTCTGTTGAAATTGTCGGTTGGGCTTAACATTGTGTCTCTATATTTTCTCTCATGTTATTCATTTTTATTCCTTCTGTGCCCACCAAATATACTTTGTATAAGAAAAATTGCTCTATGTATCTGACAATAGCTTTGCAATTCGAATGATTAAAATAAAACACTTCAATGCACGTTACTTGTTAAGTCTGTTATCTGATAATAAAATTATGATCATTGATTCATGTGTTGAACTGATGCGGCTGGAGAACAAATGTCAACGTGTAAATGCATGCCCTTCCAAACCCGTTCAAGCCAAGTCACGTCACTTGAAAATATCTCACGCATCTTAGTTTAGTTTTCACCGAGACCCCAAGCATCTCATGCATTCATATTGCATAGGAACTGCCTGAATCATTGAACATGAGAAGATGCATGTAAAGGCACAATAGTAAACTAAATGTTTCCAAATGAACTCAAAACGGGGTCCTCTCATTTGACCTACCCAACTGAGACTACATAATGTTCTTCCTTCAGATCCACCCAATTAATTAAGTTGACCTTGCATTCGTGCATAGCAGTATATTTTTTTCTCTTAATTAAGTTGACCTTGCATTCGTGCATAGCAGTCTATTTTTCTCTCTTCCTCATTACCATCCATCTAGCTAGCTAGAGGCAGATCACATGTGATTTTGATCATACATGGGACACGTCAAATTCAGATCACCACTCGTCTTTAATTTCATTTCACGGGTGCATGGCCGGGTAGGTCGATCGATAAGCTCATAATAGTTCAGAGAATCAAAAGAAGCATCCATCCATAAACCGTAAGGCGTTTTCCATATTCGTCCATTACGAAAATCATGCTGAGCTATAGTGTATGTGATGGACATGTCGACCAGATGTGATTGTCGATATTTTAGCTTGCTTGGAGGATTAGTTTTCCTGTCCAAGATCGAAAAACCATCCAGATATTTTAGCTTATAGAGCTACACTGGTTAAGCATGTAGATATTTTAGCTTGGGTGGTTAATTCTTCTGTCCCAGGAAACCATCAAGAAAGGATGGGCACCTATGATTAGAGGGCCACACTGGTCAGACAATGTAGGCCTCCTAATTAAAGTACTAATAGAAGGTAGAATACTATGCCGACTGGAAAATAAAATGATCAGTCGGAAAGCAATATTACGATATGGTGGTCCTTATGGGCGACCATATAAGTATAGCTAAATTTAAGGCGGCAATTGATCGATCTGTTACTATCATGTGCCGGTGATAGAAGTTATTGCTGCCATTCCTCTGTGCTGGTGGTGTTGCATTATACATAGATGCTAAAGTGCATTTTATATCTAACAATCATCCAGGAAAACAGTACCTAGTACAAAGAAAATACAGCAAGGTGCAAAATGCAAAATATAAAATTGTTACATCAAAATTCATATTGGTCGTTTTCTTCCTTCGACTAGGCGTCGCTCATAACCTCCCCAAAAAAACACTAAGAAAAAAAAACATCTGGAGCACACGAGATATTTGACCTAGCGCTCCTATGACAAGATCCGGCCACCCGGATCCCAATGATTGCCCGGCCAACTGCCATGTGGATCGCCGGTGTAGCAGGCTTTGGATCTCACTCACCGGCTTGGGTCTCTCCGGAACTATATAGACTGCTATACTGAAGCCGGCGGCACCACTGCACCTGCATGCATGTCTAGGCATACACACATATGCAACAACGTCCTCCATGTCTTGGTTAGATTCCGAATTGGGATAAATCTTCTATTCCCTTTAGTGCTACTGTGTCCCAGCCTTTATGTCAACAAATCACTCATATCTTCCCTGTTCCTCTCATTTATAGTAGATCTACGCATCATGGGCACCCGTTAATCCTCCCAGCTAAGGATCATGCTTCTGCTTACATCTTTGTCTATGACAAGTTTAAAAATAAGCTTCCCACCTACAAAGCGAACAAGTTGTCCCATGCTGCGAGACTCGAGCTAATTAATTCTGTATTTACCTCCATCCCTGTCTATTACATGTCCAACATCCTTTTCACTAAAAAATTCCTTGCCAAGCTCACTGCCAATATCAGGGATTTCTGGTGGGTTGGAATTAGAGAGGAGCTGGGTGCTAGAGCTATGTGCCTTAGGGCTTAGAAGGATCTTTGTACTCCTCAGAAGGAGGGAGGCCTTGGTATTAAGAACATGCTTGCTATGAATAAAGGTCTACTTCTTGCTTCGGCTTGGAGGCTTGCTGAAAATCCTGAATGACACATCTACAAAATTCTTGAGGCAAAACATTTTCCTGATTCTTCTATTTGGAGAGCCTCTGCTAACACCCCAAAATTTGCTTTCTGGTCCTCTTTTCTTAAAGTGAGGCCTCTGCTTAAATCTCATGCTTTTGTTCAGATTTCACTGGGAAATAGTTCTATTTGGAGTTCTCCTTGGTGCGCTGCTTGGGAAGGCATTTATGATCATCTCATAATCCAGAATAGCAACTACATTTACCCTGCGAAGATCTCTGATCTTTGGCTTCTTGGACAAAAACACTGAAATGTGCAGCTAATTAACAATCTCTTTGAGCAACCAGTTGCTACAACTATTCTTGATACACCTATTTTCTATGACGACTGTAGGGACTCTCTCTGTTGGGACTTGTCTCCATCAGGGAAATGTAGCTCCAAAAGCACGTACAAACTATGCCTCCAACAGATCCATTCTAACCATGCTAATGCCCCAACACAGGTAAACTCAATAATAAAGGATATTCTACACCAGGTTTGGAAACAAAAGTGTATGGCCCCTAGGGTCCAACCTTTTGCTTTTCGACTTCTTAGGAGAGCTCTTCCAACTGGAGTCAGGGCAGGTAAGTTTTCTATTCACATTAGCTCTCATTGCTCCAGGTTCAGCCTTGATGAAAATGATCTTCATCTCTTCTTTCTTTGTCCGTTTTCTAGAGCTGCCTGGTTTGCATCCCCCTCGTCTATTAGGACTAATTCTCTGGTTTAGCGGCATTCTTCTATTCCTAACATCATTCATGCTCTTTTAACTATGAATCATCCACATGCAATTGTTGAAAACATTTTTACCTTCCTGTGGTGTCTCTGGAAAGCAAGAAATGATGCTCTTTTTTGCAGGAAATACTCTCTTCCTCACCAAATTCAACACGCTTCCCTTGTCATTTCCTCTTCACAGGCTTTGCAAGACTCAACTCTGGGAGGGCAGCAGGATGTAATGTCTCAACGAAACTCTCATGACCGTCTTAAGGACCAATATTGTGCAAACTCTCCACTATAAGATCTGACATGCTTATTACAGGCACCAGAGTTTACTCTGATGCCTCTTGGCACAGCAAAAACATTCCTGGAAGAGGAAATTCTCCATCTACAGGGATTGGCATCTACATTAACCAACCAGGGGACATATATGAAAGGAACATTATGGTTCAAGCTTCGGCTCATGATGCTTACTCTCCCCTTGTGGCTGAAGCTTTAGCTCTTCAACTGGCAGCCAAGATATTGCGAGTTCTTCAGTTGCAGAATGTCTCTTTTCGCACGGACAGTCTTTCTCTTGCGAAGATGGCCGCTTCCAGGAACCTAAGCAGGAACAATACACCATGGAGATGTTGACCGCCTGTTAGTAGCTTTCTTCAGGACACTCATCCACAACATCATGTTGTTTACCACATTCACATGGACTTCAATGGTATTGCTCACAATGTAGCTCATCAGGATCTCAACTCTAGGTTAGAAACTATTATTTGTCGTACTCATTCAGCTCATGGCGATAGGCCTTGCCCTCCTATGCTACATATTCAAAATTTCCAAGTTGAGGGCTTTGTAATACATGTTGTACTATGCATATGAGTTGAATGAAATGTTGGAGCTTGATGGCGCCTTTCTTGTGTTAAAAAAGCATTCATCCATAAAGCGCAAGGCGTTTTCCATATTTTCCCATTATGAAAATAACATTGAGCTATAGTGTATGTGATGGATATGTCGACCAGATGCGATTATAGACATTTTAGCTTGCTTGGACGTTTAATTTTCCTGTCCAAGATTGAAAACCCATCTAGATATATAGTTTAGATTAGAGGGCCGCACTGGTTAACCATGTATATATTTAACTTTGGGCGATTAATTCTTCTGTCCAAGGAAACCATCAAGAATGGAGGGGCACCTATGACTAGAGGGCCACACTGGTCAGCCAATGCAGGCCCTCCTACAAATAAAACGTCAAATGTGATGTCGACTGAAAAAATGATCAATCAAAAGCCATATTACGATATGACGATCTCATATGGGACCATGTTAGTATAACTAAATTTAAGGCGACATTTGATCGATCTGTTACTATCATGTGCCAGTGATAGAAGTTATTGCTGTTAGAATTTTGCTAGTAGGCCTTTGGGCCAAAGCCCAACTAAAATTCTGAAATTTTCTTCGCCCATTCATACACACATGTGAGTGATGTGAGTGAGACTAAAGTTTAGTCCCACCCCGGAATTTGAGAGGGAGTTGCACCTCTTTATAAGGTGAGCTCTTCTACCACTTGTATGAGCATGAGAAGAGCAGACCTACACGCACAGTCCTCCTCCTCGCCAGCCACGCCACGCCTCGCCTCGCCTCGTCATGACGCGTCGCGGGTTGCGGGATTGAGCCGAGCCGAGGACAGATCTATGCATGTTGTCTATATTTTTGCTGCTCGGGAAAATTTAATGAGTCATTAATTAATAATTAATGGACACATTAATTACTGAACTGTTTCCGATTCTCTTCGATCGTGACGACTCAGACGTGGGTTTACTCCCACGACCTACCCGACCCGCGCTATATAGTCAGGCAGACGTCTACCCTAGCCGCCGCCGCTTCGTATGGTCTCTCACCACCGTTCCAGATCATTGCGCCACCAAGCAAGTCTTCTCCATCCCTCCTTTCGGCGTGCACCCGGAGAAGGGACAACAGGCCTTCGGAACCCTGCCTCTCGTGATCCTGTACGTGAGAGGGGCGATCAGGTTTTTGGGGAGCGCACTCGCGCGACTGCTGGCAGCGAAGACTTCGCGAATGACGACTTCTTTCCCGACCTCGGCAACCTCATCCTCGATGACGTGGGAGAAAACGTTAACACCGGCGGTGCTGCTCCCGCTGCAACGTATGTAATTCTATCCTTCCTGTTCGAGATCGTGGTAGAATTCATGTTTCTAGTATGTGCCCTAGATTTGATCCGTTCATCTACTATACTAGTTCGCATGATTAGTTTAATCTCTGCTATTGCTGTTATGAGTTATCTTTTGTTCATTCGGATTAAATATCATAGTAATTTGCTCATATTTCCAAAAATCCAAAAACCTGATTATAGGCAATTTACTCCGAGTGGTTTTGCTGCGCATCTGAAGCCGCCTGCCTTTAAGGGGCACAATATTAGAGGTGGCGCACGAGAGCAGTCTACTGGTTTTAGACCATGGGCTGCTATGACGCCACCAAGGGCAGGCCTGAGGGCGATCTTAATCCAGCACAACTGGAAGCTTTTGAGAAGATCGATACTCTCTTTAAAGGCGCTCTTCTGAATGTTCTTGATAACTCCATTGTGGATTCGTATATGTCAATTGACAACGGCAAGGACATGTGGATTGCGCTCTGTAGCAACCAGACCTCAAACAGTCTGATCTCTGTGCATCAATGTCATCCCTGGATCGGTAATGCTGACACGCACAGTACTCGAGGATTTATAACAGAGTAGCAATCACACACTTATTACATCGAATGTCTCAAAAGAGAACTTATTACAATAATATGGTTTAAGGCCATCTAAATACGATAACAACGGAAGGCTTGGAAGATAAAGTGATTCCATCAACTCCAAAGGCATAGCTGAGTGAAAGACAACGACCTATGGCACCTTACTCGTCGTCTGAAAAGTCTGCAACATGAAATGTTGCAGCCCGAAACGGGTCAGCACATGGAATATGCTCGCAATGTAACACATAGAGTAATGAATAGAATAAATGCTATCACTACATGCAATATGGCTGGTGGAAAGCTCTATGGTTACAGTTTTGCATAAAGCCAATTTTTCCCTACAACAAAGGAATAAATTTATTTAACTATCATGGTGGTTGTTAAACATTGAGAAGGTTCCTCCAACTCAATCCCCATTAAGCACCATCATTAACCCAATCAAATTACTTTAATTTAGAGTGATGAGATCAGCATGATAATCCAAGAACCAGATACTCAAGATGTCCACAACCGGGGACACGACTAACCATGATTAGTTTGTACACTCTGCAGAGGTTTGCGCACTTTTCTCCACAAGACTCGATCTCCTCCATTGGATTTCTCGCACTACATGGTGTTTGAGAAACGGATGACCGAGACACAGTCTTTCAGAAACAATAACTCTTTACTCTGGATGGACAGTTACACCTACTTTCACCTACATTTGCTAGCCCACCACTAAAAGAGGTCATGCAACTTAATCAACTATGCTAGAGCCCATAATAGCTTGTGGCTGCACACGGAAGTTTCTAGCATGAATAATCTTATGATCCCTTTGAGCCTGGGTGGCGGACCTTAGGATGATCACATGGAACCCCGGGATATCCTAGGACAACACTGGATTCTCCAGGTGCCCACAAACAATACACCCAGATGTTTATTTAAGTAGCCACCTTAAGTTAACCATTAATTAGCAATACTCACATCTGTCATGGATACACTCACCCAATCCACGTCTACGAGCATAGTATAGCAATATAAGCATAACATAGATGTAACTCCCAAATGTTTAATAACAAACAGGACAATAGGTTCCACCCCATCATCTACTTCCTAGTACCCACATATTAATCAGTTCCTAACCATGCAATGTTTGAGGATAGATCTAATGCAATAAAACTGGGTAGTAAAGAGGTATGATCAAAGTGTTACTTACCTTGCTGATGATCCGTGAAACCTAGAGACTCGTAGTAGCACACTTCGCACTCCGAGTACTCTATTGTAAACAAACAATAACATACATAAGTATTCAACTAAATGCACGGGTAAAACTCAAATAAGAAAAGATATAACCAGAAAGTTCAACTTAAGAACTCCGGTTTGCAAAAGGAATCAAATCAAACTGAGAAAGGAAACTCAAACTACGAAAGAAACAAGATCCGATTACTAATCTGGACTAAAGTCAAATTTTATAGTATCAAAATCTTGTTCAAGTTGGTTAAACGGAAAGAGGGCTTCGAAACAAAGATCTAGGCACTTGAATCGCCTGATTCCGATAAACGAGCGAAAAGATAAACTAAAACGAAGATCAGGGCAGAAATCGCGATAGAAAATAATCGCGGAAAAACCCTGGAAAAAAAACTGACGAACAGGCTAACGAACGAACGTTCATTGTTTGCGGCTAACGGGTGAACATCGTTCGTAAAAACGAACGTACGGACGAACGTCCGCTAAATAACTAAACCGGGAAAACCGAACCGATCTAATAAAAACCGAATCTAGGATTTAAGAAATAAAACCGATCGGTTTTCTAAAAGAAAACCAGTGGCTACCTTGGGATGGGCGGCTGCGGCGGTGGTGGAAACTACGGCGGAGCGGCGAGCAGCTCTGGCGGCGTCTGCGGGCTCCAGCGAGGCAGCGGGGTGCGGCGGCGGGGTGGTGCGAGGCGGCGGCGGCGGGGCCGGCGGCTAGGGTTTTAGCGGCGGTGACGGGTTGGGCTAGCGGGGTGGGCTGCGGGGCAGGGGCGGCTTATAAGGCCCGGGGTGATGGGGAGTCCGGGTCGCCCACGACCCGTAGGTCGGTTTGACTTTAAAAAATATTCTGACGCGCAGAAAAATGAAGAAAAGAAATACTAAACGGACTCGAAAAATCCTGAAATAAATTTTCCCCATCCTCTAAATATACTCCGGACAAGGTGAACATTTATTTGGGACTCTAATGCAATTTTTCCTAATTCAAATAAAATAGCAATAAATCTCCAAATAAAATTCTTATTTGATTTTAGTATTTTTTTCCTCCAATATTTCTTTATTTTTGAGAATTCATTTTATCCCCTCTCTTTTATTTTCATATTGGAAATATTCGGAGAGAAAAATAATTAAAACCAAATGATCCTCTTTTAAAAATTTGACAAAACTCAAATATGAAAATATCGAAATTCCCAACTCTCTCCGCGGGTCCGTGAGCTGCTTAGAATTTCTAGGATCAACCAAAATGCATGAAAATATGATATGCAATGATGATCTAATATATAACATTCCACATGTAAAATTTGGGATGTTACATGCTCGAGGCCAAGTTTGGTGCCTCGGACGCCGGCAGCGAGTTGTACGTCATGGAGCAATTCTATGACTACAAGATGACTGATGAGCGTTCTGTTGTACAACAGGCACATGAGATACAGTGGCTCGCAAAAGAACTTGAGTACTTCAAGTGTTTTTTGTCTAACAAATTTGTTGCCGGAGGCATCATTGCCAAGCTTCAACCTTCGTGGAACAATTTTGCTACTTCCCCGAAACACAAGAGACATGAGTTTTCCGTTGCGGATCTCATTGGTACTCTTGATGTTGAAGAGAAGGTGAGAGCAAAGGGCACACATGCTCGAGTTTCTGAGGGAGCTTCTAGTGCCCACATGGTATAGAAGAAGAACTTCCAGCCCAACAAGTTCAAAAACAACAACAACAAAACTCAGGGCAAAGGCAAGTTTGATACAAAGAACAAGCTGTCACATTCTACCAACTTCAAGAAGAATTCTCACAAGAAGGGGAAGGGACTTTACCATATTTGCAGTGATCCTAATCACTGGGCTCCGAAGTGTCCTAACCGCTTTGAGGAGCGTGAACATGAGAAGAGCGACAAGTCCGCTAATGTTGTCATTCATGATACTGATATGAAGGAATCTGGGTACGGTATTCTTCCTACCATCCTTTCAGTATTTCAATCTCCTGATTGGTTAATTGACACCGGTGCCAATGTACATATTTGTGCTCATGCCTCCATGTTTTCTTCTTACTAGGTCACAGGGACTTCTCCCGTGCTGATAGGGAATGGGTCACATGCCATCGTTCGAGGTGTTGGTACGGTCGATCTGAAGTTTACTTCGGGGAAGACCGTGCCTCTGGAGAACGTTCATCATGTGCCATCCATCAATAAAAATCTCGTTAGCGGTTCCTGTTTATGTCGAGATGGTTTTAAGTTTTTTTTGAATCCAATAAAGTTGTAATTTCTAAGTATGGACAATTTGTTGGAAAAGGCTATGAGTGCGGAGGCTTCTTCCGCCTGTCTTTGTCAGACATTTGCACCAAAGTTATTAATAATGTTTGCCACAATAATGAGTCTGATATTTGGCATTCATGACTTTGTCACATTAACTTTGGTTGCATGATGCGGCTAGCCAATATGAATTTAATTCTGAAAATCTCTACTGTCAAAGGCTCCAAGTGCCAAGTATGTGTGCAAGCTAAGCAACCTCGCAAGTCCCATAAGACTGCAGAGGCAAGAGACTTGGCACCACTAGAGCTTATACATTCTGATCTTTGTGAGATGAATGGCGTGTTGACAAAAGGTGGAAAGAGATATTTCATGACGTTGATTGACGACTCTACTAGATATTGTTATGTGTATCTTATGAAAACAAAAGATGAGGCTTTAACTTTCTTCAAAAACTATAAAGCTGAAGTAGAGAACCAACTTGACCGGAAAATTAAACGACTAAGGTCCGGTCGTGGTGGAGAGTATTTTTCCAATGAATTTGATTTGTTTTGTGTGGAACATTGTATAATCCATGAGAGGACGCCTTCCTACTCACCTCAGTCTAATGGGGTGGCCAAAAGAAAGAACCGAACTCTAACTGATATGGTTAATGCCATGTTAGACACATCGGGTATTTCCAAAGAATGGCGGGGGGAGGCGCTGATGACGGCATGTCATGTCCTAAACCGAAAATGACTCCATGTTCCCACAAAGCATAAGACCATGACTCCATTTTGGGAATGGGAAATGAAAATGTTGAAACTCTCTTAGTTACGTTCTTGGGGTTGTTTGGCGAAAGTCAATATACCAATTCCCAAGAAGGGCAAGCTTGGACCAAAAACCGTGGATTGTGTTCTTTTGGGCTATGCTTTTCATAGCATTGGCTATAGATTTTTTATAATAAATCTGAGGTATCCGAAATGCATGTTGGTACGATTATGGAGTCTAATGATGCAACTTTCTTTGAGGGCATATTTCCTATGAAAGATATGCGGAGTACATCAAATCAGGAGATACCTACTCCATCCACTAGAAAAAAAATACACTTCTGTGATGATACATGTTTGTCACAGTAGGTCGTGTTTTTTGTCATGCATGTACATCCATGACAAATTTATGACAGAATCAAGATAGTCATACATGTGCTGTCGTAGAAGTGTTCCATGACATTACCAAAATTATCATCACGGAAGTGTCCACTTCCATGACGATAAATCGCGTGTCACAGAAGTGCTTTCGTCAAGGGTGACCGACACATGGCATCCACCGTAACAGAACACCGTTAAGCTATCGGCTCGGGTTTTGGATCCGATAACCCGTTAACAACCCCGACCAATGGGGATTTTCCACATGTAAAAGCATCATTGGCTGGAGGAGACACGTGTCAGGTCCGCGCTAGCACAGGTGTCACTCATCCAATGGGTGAGATGCGCCTATGATATGTTGACATGTGGACCGACCCATCAAGTTTAAATGGGGCGGCCCAACTAAAGGCCCACAAGATTTTGCGGACCATAATGGGCCGGCCCAGCTAAAGGCCCACGAGATTTTGCGGGCCATAATGGGCTGGCCCAGCTAACAGCCCACAAAATTTCGCGGGCCATAATGGGACGGCCCAGGTAAAGGCCCAAAAGATTTTTGTTTGCCACAATGGGCCGGCCCAGGTAAAGGCCCACAAGATTCTTGCAGATCATAATGGGCCGGCCCGGCTAAAGGCCCACGAGATTTCGCCGACATTAACGGGCAGACCCAGCTGTAGGCCCACAAGAATTTGAGGGCCCTAGTAGGCCGGCCCGTTAACTGGCTGCCATGTTTTGGGCCAAATGCCATCCCATATTTGATCCGGTCCATTAATGGCCTGCCACGTTCCGGGCCTAATAGTGGCCCATATGAGATCCGACCCGTAAAAATCCTACCACGTTCTGGGCCAAATTATGGCCGAGATCAGGTACGGCCCTTTAAGAGGCTATGGGCTCAATTATGGCCCATATCAGATTCGTCCCGTCAACTGGACACTATGCTTTTGGGCCCACTTGCTAGAGGCCCACTTAGTAATTCGGCCTTACATTAGTTTTGGCCTCTTAAGGACCCGTTTAACATTTCGTCCCTATATTAATTTCGGCCTGTTAAATGCCCGTCATATAGTTGGGCCTAACTATGGTCCGGTTTGCATCCGGTCTGCTCACAACCAATATCTGATTGGGCCAAACAAGGACCCAGACAATTTTGGCCTATTAAAAGCCCGTGATTTGATTCGCACAATCATGGGCCAGGGTTCATTTCGGGCTGCTGCCGGCCCTTTAGCTGTTCGGCACGTTTCAGGCCCAACCTACATCGTGATTGCATGACGGCCCGATTATGTACCGTAATTTTACGGTTTGGCCGGTTTACAGCGAAGTCAGTAAAATAACTGCAGCATCATGAATAAGAAAAAACCTAGACTATACAATAAAGAAATTATAGCATATTACATCCAATGGGCATCAAAGTTCGCCACTATGATAATAAAGCACAAGCAGACAACAGATTACATACACTGGGCATCAAAGATCGCCACTAGTGCAAATAAACACGCTGACAAAATAATATACAAAACCGACAGCACTTCAATAGAGTTCAATAAAGGTTATCCCTGCTGGGGAGCTGCAGTGCAACCAGCTGAGCAAGATGATGAGACTGCGCTTGTTCAACACTTAAATCTTCCTCACTCTGAAAGATAAACAAGCAGACAGATGACAGGTTTTGCACATAAAAGTATCAGTGCTGACAATTCATTACATTTCTTACTGAGGAATAAAGTGACACAGTTTAAAATTGCATTAACACAATATGGTATTGTTCAGGTCAAGACATGGCAGTAAATGACATTGTTAAGGAGTTGGCAGCTTCACGACACCACTGGATTATAGATCAAGAACTCATAAGTATCAATGGTTAGTGTGCTGTCAATTTATCCCATTTCAGATTAGCAAATACAGAGACGGTTTAAATAATACTCCCTCCGTCCGGAATTACTTGTCATCAAAATGGATGTGTCTACAACTAAAATACATCTAGATACACCCATTTCAATGACAAGTATTTTCGGACGGAGGGATTAGTAGAACGATATGACATTGTTCATAGTTAAGACATTGCAGAATATGACATTGTGCTGTAGTGGGTAGGTTCGCCACACCACTGGATTACGAATGAAGAACAGAAGCATACATGCACTGCAAAAGAAGATCACTTGCTCTGTATACTTTAATTTACATGGTATGAATAAGGAACTGGTTGTACAACTGAAAACTTAAATTGAGAAAGGACAAATTTTTGTTTATGAACTACTCCCTTCGTTCTAAAATAGATGACCCAACTTTATACTAACTTCAGTACAAAATTGGCTCATGTATTTTGGAATGGAGGGAGTACATAATAAACTTTAAACATGCAATTTGATGCAAACACCAAAAATAAACAGCTGTTGCAGTCGTGCCTAACCAAATATATACAACAAAGTTTGAAGGCTTGAGATGGACAAACTTACATTATTGGTGAAGACAAGCTCTATAAAGGCCTTGTCCATGCTGATGGGGGGGGGGCAATTCAAGAAGTTTACCACAGAATCTTCTTCATAAGCATTGCCTTTATTCTACATTTTGTTAAAAGTGAATATAGATGTGATAATATACAAAAAAATGGAGAATATTTAAGATAAGATGAAGAGTGATTCTACATAACCAAGTAGCTATAAATGTAAGTGCAGCAATACAGGCAAAAGGTACAACCAAGAGCAATGCACAGCTAAACTTCTTCAGTACCAACCTTATGGTAAGAGTAAATATTGATCTGATGTGTAGAAAATGGAGGGCAAAGGAAAATAAGCTGCAGAGTGATGGTACATGAACAACTACCTATCATTATAAGTACACTGATAAAGGACAACATGTACTTACAAGAACAATGCAGAGCTAAAAAAACATTGGCATTGGATAGTGAAGAATTTGGAGCGAACAATTGATAAGCAAGCTATCATGCATACTGCTGTCACATAATGAACCATGTATGTATGCAAGTACAGTGATACAGGACAACAGGTACTAACAAGAGCAATGCAGCGGGCAGTATATTTGCGATATCCTGTCGTTCTTTTCAAACCAGAATTCTTTTTCGAGCAGATTTCCTGCAAACAAGATCCGTAAGGCACATGCGGAAAAGTAGAAGTTCAAATTGTCATTGATTTCATATACAGTACCTCATCCTGGGAACGAGACCAGTGCATAACAATGTTTTTCCATTCAATGTCTTTTAGCACAGGAGACTGCACCAGAAATTTGTTTATATATTTGCCAGCAAAGTGTGATTTCCTCAGGTAACACCAATACTGCTACAATGCTTCCTTGAAAAGCACAAGCAAGCTTTCCTCGTCATGTCTATCCAGATTGACCCTCGCCTAGTTACAACAATGTAATGTAAATCATTGATGTGTTCAATCAGCAGAAAACAGGAAAATAATAACCATGAATAATAGCACTTACACGTAAGTTGGACAGGAAGATGTGAAAATGGTGTTTGTCTTCACAATAATCTTCCCATGATGGGAATATATGCACGTAATCCCTAACAACATTGAAAGCATTGTCTTTTAAACTGGGAATAAATGGAATGGGGTTCCAATCTGCAGGAATTAGCCGTCTCTGCAGTTGAGATAGGTCTTCGGCCGGTGGACTTGCTGTACTTTTTGCTGGAGTGGGATTTTTCTATGGTACAGCTAGTGCTATGGCAAATGAAATCGGTATACCTTTTGCTGGAGTGCAGGTCCTGTGTGGTGGGGCTAGTGGTGTGGCCAGTGAAGTATGGGTATAGTCTGCTGGAGTCGGTCCTACGTTTTGTGTCACAGCTCTATCGAACATGGTAAAGAAGAGCAAGCAGATCTCAGATAATAAAATGTTGGTTGTGCAGTGCCCACAAATGATGAACCAGAGCGCATTAAGAATGCAATTCCCAGCTGTTTCTCGACCATTTCAGGCGGTAGGATGAAGATCTTACGTCTCCTAACCCTTCTTCTTCCTCGTCTGTGATTCTTCCCATACAGAACACCGCACGGGCCGGTGGCCGGACCACCGTCCCCCACCGCCTCTGTTCCTCCGCCACCCCCACACCCCACCCACGTCAAGTTTTCTTTGTTCGGCGAGGCCCCACAACCACCCGAGCCCCTTGGATCGCACCGGCGAACTCCGGCGAGCTCTGAAAAATTGACCGACCCAATTTTGAAATTTACTCTACTGTGATTTAACTAGTGTGGAATATAAAAGGGGAAAACCATAAGCATTGGGAGTATAGTGTTGAGCATGCCATGGCGGATCTGAAGGTGCAAACCGGACAAAGGCAACTTCGCAACCAAGACAAGAAATCAGAGTAAAGAAGTGGCGATCTATTTTCTTGCTGTGATAAATAAGTTGAGCAGATACGAAAGAGTACCGCCTCTGGTGCGGTGCTGTGTACGCATCTGGTGAGAATTTGACGGTGCTGCGGTAGCGATGGCTGTCGGCGGCGTGGAAGCAGGTCGAGGAGGGTAGACAGTGGCGGCGGGGCGCGGTGGACGAGACGGTCGTAGGAGCGGCGCCGGCAAGGTGGACGACGGCGGGGAAAAAGCGAGAGGATGGGATGCAAGGATCCCGGTCCGAAGGCGTGGATGAGAGAGGTCGATGGGGTGGAGGAGGATGGCGGTGGATGGGGTGGAGAGGTTGTTTTGGCGCCCACGGAGTACGAATGGGGAAAAGGGAGGTAGAGAGGAAGGGGGAACCATGTAGTCAGGGCGCGCTTGTCTCAAATGCAAGGAAATTTACAAACTTAGCCCTGTTTCAAATTTCTACTACGTACATCACAGCAACATTAGTCGGTTGGGGATAGGACGGTAATCTCGCATACATCGAATATTTGCCGACGAGAGTTTGTTTTTGGCGCCCACCATGTATGAATATGAATTGGGGAGGGAGTCGACTTCGGCCAAGGGCACACTATGTTTTGGCGCCCACCGTGTATGAATCCGGGTGAGAGGCGGTTACGTCACATTTGGCTGAAATTGCAAACCTACCCCTATCGAAACCTATAGAAATCCAGCAGATAGGCTTTGTGAGGCAGGGATAGGCAGTAGTGATTTCCATCTCGCAGATTTTGGTTTCGGGCGGTTACTGCGACTTTCCCCGCTTCGTTCAAATTTTGCACAGTGCACGTTTACCGTGCCAACTCAATTCGAATCCCGTTTGTATTCTACTATTTTTTTCGGACGGGATCCATTTTCAATTGGAATTACATTCTATATACATCATTTTTTACATATATACTTTCAAAAGCACGACAAAGAGTTCTGCTCCTTTATATGTATAATATGATTTACAAATACAACGATCTCGAAATCTTAAGGTTGAATTCGAATTTTTTTAACCAAATTATGTTCTACTAAAATGTATGGATCAGTAATATCTACATATTAAATAACATAGATGTGCGTGAATTCATATGAGTATGCATGTTTGATAGATCAATTTTGGTTCGAGTATGGATTACATGTATCATCATCTCGAACTCAAATATTTGAATCCCTTTTTTTGTTCACTCCTTTCACGCCCATCTCTCTCGCATGCATGCTCCTTCAGGTAACCATCACTCTCTTTTCTCCAGCTCACCCGCACGCTCGCTTCATGTTTCTCCTATCCTCGCAAACATGGTCTCTCGACGTCTCCCTTGACAAGTGTCACACTCTCCCTATCATTATACATTACACAATTTTCATTATCTCTCACGTCTCTACGGTTCTCTGGTATCACTTGGTACCTAAGCTTTCTTTTTCACCGCCACACACACAGTCTCCACTCATCTTTCACTTTGTCTTTCTCTCTATGGGATTCTCTCACACACCCTATATGTCTCTACATATGACTCATACCACTAAAATTACTCTCTCTCTCTCCTGTAGACACAACATTAGTTGCGGTCTCCTTTTCGTCTCCATCCCAGACTGACACCGATCAGACAACCCCAACTACTGTCTCCTCTCTCTCTCTCACAGACACACACACACAACTCCCGCTTCCACCCCCCTTCCCGACTACCGTCTCTCTCTCACACACACAAAACTCTCGCATTCGCACCCTGACTCGTATTTCTCTCACAAGCATTTATCGACTAGCTAGCCTCTAGATAGGTTTATACACCCGCACACTCATGCTTCCACCATCGCATACATGTCTCTCTCTCGCTCCTTGTATCTATGTAGCTTTTTCTTCCCTTCTTGAGACACGCCCTCTCGATCGTGCACACACACACTATCACCTCATTTTAAGCTGATACCTATCGCACACACACTACTTGTGTCTTTGTCACACATGCACTCCGTCCTCCTCCACTCTCCCTCTCTCTCACACACACATGGGCTTTTTGCAACAACTAGCAAGATGCCATGCGTTGCACGGAACATCAAGATGCATTTGTATGAGTAGTTTATCTTGTGGGGGCAAAGGATGAACGAGGGAAGACCTTATTTGCAAATATGGAGAGGGGTGTGGGTATCTTTTTGCAAAATTGCCATAGTTTCCTTCCTATCCGTCAGATATAGATTGGACGGCCGCGCGCCAAAACTAGCACACCCCCGGTCGCTTTTTCCCACGCGTGCGCGATCCTTTCCCGACGTCTCTTCTCTACGGTTATATTTATTTAATATTTAATATTTAATATTTGTCTCTACTTCCTTTGTTGTCTACTTTTTTTTCTCTATACTTTTTTTCTTGCAATATAGGCCGTCCGATTTATATCTCACAGATAGGAAGGAAACAAATGGGAATTTTGCAAAAAGATACCCATACCTCTCTCCAGATTTGCAAATAAGGCCTTCCCTCATTCATCCTTTTCTCCCACAAGATAAACTACTTATACAAATGCATCTTGATGCACGCAACGCATGGGCATCTTGCTACTTCTAAAAACCTTTCCATCATTTGCCACACTGCTGGTTGCAGATGAAAAACCTACCCAAGCACAACGCGATATAGGAGCGACACACAATTACAAGCTGATATTCTGTTGGACAATGGAAGCTATAACCAATTACTTTTACGGGAACAATAGCACCCAGGAAAATTGAAGGGTAGGTATGAAAAAATTTGGAACTACACATGTACTGCTAAGTGATTCAATACACACATTACCAATCGAGGAGGAGAACGATGGTCGCGGTGGCCTCTATGAGTCATGGTCGGCAACAGGAGTCAGTTCATTGTCCACGACGGTGGTACTTCTGCGCTTGGCGTCGGCTTCCTGGAAACAGATCCGAGACCGTGGAAGACGATGCCGGGGAAGAGGATCTGTCTACGACAACGACGGTGGACCGGCTCCAGTGTGGCGTACGAGGTCGTCGATGAGGCAGATGTGCTGCGGTGGACGAGTGCGCTGATGTAAATGGGAGGAGCACGAAGGCTGCGGTGCCGTGGAGAAGTCTATTTTGCGGTGGGGATAGAAAATGAGGAGTATTCAGGTGTACTACTCTGGGTGCCGGGGTGGGGCTGGCGGGGTAGGGTGAACCTGAAGTTACGAAAACAGCCCCCTACCAAGCGTCGTATGTAGGCCTGTTCCGAAGGCTATGATGGTAACTTCCCACTGCTCGAATCAGGGTCGCGGGAGATTTTCCCGCCGACCTCAAAATTTTGTGACACTGGACTCCCCGTATGGCGTGTTGAGTGATTCGGCTAAGCAACTAGCGAGTAGTAGTAGTAAACTCTGCATATTAGGTTTGGCCAAAGTCAAACTTCCTAAAGTTTGACCAAGTTTATATAAAAATATAAACATTTACCATACCAAATATGTATGATGTGGAAGTACATTCAATAACGAATCTAATGGTATTTATTTTTTATTGTATATGTTAATATTTTTTGTTATAAGCTTTCTGAGAGTTTACAAAACTTGACTTTGACCAATGCTAATACGCGGACTTAAATAAAAACGGAGGGAGTACACATTTGTTTACTTAGTTTGTAGTGAACTAATCATTTGTTGAAATTGTGAAATAAATATATTAGGCTATTGACTTCGAATGTAATGGTCTATAAAAATTCAATAGTTACAATCATTGTCGAATCCCAAGATGTATACAAGGTCTATAGTACTTCACAACATGATCAAACTCACATAATCCCAGTCAAATGAGAATATAAATGCATTTCATAGTTATTACTTTGTAGGATGCAACAAAAACAACCAAAACTCTACATCAGCCATTATAGAAGCAACATTTTGACATATCCCATTGTGTGAATGAAACGTGCAGAGAGAGCTTTTGAAGATGGAGCAGATAGGGCGGGAAAGATTGTATGTATGTGGACGAGAGAGTAGGAGACAAACCTAACGACACACACACACACATAATAAAGATGGAGACATGTAATATACGTGGTTCTGTATACGTGGTTCTGTATACATGTAATATATGTGGTTCTGTATACGTGGAAGGAGAAGAGACAACATGTTTGATGAGAGAGATGGAAAAACATGGACGAGAGGGGAAGGATCTCATGGGTTGAGGGATTGACAATTTTGTGCGGGGGAGAGAGGGATTGGTAATTTTGTGCAAGAGAGAGAGAGGGTGGGGGGGGAGGAGTCAGTCAGCCGTCGTCACATCACCCTGCTTCCAAATGACCCCGCATTCTCTAGCGCGGTGTGGTCGCCGTCTTCGATCTGCTCGATGCCCTCTTTGAAGATTGAGGTGTTGTGCATGTTGGGGTGCAAAGAAGCACAAGTGAGAGTGGTCGCCGTATTACCTTGGATGGGGATGAATTGTGTGCTCGGGGGAGTGTGTGTGTGTGTGTTGTGCTACGTGCGTGCGTGCGTGTGTGTGTGTTTGTGTGTGTGTGCGTGCGTGCGTGTGTGTGTGTGTCATATATTGAGCGAAAACAAACCTAAGGAGAGAAATGGGTATTCACGAAGAGATTGCGCGGGCCTTGAGGTGGGCAGGGGCCGAGTGAGGGTGTCAAAATGTGCCGTTGATGCATATGTGGCATGCGATCGTGCGAGGGACAAACGAATCGAGAGAGATGGTTGTTGTGTTACGGATGCTCCTCTCTCTCTCCCCCTCTCTCTCTCTCACACACACACACACAAGTAAACTAGAAGACCGTTCTCTCATGTATACACAACGTATCGGCATCTGTCTATGTCTCACTCATGCATGATTGTTTGCACATTCACACCTCTCTATGTCTGTATCACACGTACACCGTCTCCACATTGCCCTTCCATCACAACAGACATATGGACACATACACATGTTCTCTCTCAGTCACACACACAGAATAAGTATTAAAAAAAACTAGGGCGCACCTAAAACGTCCAAATCCAAATAAGCACAAACTGGAGCAAAATTCAAATATATGGAAATATTACAGTGTCAAGAACTTTCCCAGGAAAAAAAGGTTGAGTAATATTCGAGGATTGTTTTCACACACACAAACAGGTTCGGTGGATGTCCTTCCAGCGCGACACGGTGACGTACCGTTCGATCGACCGCGCGGCCGCGGTTCACGCGCTTGCACAGGATTTCGTATCGTGGCTGTGGTACTAACTTCAAAAATAATAATAACAAAAGCGCTGCCTAAGTCTAATGTTTACGTGTACTAGTACGGTTTTCTTTTAAGTTTGACCAACCTCATATAAAACTAAATTAAGCTCCCATACGCGCACTCATCAATATGCCGCCGCCGCTATTGCGCATGCCGGCGCCTGCCTGCTCCGGCCAACAATTTCTCTCCCATCACCGCCGTGTCGCCGCCATCCCTGTGCCATGAAGCCGAAGGCTCGCCTGCTCACGTCGTGTGCAGTCCCTCCTCGCCATGCTGCCGCGCTGCCAAGCACGCCAGCAGCTTGTGGAGCCGTGTCTATGCACGCAACGTACGAAGAGGAGGACGAGCGCGTGCTCCAGCACGGGGTGAAGAGGAACTAGCGTGTCAGTGTCGTCTCCGCCCGCGCGGAGGAGGCACGCATGGTGGCTGTCGCGGCGGAAGCCGGTCGCGCGCGCGTCGAGCCCGCACACCGGGTGCGGACGCGGAATCTACCTTCGAGACATTGAATGCCACGTGGATCCTGCAATCTGAAGGAGCAATTTGGGTCAGTCAACTCACGTGAGCCGTTTGATGCAGCATGGATGGCTAGAAGGGCTTCTTCCACCTCTTCTGTCGTCTTCTTCCTTCGCTCTGTCGAACTTCTTTCACAAATCGACTGACCCAAATTATACTACTAGTACAAACGTATTAAGTACAGTGGGAACATGAAGGTACGAGCAGTAGTACCAACTGCAAGAAGAACAGTAGTAAGACATAGTACTAGTACTACTCTACGTACTAAACAGTTCAAATAACGAGAAAGAACATAAACATAGTTCTGCTGGGGCCTCAGCATAACACACCCTTGAAAATAAACTAAGCAACTAGTCAGCTTGACACTGCAGTAGAACCAGCATGAGCGACGACACTGCCATCTACTCGGAGTCCCAGTCCACGTCCTCGACTTTGTCCTCGTCCCTCTTCCTCTTCCTCTTCGCCGACGCTTCTTTGCTTGAACCGGACACTGGGCTCTGCTTCTTCATCCAACCTATGTAGATATTTAAACAAAGGTAGGCATCCATTGCTGCGTACAGGATGCGATCTTCATCTAATGCCTTCGACTCCCATGCATGATGAAACTCATGATGAGGTTTCTTCAGTTTAGCGTACGAAGGATCAATCATGGCTGCTGCCAGGGTCAGCATTGAAGGTTGAGAGGAGGACACCAGGCTTTCCTTCTAGAGATCGAAGGGCTGGCCTACAACGAGACCTATCCGACGCAGGACTTCTTTGTCATTCTTAAAGCCTACAGTAATGAATTTCACTCTTTTCTCCTTGAGGAAGTTCTTAAAATCCTGGCACTCAACGTCGGCATGGCATATGTGGTAGACCAAGCAAACGTTATGTACGCAAACCTGGATCATGGCGGGCTTCTTCCTATCTTCGTCCTTTAGATCCTTCTCTCGTCCCAGGATTGTGGTGTACTCAACATCTAGCCCAGCGACCCACTCATCCATTGAACTTTTGAACATGCATAGGAAGCGAGCAAGCCATGCTTTCATCGTCGCAGATCCACATGTGTAGATGATGATGAACTGATCGCCAGTGATGGCTCTAACCTGGTACTTGATGGGGAATGTTGCAGAAAATTAAAATTTTCCTACGGTTTCACCAAGATCCTTCTATGAGTTCATCTAAGCAACGAGTCAAGGGAGTGAGTTTGCATATACATACCACTTGTAGATCGAGTGCGGAAGCGTTCAAGGGGATGGTGATGATGGAGTCGTACTCGCCGTGATTCGGATCACCCATGGTTTCCTTGGGGTATCCTATGAAGACGCATTTTTCCGACTTGGATTCGAGCTTTTCAGGTTGAAGTTTCTTGACATAAGCATCGCATCCCCAAACTTTTAGAAACGACAGCTTAGGTTTCTTCCCAAACCATAATTCATACGGTGTCGTCTCAACGGATTTAGACGGTGCCCTATTTAAAGTGAATGTAGCTGTCTCTAGAGCGTATCCCCAAAATGATAGCGGTAAATCGGTAAGAGACATCATAGATTGCACCATATCCAATAGAGTGCAATTACGACGTTCGAACACACCGTTTCGCTGAGGTGTTCCAGGAGGTGTGAGTTGTGAAACGATTCCACATTTTCTTAAGTGTGTACCAAACTCGTGACTTAAATATTCTCCTCCACGATCCGATCGTAAGAATTTTATCTTTCGGTCACGTTGATTCTCTACCTCATTCTGAAATTCCTTGAACTTTTCAAAAGTCTCAGACTTGTGTTTCATTAAGTAGACATACCCATATCTACTCAAGTCATCAGTGAGAGTGAGAACATAACGATATCCTCCGCGAGCCTCAACGCTCATTGGACCACACACATCGGTATGTATGATTTCCAACAAGTTGGTCGCTCGCTCCATTGTTTTGGAGAACGGAGTCTTGGTCATCTTGCCCATGAGGCATGGTTGGCATGTGTCAAATGATTCATAATCAAGAGACTCCAAAAGTCCATTAGCATGGAGCTTCTTCATGCGCTTGACACCAATGTGACCAAGGCGGCAGTGCCACAAGTATGTGGGACTATCGTTATCAACTTTACATCTTTTGGTATTCACGCTATGAATATGTGTAACATTACGCTCGAGATTCATTAAGAATAAACCATTGACCATCGGGGCATGACCATAAAACACATCTCTCATATAAATAGAACAACCATTATTCTCAGATTTAAATGAGTAGCCATCTCGTATTAAACGAGATCCAGATACAATGTTCATGCTCAAACTTGGCACCAAATAACAATTATTAAGGTTCAAAACTAATCCCGTAGGTAAATGTAGAGGTAGCGTGCCGACGGCGATCACATCGACTCTGGAACCATTCCCGACGCGCATCATCACCTCGTCCTTCGCCAGTCTCCGCTTATTCCGCAGCTCCTGCTGTGAGTTACAAATATGAGCAACGGCACCGGTATCAAATACCCAGGAGTTACTACGAGTACTGGTAAGGTACACATCAATTACATGTATATCAAATATACCTTTGTTGTTGCCGGCTTCTTATCCGCTAAGTATTTGGGGCAGTTCCGCTTCCAGTGACCCTTCCCTTGCAGTAAAAGCATTCAGTCTCAGGCTTGGGTCCATTCTTTGACTTCTTCCTGGCAACTGGCTTACCGGGCGCGGCAACATCTTTGCCGTCCTTCTTGAAGTTCTTCTTACCCTTGCCCTTCTTGAACTTAGTGGTCTTATTGACCATCAACACTTGATGTTCTTTCTTGATTTCAACCTCTGCTGACTTCAGCATTGAAAATACTTCAGGAATGGTCTTCACCATCCCCTGCATGTTGTAGTTCATCACAAAGCTCTTGTAGCTTGGTGGGAGCGACTGAAGGATTCTGTCAATGACCGCCTCATCCGGGAGGTTAATGTCCAGCTGGGACAGGCGGTTGTGCAACCCAGACATTTTGAGTATGTGCTCACTGACAGAACTATTTTCCTCCATCTTACAACTATAGAACTTGTCGGAGACTTCATATCTCTCGACCCGGGCATGAGCTTGGAAAACTAGTTTCAGCTCCTCGAACATCTCATATGCTCCGTGTTGCTCAAAACGCTTTTGGAGCCCCGGTTCTAAGCTGTAAAGCATGCCGCACTGAACGAGGGAGTAATCATCAGCACGAGACTGCCAAGCATTCATAATGTCTTGGTTCTCTGGGACGGGAGCGTCACCTAGCGGTCCTTCTAGGACATATTGTTTCTTGGCAGCTATGAGGATGATCCTCAGGTTCCGGACCCAGTCCGTATAGTTGCTGCCATCATCTTTCAGCTTGGTTTTCTCTAGGAACGCATTGAAGTTCATGTTGACATGAGCGTTGGCCATGATCTACAAGACATATTATGCAAAAGTTTTAGACTAAGTTCATGATAATTAAGTTCATCTAATCAAATTATTTAATGAACTCCCACTCAGATTTGACATCCCTCTAGTCATCTAAGTGTTACATGATCTGAGTCGACTAGGCCGTGTCCGATCATCATGTGAGACGGACTAGTCATCATCGGTGAACATCTCCATGTTGATCGTATCTTCCATGCGACTCATGTTCGACCTTTCGGTCTCTTGTGTTCCGTGGCCATGTCTGTACATGCTAGGCTCGTCAAGTTAACCCAAAGTGTTCTGCATGTGTAAATATGTCTTACACCCGTTGTATGTGAACGTAAGGATCTATCACACCCGATCATCACGTGGTGCTTCGAAACGACGAACTTTAGCAACGGTGCATAGTTAGGGGGAACACTTTCTTGAAATTATTATAAGGGATCATCTTATTTACTACCGTCATTCTAAGTAAACAAGATGCATAAAACATAATGAACATCACATGCAATTATATAAAGTAGTGACATGATATGGCCAATATCATATAGCTCCTTTGATCTTCATCTTCGGGGCTCCATGATTATCTTGTCACCGACATGACACCATGATCTCCATCATCGTGTCTTTATGAAGTTGTCACGCCAACGACTACTTCTACTTCTATGGCTAACGGGTTTAGCAACAAAGTAAAGTAATTTACAAGGCGTTCTTCAATGACACGCAGGTCATACAAAAATAAAGACAACTCCTATGGCTCCTGCCGGTTGTCATACTCATCGACATGCAAGTCGTGATTCCTATTACAAGAACATGATCTCATACATCACAATATATCATTCATCATTCATCACAACTTCTGGCCATATCACATCACATGACAATTGCTGCAAAAACAAGTTAGACGTCTTTTACGTGGCTGCAATTGGGTTCTAGCAAGAACGTTTTCTTACCTACGAATAACCACAACGTGATTTTGTCAACTTCTATTTACCCTTCATAAGGATCCTTTTCATCGAATCCGCTCCAACTAAAGTGGGAGAGACAGACACCCGCCAGCCACCTTATGCAACTAGTGCATGTTAGTCGGTGGAACCGGTCTCACGTAAGCGTACGTGTAAGGTTGGTCTGGGCCGCTTCATCCCACAATACCGCTGAAGCAAGATAAGACTAGTAGCGGCAAGCAAGTTGACAAGATCTACGCCCACAACAAAATTGTGTTCTACTCATGCAATAGAGAACTACGCATAGACCTAGCTCATGATGCCACTGTTGGGGAACGTTGCAGAAAATTAAAATTTTCCTACAGTTTCACCAAGATCCATCTATGAGTTCATCTAAGCAACGAGTCAAGGGAGTGAGTTTGCAACTACATACCACTTGTAGATCGAGTGCGGAAGCGTTCAAGGGGATGGTGATGATGGAGTCGTACTCGCCGTGATTCGGATCACCGATGACCAAGTGCTGAACGGACAGCACCTCCGCGTTCAACACACGTATGGTACAGGCGACGTCTCCTTCGTCTTGATCCAGCAAGGAGGAAGGAGAGGTTGAGGAAGACAGCTCCAACGGCAGCACGACGGCGTGGTGTTGTTGGTGCAGCAGTACTCCGACAGGGCTTCGCCAAGCACGTATGGAGGAGGAGAGGTGTTGGGGAGGGGAGGGGCTGCGCCTTGGCTTAGGTATTCAGCCCTCCCCTCACCCCTCTATATATAGGTGATGGGGCAAGGGGGGCCGGCCCCTCTAGATGGGATCTAGAGGGGGGCCGGCGGCCAGGGAGGGGGGACTTGCCCCCCAAGCAAGGGGGCGCCCCCTCTAGGGTTCCCCCCAACCCTAGGCGCATGGGCCCAAGGGGGGCAGCCCTCCAGGGGCTGGCTCCCGCCCCACGCAGCCCATGTGGCCCCCCGGGAGGGGTGGCCCCTCCCGGTGGACCCTTGGAACCCTTCCGGTGGCCCCGGTACAATACCGATATGCCCCCAAAACCTTCCGGTGTCCGTATGACAGCTTCCCATATATAAATCTTTACCTCCGGACCATTCCGGGACTCCTCGTGACGTCCGGGATCTCATCCAGGACTTCGAACAACATTCGGTAATCACATACAAGTCTTCCTAATAACCCTAGCATCACCGAACCTTAAGTGTGTAGACCCTACGGGTTCGGGAGACACGCAGACATGACCGAGACGGCTCTCAGGTCAATAACCAACAGCGGGATCTGGATACCCATGTTGGCTCCCACATGCTCCTCGATTATGTCATCGGATGAACCACGATGTCGAGGATTCAAGCAACCCCGTATACTATTCCCTTTGTCAAGCGGTACGTTACAAGCCCGAGACTCGATCGTCGGTATCCCATTACCTCGTTCAGTCTCGTTACCGGCAAGTCACTTTACTCGTACTGTAATGCATGATCCCGTGACCAAACACTTGGTCACTTTGAGCTCTTTATGATGATGCATTACCGAGTGGGCCCAGAGATACCTCTCCGTCATACGGGGTGACAAATCCCAGTCTCGATCCGTGTCAACCCAACAGATACTTTCGGAGATACCTGTAGTGCACCTTTATGGTCACCCAGTTACGTTGTGATGTTTGGTACACCCAAAGCACTCCTACGGTACCTGGGAGTTACACGATCTCATGGTCTAAGGAAGAGATACTTGACATTGAAAAATCTCTAGCAAAACGAACTACACGATCTTGTGCTATGCTTAGGATTGGGTCTTGTCCATCACATCATTCTCCTAATGATGTGATCCCGTTGTCAATGACATCTAATGTCCATAGTCAGGAAACCATGACTATCTGTTGACCAACGAGCTAGTCAACTAGAGGCTCACTAGGGACATGTTATGGTCTATGTACTCACACGTGTATTACGATTTCCGGATAATACAATTATAGCATGAATAAAAGACAATTATCATGAACAAGGAAATATAATAATAATGCTTTTATTATTGCCTCTAGGGCATATTTCCAACAGTCTCCCACTTGCACTAGAGTCAATAATATAGTTACATTGTGATGAATCGAACACCCATAGAGTTCTGGTGTTGATCATGTTTTGCTCGCGAGAGAGGTTTAGTCAACGGATCTGCGACATTCAGATCCGTATGTACTTTGCAAATATCTATGTCTCCATCTTGAACATTTTCACGGATGGAGTTGAAACGATGCATGATGTGCCTGGTCTTCTTGTGAAACCTGGGCTCCTTGGCAAGGGCAATAGCTCCAGTGTTGTCACAGAAGAGTTTGATCGGCCCCGACGCATTGGGTATGACTCCTAGGTCGGTGATGAACTCCTTCACCCAAATTGCTTCATGTGCTGCCTCCGAGGCTGCCATGTACTCCGCTTCACATGTAGATCCCGCCACGACGCTCTGCTTGCAGCTGCACCAGCTTACTGCTCCACCATTCAACATATACATGTATCCGGTTTGTGACTTAGAGTCATCCAGATCTGTGTCGAAGCTAGCGTCGACGTAACCCTTTATGACGAGCTCTTCGTCACCTCCATAAACGAGAAACATGTCCTTCGTCCTTTTCAGGTACTTTAGGATATTCCTGACCGCTGTCCAGTGTTCCTTGCCGGGATTGCTTTGGTACCTTCCTACCAAACTCACGGCAAGGTTTACATCAGGTCTGGTACACAGCATGGCATACATAATAGATCCTATGGCTGAGGCATAGGGGATGACGCTCATCTCTTCTTTATCTTTTGCCGTGGTCGGGCATTGAGCCGAGCTCAATCTCACACCTTGCAATACAGGCAAGAGCCCCTTCTTGGACTGATCCATTTTGAACTTCTTCAAAATCTTATCAAGGTATGTGCTTTGTGAAAGACCTATGAGGCGTCTCGATCTATCTCTATAGATCTTGATGCCTAATATATAAGCAGCTTCTCCAAGGCCCTTCATTGAAAAACACTTATTCAAGTAGGCCTTAATGCTGTCCAAGAATTCTATATCATTTACCATCAAAAGTATGTCATCTACATATAATATGAGAAATGCTACAGAGCTCCCACTCACTTTCTTGTAAATGCAGGCTTCTCCATAAGTCTGCATAAAGCCAAACGCTTTGATCATTTTATCAAAGCGAATGTTGCAACTCCGAGATGCTTGCACCAGCCCATAAATGGATCGCTGGAGCTTGCATACTTTGTTAGCATTCTTAGGATCGACAAAACCCTCTGGCTGCATCATATACAGTTCTTCCTTAAGATGCCCATTAAGGAATGCCGTTTTGACGTCCATCTGCCATATCTCATAATCATAGTATGCGGCAATTGCTAACATGATTCGGACGGACTTAAGCTTCGCTACGGGAGAGAAAGTCTCATCGTAGTCAATCCCTTGAAGTTGCCGATAACCCTTAGCGACAAGTCGAGCTTTATAGATGGTGACATTACCATCCACGTCCGTCTTCTTCTTAAAGATCCATTTGTTTTCTATCGCTCGCCGATCATCGGGCAAGTCAGTCAGAGTCCATACTTTGTTTTCATACATGGATTCTATCTCGGATTTCATGGCTTCTAGCCATTTGTTGGAATCTGGGCCCGCCATCGCTTCTTCATAGCTCGAAGGTTCACCGTTGTCTAACAACATGGTTTCCAGGACAGGGTTGCCGTACCATTCTGGTGCGGAACATGTCCTTGTGGACCTACGAAGTTCAGTAGCAACTTGATCCGAAGTACCTTGATCGTCATCATTATTTTCCTCTTCAGTTGGTGTAGGCATCACAGGAACAGTTTCCTGAGCTGCACTACTTTCCCGTTCAAGAGGTAGTACTTCATCGAGTTCTACTTTCCTCCCACTTACTTCTTTCGAGAGAAACTCTTTTTCCAGAAAGGATCCGTTCTTGGCAACAAAGATCTTGCCCTCGGATCTTAAGTAGAAGGTATACCTGTCACACCCTAGCTAGTTCATGCATTAGAGTGTTGCATCATGTCTATTCTTTCATCAGAAACTTGAAATGGGGATGACAGAACCCCCAGCCCCCTTTGAAACCAACTAGGGTTTACTAAAAACTTTTTCAATGAACCTGAAATGCCCTTCTAAAATGCCCATCATTTTTGTCTTGGTTCAGAACCTCTGCCAAAAGTGATGCACATTTTCCTAGGTCATCTTAGGGTCTTTGAATTAAATCATAAATATTTGAATTTGGGCATTTAAAATTATATAAAATATTTCAAATGCTCAAATATCTCAAACTAAAATGTTTCATGTTGGAAATAATCCAACTATGGACCAGGAGTAGTTTGGTGATTTTAGGAGTTGCCTAAGTATTTTTAATAATTCAACAAAGTTGCAGAGGAATTAAAAAAACAGAAAACAGGGAATAACAGAAGACTTACCTGGCGCCCAGCACCCGGCCCACCTGCCGGCCCAGCCCAGCGCCGCGCCAGCGAGCTGCTTGCCGGCCAGGCAGGCAGGCAGGTGCCCGACGGCGACCGCAGCATGCGCCACGCAGCTGGCCGTCGCCCTGCTTCACCTCCTCGCCTCGTTGCTGGCATCGCTCAACTCCACGTCGAGCCGTGAACCCCCAGGACACCTCCATTCTTCCCCAACTCCTCTCCCTCGCTCTCCCACGCCATGGCCGACGCCATCGCCGCCACCCCCTCGCCGTAGCCACGCCCTCCGTCAACCCCACGCCGTGCCGCCGTGTCCAGGAGCTCCGCCACCCTCCTCTCCTTCGAGCAAGCCGAGCCCCGAGCGCTCGCAAGGCCCGAGTCCACCGCATCGACCTCGACCGAACCGCCGTCGCCGGAGATCCCCTTCAACACCGTCGTCACTCCGGCCCGTCCCCGGCTGCACCAAGTGTTCCGCCGAGTTCCCTGTGAGCTTAACCATCTTCCCCTCCCTTCCTTTCTTGCCCCCGAGCTGTGTAGTGACCTCCCGGAGCTCAACCGCACCCACCGCCGCGGAGCTCGTCGCCGACGTGCTCCCGGTCACCCTTCGGCCACCACTTGGTGTCCATCGTGCTCACCATGTCACGTAGCACCTAACCAACTACTCCCCGCACCTCACCGACCCCTCTAGCATCAAGTTCGCCTTCACCCGAACTCCGGTGGCCGCCAAAGTCGCCGCCGGCGCCAACTCCGGCCACCCCGACCCCAACGGACTCCACCATAAGCTACGGCATGTTCCCAGCTACCCATAGCCACCCTCCGCGGCTCGTTTGGTTGCCGAAACGGCCAAAACCACTTCCGCCGCCGCGTCGGGCTCGCCGGCGGCTAGACGCCGGTGCAGCCGACGTTGACTTCGACCACAGGTGGGCCCTGGTTGACTCTGATGAGTCAATGACATGTGGGGCCCAGCCCTGTTAACTAAATAGGTTTAGTTTTAATTAAACTTTAACTAAACTAATTACCCTGACACCCTGGACCCACAGTCAGGTTTGACCTGGACGTCTCCGTTGACCCTGACGTCATTCTGACGCATGGCTGACGCAATAAATTAATTTCTGGATTTATTCTAATATAGGAAATTCCAGAATATAGTTTAAACTTCAAAAATTCATAACTTTTAATCTGTAACTCCAAATCAAACAAGTTATATATGAAAAATGATCAGAAAAATCCAATCTATCCATCTGTACTAGTTTCATGCATGTTTAGGCAAGCTAACTTGATGTTTAATGCAGAACAAGATAAAACACTTTAAGGGCCATGTATGAGTTTGAAATTTGAATCTTTGGTTCAAATTGGTTCAAACCCTTCTGGTCTTAGTTGCATTAGCACAACACACTCATATTGCCATGTTTCATGCATGCATCATAATGTCGCACATTGTTTGGTGATGGCTATGTATCGGTGTTCTTTGCGGCAGGTTCTGCCTCCGAGGAGTACCGTGATTACCCTAGCGAAGAACCATATCAGTGCATCGAACCATCAGGCAAGCAACCAACCATTTGACCATATCGATATAATCCCATGTTCTCGCTCTTGCTCTCTTTTACTGCATTAAGACAACGCGTTTCAAACTGCTGTGTGCTATGGTAGTTGAACCCATTTCCTCTGCATGACCTGTCATTGCCACAGTAACTAGATGAAACCCACTAGCATGTGTAGGAGTTGATTGAGCCATATGTATGTGTTGTTCCTACCTTGCTATGCCTGCTATGCTTAGAGTCGTGTCAGGTATGGTTCATCTGGGTGATGGGCTAGAGTGAAATGATCATGTCGGTAATGAGAGTGATGTGGTGAACACGATTTGGTAAAGGTATCGATGAGAGGCCATGTAGGAGTACATGGTGGGTTGTTTCATTGAAGCCGACTTTAAGCACTGAGATCTGTATGTGTGATTTAAGAATCAGCTACTACCATACATTGGGCCCGAAACCAATGGACCCTCTCGGCTTCTTATTCACCCTAGTTCTCTGTCCAGGAGTTGCAAGTAGTTTCTGGTGTTTGTAGCCTACTGGAGGCCGTGGACAGCGCTGACCGTAGGGGTGGGCTGTGATGCGGTAGGTACGTGGCACGGTGTACCGAATACCCGTTAGGTATCTCGGGAACCCTGTACACATCGTTCGGGGCCGTATGGGAAACCTCGGCCGGACTCCCTGCGGATGGAACCTGGATAGGCGATAAACCTGGATTAGAGACTTAGGTGATTAGGTAGGTCGTGGCCGACACCCACATTGGGCTTCCGCTTGAAGGTTGCCGAGTACATGTCGTGTAAACGACGGTAAGTGGTGAGAGCGTGTATGAAGAAGTACACCCCTGCAGGGTTATCATGATCTATTCGAATAGCAACGTCCGTGGTAAAGGACTACTTGGTTGCCTATACCGTTCATAGACAAGTAAATGGAAACTACTAAAAGCCTCAAGATAAGTGTGAGTGCCGAGGATGGCTCTTCCGTGGGAAGACGGAGGTGGATCCTCGGTAGTGTATTGAATTGGTGAGTAGTGGACTCGTGTGCGCAAAACCATTTCAAGTTGGAGTCTCGTAGGATAGCCTAGCCAAGAGTCAAAGTTGGCTTGCTGCAATAACCCCACCAACCCTTCTTGATAATGTGCATGTATGTAGGATCTAATGTATGTCTTGCTGAGTACCTTTGTACTCATGTTGCTATAATTTACATTTTTACAGAAGACGCTGCAACCCCTTCTGATGGGTTCTTCGTAGACGTTGACATCAATGAGTAGGCTAAGGCCCAGGTGGTGATCCTGAGCTTGTGAAGGACCACGTAGTATAGCTAGGCTTTCCAAGCCTCTTTTATTTTACTAGTTGTCTGTACTCAGACAAGTTACTTCCGCTGCTGGTTTGTATGACTGTATGACTTGAATGCTGGGTCGTGTGACCCGTACTTATGTCTATGTTATGTATCGCTCTCTGAGCCTTAAATAAAGTACTTGTGTCGTAGAGTCATGTTGTGATGCCTTGTTGTATTTGCACATATCGAGCATATTGTGTGTACGATTGAAATGCTTGGTATGTGTGGGATCTGACTATCTAGTTGTTTATCTTTAGTAGCCTCTCTTACCGGGAAATGTCTCCTAGTGTTACCACTGAGCCATGGTAGCTTGCTACCGCTCTGGAACACTTAGGCTGGCCGGCATGTGTCCTTCTTCGTTCCTGTGTCTGTCCCTTCGGGGAAATGTCACGCATTGAGTACCGGAGTCCTGTTAGCCCGCTACAGCCCGGTTTACCAGAGTCCTGCTAGCCCAGTGCTACAGCCCGGACCCACTTGCTGATGACCGACACGTTCGATGCTGGGTCATGGATGCCTGTCCCTGTAAGTCTGTGCCACTTTGGGTTTATGACTAGTCATGTCAGCCCGGGCTCCTTATCATATGGATGCTAGCGACACTATCATATACGTGAGCCAAAAGGCGCAAACGGTCCCGGGCAATGGTAAGGCGACACCCGTGGGGATACCGTGCGTGAGGCCGCAAAGTGATATGAGGTGTTACAGGCTAGATCGATGTGACATTCAGTCGGGGTCCTGACAGCGTTGGCATCAGAGCCGGACTGCCTGTAGGTTCTCCAAGCCAAACTGGTCGATGTTGAGTCTAGAAATTCTTTAGTTATATGTAGGGGAATTGTTTGTGGGTTGGAACTTAAGGCTCTTTTTACTCCTTTATCTTATGACATTCTGATCTGAGTCAGTCTATTCTTCCACCGGGGGTTAAGGAATTAGGATCTTTTCTCTCTATCAGGTTCACGTGTTACTAATCAGTAGTACCTTATAGGTTTGATGGATACAAGCCTAGTTCAGTTCTACTACCACATTATGTTGCTAGGATGGACCCAGAACTTTGATATGATGTTGTTGAGTGTGTATGAAATCCTTTGTCAAATGTCTCAAAATCCTTTTTGAGCATTTACAGCCGTTATGCCGTCGAAATTTTGCTAGAAATTCTAATGCCTTTGCATTATGGTTGTGCTTTCAGATGGCCACTCGCGACCTCAATAAGGTGGTTCGCCTGACTCGATGCCTAGATGTACCCGGCCATACTGCCATGTTGGTCAGGGTAATGACTGAGGCTGGATACCGTTGGTATCCTGAGTACACGGCCGAAGAGCAATTTCGAGACTTTAATCAAAGCCAGTATCTTTGCACTGTCAGGATATTTCCATCTTATCCTGGATCCACCGAGCCCCTTCACTGCTCCTATGGGCTCGGGGTTACTATTGAGATGGCTGTGCAGGATGCCGCCTACTCTATGATGACCATCATGCGAGTCAGGACTGGCCTATTTCGGGACTCTGATTTCCGGTATATGCCAGCATCACTTCCGGGAGCACAAGGGTATCTCCAGGCTATCTATGCTGACCCCACTCAGGAGGATTCACGGACTCGCACCACTGCTGAGATGCTCGAGGATAAGGACCGTGAAAATCGGGCCTTGAGGCTAGAGCTTTTCAATACCCGTGCTGACCATTGGGCCACTTTGACTCGGTTTGCACCGGCTGTGCAAGCTGGATATTCGGATATGCGCAATCTCTATCCTGTGAGATCTGCTCTGCCAGACGTGATGGGTTGGCGTGATGTAGGAGGCATCACCCCACCTCGTGGTCCCCGCAGGCCACCGTTTGTTGGTCCAAGACCTCATCCTAGCCCCTATGGTCCACAAGCTCCGCGAGATCGTCTGTTCCCGGATGATCATGTTGAGCTTCCAGGCTATGGAGGTGACTTCTACGAGGACTACTACGGATCGGTCTGAGTTAGTGGTGGTATCACTAGTTCGTACTAGCTGTGTCGTCTATCGTCCTGCGTGACTCGTGGGGTATCACCTAGTTTGTACCGCCTTCCGGAGGTGTAGAAAAATAATGTATAGGAGCTTGGGATGCCTCCGATGAGATGTAATCCTCTTTTCACCGTAATAGTACCTTGTTTGGTCTTGTACTAAACCTTGAATGGTGTGTATGACGATGGAATAAAAGAAGCAGTTTCTGTATCTACCATGTCATACGGATGATCATCTTGCATTCCGAGTTATTCCTTACATTCTGTATTCTATGTCGGAATCTTATCATTCTGACTAAATCATTGTGTTGTTTACCTAGGATGGTCAACACGCGCAATAAACCTGCTTCCCAAGAGCAGGCCGAAGGCAGTGAAGTCGGGAATGCAAACCTGCCTCACCCTCCTTCCCTAGCCAAAGTTATGCTGGAAGCCGAGAGAAACAAGCGGGAGACCAACCGTTTGTTGGAGCGTATTGAACAGAACACAGCACACCATTAGAGGACTAACTTGGTGTCACTCAGTGATTTCATCAAGTTACATCCACCCACGTTCCACCACTCCGTCGAGCCTCTCGACGCTGATGACTGGCTTCGCAGTATTTCTCACAAACTGCGTTCTGCGCTAGTAGCTGAGGCTGACAAGGTCACCTTTGCTGCATATCATCTTGAAGGCCCCGCCAGTCTCTCGTGGGAGAATTATGGAGCTATGCGCCCAGCGGACCATGTCACTACTTGGGCTGAATTCAGCGAGGCTTTCCGTGAACATCACATTCCGGAGGGTCTCATGGACCGTAAACGTCATGAATTTTGCAGTTTCACTCAAGGCCGACTCTCTGTGGATGCTTACAGCAGGGAGTTCGGTAACCTCGCACGATATGCAACTGAGGAAGTTTCTACTGATGCCAAGAAGCAAGCAAGGTTCCGTAAGGGACTTAGTCCTGAGCTTCGCCGCGACCTCCGTCTGCATGAGTGCACATCTTTTCAGAAGCTTGTTAACAAGGCCATCAGTGCTGAGACTGGTCATACTGATTTCGACGCAACACGCAAGCATGGCCGTGACATGGGTTCCTCATCCGGTGCTGGTCCTCAGAAGCGCCGCGTGTGGGTGCCTAACACTGCCCTGCCACCCAGGTTCCCACCGAGGCCATCCTTCCAGGCGCCTCGCCCCGTTCAACAGTTTGCACCAGCCAAGCCCTATGGTGGTCCAACCAACAATGCTCCTCCACGCACCAGTTCCGTGACTTGTTTCAAGTGTGGGGAATCAGGCCACTATATGCGCGAGTGCCCCCAAACCAACCCCAACCAATCTGCTAAAGCTGTTGGCCGTGGCAAGCCGACAGGGAAAGTGTTCTACGCCAAGCCGGCCACCGCTGCACGTGGCCATGTCAACTGTATCTCTGCTGAAGAAGCTCAAGAGGATCCCAACGTCGTTCTCGGTACGCTCCTTGTTAATTTCCACCCGGCATCTGTTCTTTTCGATACAGGAGCATCTCATTCATTTATATCCGAAAACTATGCTCGCTTGCATAACACCACATTCTGTGAGATGCCCACCTCTATGGTAATTCAAACTCCGGGATCCAAATGGCAAACTTCTAGAGTAAGCCATGGAAATGAAATCCAAGTCGACAGACTTGTTTTCCTTGCATCTTTGATAGCTCTCAAATCTTCAGATATTAATATCATCTTGGGTATGGACTGGATGTCAGCCCATCATGCCAAAATTGATTGCTTCTCTAGGACTGCTCAACTCACCCATCCTTCGGGGAAGATAGTCAATGTCTTGACCCGAATAGCCAAGCGACAGTTATATTCTCTTAACGCCAGCCCTTTGCCAGACCTTGAGGACGTTCCGGTAGTCCGTGACTTTCCGGATGTCTTCCCAGAGGAATTGCCAAGTGTTCCACCTGACAGGGATGTTGAGTTCGTAATAGATCTCATTCCAGGAACCGTCCCGATTGCTAGAAGACCCTATAAGATGGCACCACTAGAACTAGCCGAGCTTAAGAAACAACTCGATGAATCCTTGAAAAAGGGTTTCATCCGACCTAGTTCATCTCCGTGGGCTTGCCCCGTCCTCTTCGTCAGGAAGAAGGATGGTACGGACCGGATGGTTGTAGATTATCGACCTGTCAATTTGGTCACAATCAAGAACAAATATCCGCTCCCCAGGATCAACGACCTGTATGATCAGCTCGCTGGATCCTCAATCTTCTCCAAAATGGATTTGAGGTTGGGCTACCATCAAATCAAAATCAGGAACGGGGACATTCCTAAAATGGCCTTTGTTACTCGTTATGTCCAATACGAGTACACCGTCATGTCCTTCGGTTTGACCAACGCTCCGGCCACCTTTTCTCGGTTAATGAACTCAATCTTCATGGAGTATTTGGATAAATTCATCGTGGTTTACCTCGATGATATACTCATCTACTCCAAGAACGAGGAAGAACATGCCGAACATCTAAGGCTTTATGCCAAATTTTCTAAATGTGAATTTTGGTTGTCAGAAGTGACCTATCTGGGTCATGTAATATCTGGTAAAGGTATTGCTGTTAACCCTGAGCGAGTTCAAGCCGTCCTTAATTGGACTCCACCTGAATCGGTCAAGCAAGTTCGGAGTTTTCTTGGCTTAGCGAGCTATTGTCGTCGCTTTGTCGAGAACTTATCCAAAGTTGCTAAACCTCTAACCGAAGTCCTCAAGAAAGATAAAAAGTTCGAATGGACTCCACAATGTGAGCTCAGCTTTCAGGAACTGAAAAGACGCCTGACTTCTGCTCCCGTACTGGTACCGCCAGATTTCTCTAAGGACTTTGTTATCTACTGCGACGCCTCGCGACAAGGACTAGGCTGTATTCTCATGCAAGATCGACACGTAATTGCTTACGCATCACGGCAATTGCACCCACATGAGGAGAATTATCCTACTCATGATCTAGAGCTTGCAGCTGTAGTCTATGCACTTAAAACCTGGCGACATTACCTCCTCGGTAATCGTTGCGAAATATTCACTGATCACCAAAGTCTGAAGTACATCTTCACCCAACCGGATTTGAATCTCAGGCAAAGACGTTGGGTTGAGTTGATCACAGATTTCAACTTAGGAATAACTTACACCCCAGGGAAAGCCAATGTCATGGCTGATGCGCTAAGTCGTAAATCTTATTGTAACAACCTGATGTTACAACAAAGTCAACCGCTTCTCCATGAGGAATTTCGGAAGCTTAACCTTCACATTGTTCCTCAAGGATTCCTTTCCACCATGGTGGCGAAACCTACCCTTACGGATCAGATCATCAAAGAACAGAAGGTAGATCCGGGAATTTCCCGCATCAAGAGAAACATCAAGAAAGGAGTTGCGAATTGTTTCTCCATTGATGATCAAGGGGTCGTATACTTCGGGAATCGGCTAGTGGTTCCCAAGGTGCGAAACCTGAGGCGATTGATCCTTAAGGAAGCTCATGAATCTCCTCTCACTATTCATCCCGGTAGCACTAAGATGTATCAGGACCTACGCCAGAGGTTCTGGTGGACTAGGATGAAGAGAGAAATTGCTCAGTATATTGCTAATTGCGACGTCTGCCGTCGTGTAAAAGCAGAGCATCAACGGCCTGCTGGCGCCCTTCAACCCCTAGCTATTCCCGAATGGAAATGGGATAAAATTGGTGTGGACTTCATTACCGGTTTTCCCAGAACCAAGAATGGGAATAATGCTATCTTCGTCGTTGTCGTTCGTCTTTCCAAGGTAGCCCATTTCTTACCTGTTCGTGAGAGTATAACTGCTAGTCAGTTAGCAGACTTGTACATCTCCCGAATAGTGTCTCTCCATGGTGTTCCGTTGGAAATTAACTCAGATCGAGGAAGTCTTTTCACCTCTCGATTTTGGGAAAGTTTCCAAAATGCTATGGGAACCCACCTTTCCTTTAGCACCGCTTTTCACCCTCAATCAAGTGGTCAAGTAGAACGCGTCAACCAGATTCTAGAAGACAAGCTTCGAGCCTCTGTTATCTCATTCGGAATGGAATGGGAGAAATGTCTTCCATTTGCCGAATTCGCTTATAACAAGAGCTATCAATCTAGCTTGGATAAAGCCCCTTTTGAAGTTCTCTATGGACGACGGTGTCGAACACCCCTTAATTGGTCAGAAACCGGGGAAAGACAATTCTTTGGCCCGGATATGATCCAGGAAGCAGAAGAGCAAGTTCGCATCGTTCGTGAAAAGTTGAAAACAGCCCAATCTCGTCAAAAGAGTCAATATGACCGAAAACATAAGGCTATGACTTTCGAGGTTGACGAGAAGGCTTACCTTCGGGTTACTCCTCTGAAGGGAACCCATCGTTTCGGTATCAAAGGCAAATTGGCTCCCTGTTACATTGGACCTTTTCGTATTCTCGCTAAACAAGGAGAAGTTGCCTACCAGTTGGAACTACCTCCGCATCTCTCCAGAGTCCACGATGTCTTCCACGTTTCTCAACTCAGGCGTTGCTTCTCGGATCCTATCTGTGGAGTGGACCACGAAACGCTTGATCTCCAAGATAATCCCACGTATTGAGAGTACCCCATTCGTACCCTCGATCAGGCCGAGCGTACCACTCGACGTCATAATATCAAGTTTCTCAAAGTTCAATGATCGCACCATTCTGAGGATGAAGCAACTTGGGAAAGGGAGGATCGTCTTCGACTCGAGTATCCCGCCTTCTTTCCGGAGGAACCCAAATCTCGGGACGAGATTCCTTTGAGTGGGGGTGAGTTGTCACACCCTAGCTAGTTCATGCATTAGAGTGTTGCATCATGTCTATTCTTTCATCAGAAACTTGAAATGGTGATGACAGAACCCCCAGCCCCCTCTGAAACCAACTAGGGTTTACTAAAAACTTTTTCAATGAACCTGAAATGCCCTTCTAAAATGCCCATCATTTTTGTCTTGGTTCAGAACCTCTGCCAAAAGTGATGCACATTTTCCTAGGTCATCTTAGGGTCTTTGAATTAAATCATAAATATTTGAATTTGGGCATTTAAAATTATATAAAATATTTCAAATGCTCAAATATCTCCAAACTAAAATGTTTCATGTTGGAAATAATCCAACTTTGGACCAGGAGTAGTTTGGTGATTTTAGGAGGTGCCTAAGTATTTTTAATAATTCAACAAAGTTGCAGAGGAATTAAAAATTCAGAAAACAGGGAATAACAGAAGACTTACCTGGCGCCCAGCACCCGGCCCACCTGCTGGCCCTGCCCAGCGCCGCGCCAGCGAGCTGCTTGCCGGCCAGGCAGGCACGCAGGTGCCCGACGGCGACCGCAGCATGCGCCACGCAGCTGGCCGTCGCCCTGCTTCACCTCCTCGCCTCGTTGCTGGCATGGATGAACTCCACGTCAAGCCGTGAACCCACAGGACACCTCCATTCTTCCCCAACTCCTCTCCCTCGCTCTCCCACGCCATGGCCGACGCCATCGCCGCCACCCCCTCGCCGTAGCCACGCCCTCCGTCAACCCCACGCCGTGCCGCCGTGTCCAGGAGCTCCGCCACCCTCCTCTCCTTCGAGCAAGCCGAGCCCCGAGCGCTCGCAAGGCCCGAGTCCACCGCATCGACCTCGACCGAACCCCCGTCGCCGGAGATCCCCTTCAACGCCGTCGTCGCTCCGGCCCGTCCCCGGCCGCACCAAGTGTTCCGTCGAGTTCGCTGTGAGGTTAACCATCTTCCCCTCCCTTCCTTTCTTGCCCCCGAGCTGTGTAGTGACCTCCCGGAGCACAACCGCACCCACCGCCGCGGAGCTCGTCGCCGACGTGCTCCCGGTCACCCTCCGGCCACCACTTGGTGTCCATCGTGCTCACCATGTCACGTAGCACCTAACCATCTACTCCCCGCACCTCACCGACCCCTCTAGCATCAAGTTCGCCTTCACCCGAACTCCGGTGGCCGCCAAAGTCGCCGCCGGTGCCAACTCCGGCCACCCCGACCCCAACGGACTCCACCAGAAGCTGCGACATGTTCCCAGCTACCCATAGCCACCCTCCGCGGCTCGTTTGGTTGCCGAAACGGCCAAAACCACTTCCGCCACCGTGTCGGGCTCGCCGGCGGCTAGACGCTGGTGCAGCCGACGTTGACTTCGACCACAGGTGGGCCCTGGTTGACTCTGATGAGTCAATGACAGGTGGGGCCCAGCCCTGTTAACTAAATAGGTTTAGTTTTAATTAAACTTTAACTAAACTAATTACCCTGACACCCTGGATCCATAGTCAGGTTTGACCTAGACGTCTCCGTTGACCCTGACGTCATTCTGACGCATGGCTGACGCAATAAATTAATTTCTGGATTTATTCTAATATAGGAAATTCCAGAATATAGTTTAAACTTCAAAAATTCATAACTTTTAATCTGTAACTCCAAATCAAACAAGTTATATATGGAAAATGATCAGAAAAATCCAATCTATCCATCTGTACTAGTTTCATGCATGTTTAAGCAAGATAACTTGATGTTTAATGCAGAACAAGATAAAACACTTTAAGGGCCATGTATGAGTTTGAAATTTGAATCTTTGGTTCAAATTGGTTCAAACCCTTCTGGTCTTAGTTGCATTAGCCCAACACACTCATATTGCCATGTTTCATGCATGCATCATATTGTCGCACATTGTTTGGTGATGGCTGTGTATCGGTGTTCTTTGCGGCAGGTTCTGCCTCCGAGTAGTACCGTGATTACCCTAGCGAAGAACCATATCAGTGCATCGAACCATCAGGCAAGCAACCTACCATTTGATCATATCGATATAATCCCATGTTCTCGCTCTTGCTCTCTTTTACTGCATTAAGACAACGCGTTTCAAACTGCTGTGTGCTACGGTAGTTGAACCCATTTCCTCTGCATGACCTGTCATTGCCATAGTAACTAGATGAAACCCACTAGCATGTGTAGGAGTTGATTGAGCCATATGTATGTGTTGTTCCTACCTTGCTATGCCTGCTATGCTTAGAGTCGTGTCAGGTATGGTTCATCTGGGTGATGGGCTAGAGTGAAATGATCATGTCGGTAATGAGAGTGATGTGGTGAACACGATTTGGTAAAGGTATCGATGAGAGGCCATGTAGGAGTACATGGTGGGTTGTTTCATTGAAGCCGACTTTAAGCACTGAGATCTGTATGTGTGATTTAAGAATCAGCTACTACCATACATTGGGCCCGAAACCAATGGACCCTCTCGGCTTCTTATTCACCCTAGTTCTCTGTCCAGGAGTTGCAAGTAGTTTCTGGTGTTTGTAGCCTACTGGAGGCCGTGGACAGCGCTGACCGTAGGGGTGGGCTGTGATGCGGTAGGTACGTGGCACGGTGTACCGAATACCCGTTAGGTATCTCGGGAACCCTGTAAACATCGTTCGGGGCCGTATGGGAAACCTCGGCCGGACTCCCTGCGGATGGAACCTGGATAGGCGATAAACCTGGATTAGAGACTTAGGTGATTAGGTAGGTCGTGGCCGACACCCACGTTGGGCTTCCGCTTGAAGGTTGCCGAGTACATGTTGTGTAAACGACGGTAAGTGGTGAGAGCGTGTATGAAGAAGTACACCCCTGTAGGGTTATCATGATCTATTCGAATAGCCGTGTCCGCGGTAAAGGACTACTTGGTTGCCTATACAGTTCATAGACAAGTAAATGGAAACTACTAAAAGCCTCAAGATAAGTGTGAGTGCCGAGGATGGCTCTTCCGTGGGAAGACGGAGGTGGATCCTCGGTAGTGTATTGAATTGGTGAGTAGTGGACTCGTGTGCGCAAAACCATTTCAAGTTGGAGTCTCGTAGGATAGCCTAGCAAAGAGTCAAAGCTGGCTTGCTGCAATAACCCCACCAACCCTTCTTGATAATGTGCATGTATGTAGGATCTAATGTAAGTCTTGCTGAGTACCTTTGTACTCATGTTGCTATAATTTACATTTTTACAGAAGACGCTGCAACCCCTTCTGATGGGTTCTTCGTAGACGTTAACATCAATGAGTAGGCTAAGGCCCAGGTGGTGATCCTGAGCTTGTGAAGGACCACGTAGTATAGCTAGGCTTTCCAAGCCTCTTTTATTTTACTAGTTGTCTGTAATCAGACAAGTTACTTCCGCTGCTGGTTTGTATGACTGTATGACTTGAATGCTGGGTCGTGTGACCCGTACCTATGTGTATGTTATGTATGGCTCTCTGAGCCTTAAATAAAGTACTTGTGTCGTAGAGTCATGTTGTGATGCCTTGTTGTATTTGCACATATTGAGCATATTGTGTGTATGATTGAAATGCTTGGTATGTGTGGGATCTGACTATCTAGTTGTTTATCTTTAGTAGCCTCTCTTACCGGGAAATGTCTCCTAGTGTTACCACTGAGCCATGGTAGCTTGCTACCGCTCTGGAACACTTAGGCTGGCCGGCATGTGTCCTTCTTCGTTCCTGTGTCTGTCCCTTCGGGGAAATGTCACGCATTGAGTACCGGAGTCCTGTTAGCCCGCTACAGCCCGATTTACCGGAGTCCTGCTAGCCCAGTGCTACAGCCCGGACCCACTTGCTGATGACCGACACATTCGATGCTGGGTCATGGATGCATGTCCCTGTAAGTCTGTGCCACTTTGGGTTTACGACTAGTCATGTCAGCCCAGGCTCCTTATCATATGGATGCTAGCGACACTATCATATACGTGAGCCAAAAAGCGCAAATGGTCCCGGGCAAAGGTAACGCGACACCCGTGGGGATACCGTGCGTGAGGCCGCAAAGTGATATGAGGTGTTACAGGCTAGATCGATGTGACATTGAGTCGGGGTCCTGACAATACCCAATGGTTTCTTTAGGGTATCCTATGAAGACGCATTTTTCTGACTTGGGTTCGAGCTTTTCAGGTTGAAGTTTCTTGACATAAGCATCGCATCCCCAAACTTTTAGAAACGACAGCTTAGGTTTCTTCCCAAACCATAATTCGTACGGTGTCGTCTCAACGGATTTAGACGGTGCCCTATTTAAAGTGAATGTAGCTGTCTCTAGAGCGTATCCCCAAAATGATAGCGGTAAATCGGTAAGAGACATCATAGATCGCACCATATCCAATAGAGTGCGATTACGACGTTCGGACACACCGTTTCGCTGAGGTGTTCCAGGCGGCATGAGTTGTGAAACGATTCCACATTTTCTTAAGTGTGTACCAAATTCGTGACTTAAATATTCTCCTCCACGATCCGATCGTAATAATTTTATTTTTCGGTCACGTTGATTCTCTACCTCATTCTGAAATTCCTTGAACTTTTAAAAAGTCTCAGACTTGTGTTTCATTAAGTAGACATACCCATATCTACTCAAGTCATCAGTGACAGTGAGAACATAACGATATCCTCCGCGAGCCTCAACGCTCATTGGACCGCACACATCGGTATGTATGATTTCCAACAACTTGGTCGCTCGCTCCATTGTTCCGGAGAACGGAGTCTTGGTCATCTTGCCCATGAGGCATGGTTCGCATGTGTCAAATGATTCATAATCGAGAGACTCCAAAAGTCCATTAGCATGGAGCTTCTTCATGCGCTTGACACCAATGTGACCAAGGCGGCAGTGCCACAAGTATGCAGGACTATCATTATCAACTTTACATCTTTTGGTATTCACGCTATGAATATGTGTAACATTACGCTCGAGATTCATTAAGAATAAACCATTGACCATCGGGGCATGACCATAAAACATATCTCTCATATAAATAGAACAACCATTATTCTCGGATTTAAATGAGTAGCCATCTCGTATTAAACGAGATCCGGATACAATGTTCATGCTCAAACTTGGCACCAAATAACAATTATTAAGGTTCAAAACTAATCCCGTAGGTAAATGTAGAGGTAGCGTGCCGACGGCGATCACATCGACTCTGGAACCATTCCCGACGTGCATCGTCACCTCGTCCTTCGCCAGTCTCCGCTTATTCCGCAGCTCCTGCTGTGAGTTACAAATATGAGCAACGGCACCGGTATCAAATACCCAAGAGTTACTATGAGTACTGGTAAGGTACACATCAATTACATGTATATCAAATATACCTTTGTTGTTGCCAGCCTTCTTATCCGCTAAGTATTTAGGGCAGTTCCGCTTCCAGTGACCCTTTCCCTTGCAGCAAAAGCATTCAGTCTCAGGCTTGGGTCCATTCTTTGACTTCTTCCTGGCAACTGGGTTACCGGGTGCGGCAACATCTTTGCCGTCCTTCTTGAAGTTCTTCTTACCCTTGCCCTTCTTGAACTTAGTGGTCTTATTGACCATCAACACTTGATGTTCTTTCTTGATTTCAACCTCTGCTGACTTCAGCATTGAAAATACTTCAGGAATGGTCTTCACCATCCCCTGCATGTTGTAGTTCATCACAAAGCTCTTGTAGCTTGGTGGGAGCGACTGAAGGATTCTGTCAATGACCGCCTCATCTAGGAGGTTAATGTCCAGCTGGGACAAGCGGTTGTGCAACCCAGACATTTTGAGTATGTGCTCACTGACAGAACTATTTTCCTCCATCTTACAACTATAGAACTTGTCGGAGACTTCATATCTCTCGACCCGGGCATGAGCTTGGAAAACTAGTTTCAGCTCCTCGAACATCTCATATGCTCTGTGTTGCTCAAAACGCTTTTGGAGCCCCGGTTCTAAGTTGTAAAGCATGCCGCACTGACGAGGGAGTAATCATCAGCACGAGACTGCCAAGCATTCATAATGTCTTGGTTCTCTCGGACGGGATCGTCACCTAGCGGTCCTTCTAGGACATATTGTTTCCTGGCAGCTATGAGGATGATCCTCAGGTTCCTGACCCAGTCCGTATAGTTGCTGCCATCATCTTTCAGCTTGGTTTTCTCTAGGAACGCGTTGAAGTTCATGTTGACATGAGCGTTGGCCATTTGATCTACAAGACATATTATGCAAAAGTTTTAGACTAAGTTCATGATAATTAAGTTCATCTAATCAAATTATTTAATGAACTCCCACTCAGATTTGACATCCCTCTAGTCATCTAATTGTTACACGATCCGAGTCGACTAGGCCGTGTCCGATCATCACGTGAGACGGACTAGTCATCATCGGTGAACATCTCCATGTTGATTGTATCTTCCATACGACTCATGTTCGACCTTTCGGTCTCTTGTGTTCCGAGGCCATGTCTGTACATGCTAGGCTCGTCAAGTTAACCCTAAGTGTTCTGCATGTGTAAATCTGTCTTACACCCGTTGTATGTGAACGTAAGGATCTATCACACCCGATCATCACCTGGTGCTTCAAAACGACGAACTTTAGCAACGGTGCATAGTTAGGGGGAACATTTTCTTGAAATTATTATAAGGGATCATCTTATTTACTACCTCGTTCTAAGTAAACAAGATGCATAAAACATAATGAACATCACATGCAATTATATAAAGTAGTGACATGATATGGCCAATATCATATAGCTCCTTTGATCTTCATCTTCGGGGCTCCATGATCATCTTGTCACCGGCATGACACCATGATCTCCATCATCATGATCTCCATCATCGTGTCTTCATGAAGTTGTCACGCCAACGACTACTTCTACTTCTATGGCTAACGCGTTTAGCAACAAAGTAAAGTAATTTACATGGCGTTCTTCAATGACACGCAGGTCATACAAAAATAAAGACAACTCCTATGGCTCCTGCCGGTTGTCATACTCATCGACATGCAAGTCGTGATTCCTATTACAAGAACATGATCTCATACATCACAATATATCATTCATCATTCATCACAACTTCTGGCCATATCACATCACATGACAATTGCTACAAAAACAAGTTAGACGTCCTCTAATCGTTGTTGCATCTTTTACGTGGCTGCAATTGGGTTCTAGCAAGAACGTTTTCTTACCTACGAATAACCACAACGTGATTTTGTCAACTTCTATTTACCCTTCATAAGGACCCTTTTCATCGAATCCGCTCCAACTAAAGTGGGAGAGACAGACACCCGCCAGCCACCTTATGCAACTAGTGCATGTTAGTCGGTGGAACCGGTCTCACGTAAGCGTACGTGTAAGGTTGGTCCGAGCCGCTTCATCCCACAATACCGCTGAAGCAAGATAAGACTAGTAGCGGCAAGCAAGTTTACAAGATCTACGCCCACAACAAAATTGTGTTCTACTCATGCAATAGAGAACTACGCATAGACCTAGCTCATGATGCCACTGTTGGGGAACGTTGCAGAAAATTAAAATTTTCCTATGGTTTCACCAAGATCCATCTATGAGTTCATCTAAGCAACGAGTCAAGGGAGTGAGTTTGCGTCTACATACCACTTGTAGATCGAGTGCGGAAGCGTTCAAGGGGATGGTGATGATGGAGTCGTACTCGCCGTGATTCGGATCACCGATGACCAAGTGCTGAACGGACAGCACCTCCGTGTTCAACACACGTACGGTATGGGCGACGTCTCCTTCGTCTTGATCCAGCAAGGAGGAATGAGAGGTTGAGGAAGACAGCTCCAACGGCAGCACGACGGCGTGGTGTTGTTGGTGCAGTAGTACTCCGACAGGGCTTCGCCAAGCACGTATGGAGGAGGAGAGGTGTTGGGGAGGGGAGGGGCTGTGCCTTGGCTTAGGTATTCAGCCCTCCCGTCACCCCTCTATATATAGGGGAAGGGGCAAGGGGGGCCGGCCCCTCTAGATGGGATCTAGAGGGGGGCCGGGGGCCAGGGAGGGGGGACTTGCCCCCCAAGCAAGGGGGGCACCCTCTCTAGGGTTCCCCCCCAACCCTAGGCGCATGGGCCCAAGGGGGGGCAGCCCTCCAGGGGCTGGCTCCTGCCCCACGCAGCCCATGTGGCCCCCCGGGAGGGGTGGCCCCTCCCGGTGGACCCTCGGAACCCTTCCGGTGGCCCTGGTACAATACCGATATGCCCCCGAAACCTTCCGGTGTCCGTATGACAGCTTCCCATATATAAATCTTTACCTCCGGACCATTCCGGGACTCCTCGTGACGTCCGGGATCTCATCCGGGACTCCGAACAACATTCGGTAATCACATACAAGTGTTCCTAATAACCCTAGCGTCACCGAACCTTAAGTGTGTAGACCCTACGGGTTCGGGAGACACGCAGACATGACCGAGACGGCTCTCAGGTCAATAACCAACAACGGGATCTGGATACCCATGTTGGCTCCCACATGCTCCTCGATGATGTCATCGGATGAACCACGATGTCGAGGATTCAAGCAACCCCGTATACTATTCCCTTTGTCAAGCGGTACGTTACAAGCCCGAGACTCGATCGTCGGTATCCCAATACCTCGTTCAGTCTCGTTACCGGCAAGTCACTTTACTCGTACCGTAATGCATGATCCCGTGACCAAACACTTGGTCACTTTGAGCTCTTTTTGATGATGCATTACCGAGTGGGCCCAGAGATACCTCTCCGTCATACGGAGTGACAAATCCCAGTCTCGATCCGTGTCAACCCAACAGATACTTTCGGAGATACCTGTAGTGCACCTTTATGGTCACCCAGTTACGTTGTGACGTTTGGTATACCCAAAGCACTCCTATGGTATCCGGGAGTTACATGATCTCATGGTCTAAGGAAGAGATACTTGACATTGAAAAAGCTCTAGCAAAACGAACTACACGATCTTGTGCTATGCTTAGGATTGGGTCTTGTCCATCACATCATTCTCCTAATGATGTGATCCCGTTGTCAATGACATCTAATGTCCATAGTCAGGAAACCATGACTATCTGTTGACCAACGAGCTAGTCAACTAGAGGCTCACTAGGGACATGTTATGGTCTATGTGTTCACACGTGTATTACGATTTCCGGATAATACAATTATAGCATGAATAAAAGACAATTATCATGAACAAGGAAATATAATAATAATGCTTTTATTATTGCCTCTAGGGCATATTTCCAACAGTACTCAGCGGCGACCATGGATATTTGGGAGGCCATGGAATTTGGAGGAGGGTTAGGAGAAGTTGAACTGTTGTACCCCCCAAAAACTGGGAGAGAACTAATGTGAAAGGACGGGACGACTGGGAGCGAACTGTTGTGAGGTAGAAGACGGGGACGAGTAGGGTGTGCGAACGGCGTGGGGTTGCTGGCTTGCCTGGTGGATAAACGGCTGCAAGCCCCCAAAGAGTTCTCGAGAACTATGCGGGACCCACTAGATGTCATGTCTACTAGACCCATATCGTAGGCCTGACGGTACAGCTTCTGCTTGTTCGCATGCCATGCCGGCGCGTGGATGTAACTTCACTTAATTCCGTCAACCGTCGCGCCCCCCACGACCTTCACCTCCCTCGCGCGGTCGCGCGCTTTGAGACTTCGTCCGGCTAAAAATGAGCAATTTTTTTGCCTACTCCGCATGCATGATACTCCCTCTGGTCCTTTTTACTCCCGTCAACCGTTTGCAAAGTGTTTGACCAAATATATACTTTTTTTAAACACCACCTTATATTAATTAACCAGCCACACCAGTACACTCATTCGATACAATATTCACGACATAGGGCGGTACGTTATTTACAAGAATACCATCTAATCTATTGTCAAAGCTATAATTAGCGATTAACTGTGCCACCTTATTGGCCGAACGACTAATCTTTGACAATTGAAGATTGTTGATCAACTTCAATATGCTCAACGCTTTCATCTTCAGGTCACGCATAGAAGACCTGTCATAGTCCCCCGATGCAAGAGACGCTACCACAAAAGCGCAATCAGTCTCTAAAATTACAGGATTATGAAGAGAAATACCTATGTAGAGACCGGCAATGCAAGCCCTAAGCTCCGCTTCCTCCACGCTTTGACAGGCTTCATTGAAATCCCACAACCAAATTTATACTAAAAATATCAATATCTACAATACTAATTATAATGAGTATAAGAACTATGTTTTATAATGAGTGTAAAAATATTGATTTGACATTGTGAATGTTGATACTCCCTCCGTCTAGGTGAGTAAGTCATCTTAGGCTGTGCACCGTGACCAAGGAGGAGGGGAAAAGGAGAGACAGTAATGTTTATTTGCTAATTAAATAGTATTGCATGCAATGAACTAACCACTGCATGTCATGTTTGATAGTCTCATGTTACTAAAAGCATGCACACCCTCATCTCTTATTGGTTGGTATGTCAAGAAACAAGAAACGAGGTAGAAGTTAATGCACTGCACCTACGTGTTTTGGGATTATTTGGTTTTCATAAGATGACTTACACACCTAGCTATTAGAGTACCACTACCTCCCTTCTAGTTTAAAGGGCTCGACTCAAAAATTTCACCTACTCTTAGCAAGATAGTAGAGGCGGTGAAATAGTTTTTGAAGTCTGCAAAAGTACTCAACTAATGTTGTCGTTCTTCACAAAAAAAATGTGTTTACCAATGCATGCATGAACACTAGTTAGTCTAACCCCCCTCTCTTCTTTAATTCTTTGCCACATCAGCATGTTTGCTATTGCCGTGTACCAGCTAAGATACCACCATGATGGCCAGCCTTAATCATCGCATGCAATAATTTAGTGCACCTTGAAATATGAACATGTGTGGGGCGTGTATGTTTTTAATGACTTGAGACTATACATAGCCCGACATGCAAGATGACTTATTATGCACCGTTCCCCATACCTGCAGGAAGCCCGTTCGTCTCCAAATCTTTTCCTCTCCATGTGTGGAAACAATATGCCTGCCAAACTCTCCTTCTCCCTCCGGCGGTCCCACCACTCCACCCCGTGTGAAAAAATCTGCATGCATGACTCTCCTACCCCCATGCTCGTCCAATCCGTTGTGACCAGCAATATTTCCACCCCTTCGCTCCCCCATAATTTACTCCCATGCAGCTTTTACTTAACTTCAGGTGCATTGGGTCACTGACATACGGGCCCAGCAGTGTACTGGCCCACATGTCAGTGACGCAACTGGACCTGCAGTTAAGTCAGTGCAGCTCAGTCCATATCTTACGTAGGTGTGCCATTGCTCGCTATAAATACTGCGCCTCCCACGACATCTCTATCTCCTCCCCCTCACGTTCACGTTCACCGCTATCTCCTCCCCCTCCCTCTCACGTCGACCACCATGGCATCTCCCCTCCCAGGCCCTAGGAGCCCCTCGCTGCACCGCGCGGACGGTCACACGTCGCCTTTCCGTTCCTCGCCGCCACTAGTCGAGGAGGATGCGTCGGTGTTCCGCTCCTCGCCGCAATGCGACGCGTCGCTGTTCCATTCCTCGCAGCCACTAGTCGAGGAGGACGCGTCGGCGTTCCGCTCCTCGCGGCGACGCGTCGAGGTGGACGCGTCGGCGTTCTCAATCTCGCCGGCACACGCGTCGGAGGACGCGTAGGCTCCCCGCTACGAGGAGAATGCTACGCCGCCCACCGAGCCCCCCAGCCTTGAGGAGCTTTGGAAAGAAATGGATGTCGCCTTGTGGGAGGCTTTGCCTCCAGCAAAGCGCGCCAAAATAGAGGCGGAGAAGAAGGCCGAGGAAGAGAGTACAAGAGAGTCAAGCTTTTTGGGAGATCTATGTCGCGTCCGAGAGAGTCAAGCAATTGGTTCTTTGGCAAAAGGCTCGTGCGAGGGCCGTGAGGGTGGCGGAGGACGCCCGTGCTGACGCCCTGAGTGCAGTCGGGCCCAAGCCCCTCATCTACGCTTGGCGGTACGGGGACCGGGTGCACGCTTCCAGCCAGGAGGAGTACCTGTTGGCGCCGGATCACCACACCAGTGAGATCGCGCTCGCCCGCCGGCAAGCCGCCAATCATCACCTAGAAAGTTGAGAGGCTGAGGAAGAGGCGTTGTGTCGGCGCGCTGGGAAACGGCCGCGCACTAGGGCACTCGTGGCGCACCGCAAGCGCTCATGCGAGCGCTATGGCTTTTAGGAGGAGTATAATTTTTTTTTCGTAAGGCGATCTCATTAGTTTTGGGACGCAAATGATAAATCCCAAACGTTTAGGAATTTTTAGCGTCCTTAATTAAGTATGTAAAAGGGAAAGTTTGGAAACGTTGTGTATTATTACGCATTTTGCAAGTACGTGCATATAGCACAAACTTTACTATATACTATCGGACTACACGTCTCTCTCGATATATGCTTGCAGACTATGCTACTCCCTCCGTCCAGGTCAATAAGTCATCTTTGGTTGTGCATGGTGACCAAGAAGGAGGGAAGACTTGTACACCTGGACGGATGGAGTACTACTATTACTTATGTACGTGCAAATGCACGTTTGAACATTATGATGCGGTTTTTGTAAAAGTGGAAAAACAGCACTAGTCAAGCTTGTGAAACGATTCAATGCAAAACAAATGCAAAAATGCTCGTTTGATTGTTTACTTTTAGCTTCCTTCTCTGTGGTTATTTCTCTGTGCACTGTGAACAAGGAGAAGGAGAAAACGAGAAATGTTAATGTTTATTTGCTAATTAATAGTATTGCATGAAATGAACTAACCACTGCATGTCGTGTTTGATATCTCAAGTCATTAAAAGCATGCACACTCTTTATCTCTTATTGGTTAATATGTCAAGAAACAAGAAACGAGGTAGAAGTTAATGCACCGCGCCTAAGTTTTTTCAGATTATTTGGTTTTCGTAAGATGACTTACACACCTAGATGCACCGCGCCTAAGTGTTTTGAGTAACATTTTATCAGTTAAATCTTTGGTCAAAATTTAGCACAAATTACAATGGTGAGGAATAAACCAGGACGGAGTAGTAGCTTAGAAGCCCAAATAAATGAGTGAGGCGCCTTATTGTTACTCTCCACTGTGACTAGTCTTGTGGGAAAAGCTGGGGAAGCCGCCAAAAGAACTGGCCCTAGGAGTAGTAGCTAGGGATCGAGCGTGGGAGATGAACCGGAGAAAGTTAATGCAGAGAGATGAAATGCAAAAAAGACGGAGGGATGTGATGGTTGCTTGTCCGTTTATTTTACCAGGCCATTTATTACCGGGAGTGGCTGGGTTTTGTGATATGATGGCTTTATAGGAGTAGGCGTAGAGAAAAAACTGAGTTGGTGATGATGGTGTGCCGTGCAATGCACGGGCATCTTGCTATTTTTTTGCATATAAGTCCAAACACCACATAGACACGGTCTTTGAGCACGGTTCGTAGTCGTTCCACGATCGGGCATCGAAGTTTGTAACTATTTTAGATTAGAATATACTACTCCTCCGGTGCTAGTAGTAGAGCAGAGTCCTACTGTAGCAAGCTAGGGCATAGTACTGTAGTAGGTACTGTAGGGAGTACCAGTACTGTGATCACTCAAGCAAGTTGTCTGGCATCGATATGACCCTACGCTGCTGGTATGTGTCTCGTAAGTCAAGCGGCGTGTTGTAGTCATCATCACATGTCCACTTCCCGCAGCACATATTCGCTTCTCCATCTTTGTCCGCACATAATCTCGTCCAAGCTTCCATCCCCGCTAAGGCGCCTCCCCCCTCATCCGAAACCCAAGCACTAACAATGGCAGAACCGAGCAGCATCCGCCGAAAGAGTGGCTAGAATTCGCTCCCCACAGAGGTAATCAAGCTCATTGTTTCATGTGTGGACAATCTCAGTACCATGCCGCTCGCCGCGTGCTCGTCGGGGCTGTACCGTTTACTCAAAGCCCTCAGGACGGAGCTTTTTAAGCTAGCTCCTTGCTTGCTGATGCCGCCTGATCTTCAGAAACTGCGTGTCACGCAGCATAACGATCATAGGGTGGCGAGCATCAACCCCCTTCACTGCGATCCGATCCCCTTCATCCTCAGCTACATTAATGGTATGTACTGGGTTGGCATGAACACGTCTTGGATGGTGCTCTTCGACGGTCGCGGCAGCTGGATGCTCGTGGAGGTCTACACCCAGCGACCGATCCCCCTTCCTTCGATTAATACTGCACTTCTTTGGCACCGCGGCCCAGAATACTCGGAATCTTACAGTAGCCAACATGATACCAAGTTTGATTTACTCAAGGTTGTAATCTGCCAAGTGCCCACAAGATCTGGGAATTATAAAGATTTCAGGCTAATTGCGTTCTTCAACCGTGGTCTCGCCTATTTGACAGGTCACTGCGGTAAGTGGATAAATCTGCACGTCCATCGCAGGATCATACATCCTCCATGGTTCTCTGATGCCATTGAACACAAGGGCTTCATTTACGCTGTCGACTCCTTCTATGGCTGGACGTATTGCTGGCCTACTCCAGTCATCGCTACAAACGGCTGTTACAGCAGTATGTTACTTTCCTATGATATCATGATGGCTTGCTTATATTACTGTCAACATTTACTGTAAAAATATTCATGCTCATAACATGCTGTTCTTAAGATTGACTAAATCAAGAGCCCTTTTTTATTTGATCCAACTTGATATGATGTTGCAGGCCGCCTGGTGTCCCTACCCTTCCTAATCCCAGAACCTTTCAAAGAAAAGCGGCATGGCAGTTGCAGGTGGTTCCTGGCTCGAGCAGACGACAACGAAAGATTGATGATCGTTCGCACGTACCGGACATGTTGTTTCGCGGAATACAATCACAGTCACTACAAGGTCTTTGAGCAGGATCCCAGCTTCTCTGGGCCTTCAGGAATTTTTGACTGGAGGCTGGTAAGTAGCCTTGGCGCACGCTCTCTGTTTGTCGGACTGAATTATCCGATTAACCAGGAGATAACAGACGGCAAGGATCATGATGGCAGCGCAGTTTCGTTCATCCGGCAAAACTGTGTGTACACAGCGTACCATGCGTCTCTGCATGCACCATACCCTGATATGTGCCGCCACGCTCTGTACCACAAAGTAGGAGAGAGGGTCGCAAGTATCAGACTTCGACCTGCTGGCTAGAGTTTCCCCCGTCTGGCACCCATCTGGTTCAAGCCATCAGCCAATCTCCACAGCTTAATAAATAGTAACGTCTAACTGAGCCAGTTAGTTAGATGCGTACACTAGGTGTAGTAGGATCTTTATTAGTTTGATGCATACACTTGTTCTTTTTTGTTAGCCCTTTTGTAATGATGGCTGATGTTTGGTTTGGAAGAGAGAGCTGCGTTTTCACTCTTCTGGCCTGCTTACTGCTTCTGTTGCACCCCCAGCCCTGGTTGCTGCAGCTGCTGTTTTCAATGTACAATCAGTAGTATATTTCGTCTGTTGGTTGAATATAAATGTGTTGTTAGAATGACAAACACAATGTTTTGGAAGTCGTTGCATGGTTCGATCGTTTAGTGCCCCGCACCGTACGTAGCTCATACTATTTTTCGTACGGAACACATTTTCCACTTGTTGATAACATGCAGCCCACTGATGAAGGCCCAATAGAGAAGCCCATAATTAACTGGAAGGGAAGCTCTCACATGAATCTGGCCCAGGTACATGCTCATGGTCCCCTAAACATAAATAAGTAAATAAATAAATAAAGCTAAATGCTCATGCACCAGTTCTTTTGGAAAATAGGTAGCCCAGTATTTCTTTTTGAAGAATACCCAAACTAGGCCTATTTGTTTTCGCCGAATTACTGTGCTGGAAATCTTTCAAGACGAGCAAATGGGATATTAGTTTATTTTGAATTTTGTTCTTCACTGTTATCTTATACGTATTTCATTGGATTTAACATGACATAGTACTAACTTATTTTTAAATTTGTTTTAGTATGGCTATTAATTTTTGGATTAAGAATATTTCGTTCCCCAGCAAAAATTTCCCACATATTTAGTTAATTTTTTGACCCTGGTACTGACCAGAAAATGGCCGGCAATTCTAAAAATGGAAAACGGGCTGCAATAAATTCCATATGAATTAGAAAATGAGTAAAAATTATAAAAATAATAGCAAATGGGCTGTACACGCCACAAATTTCGAGGATGACTTGTTTACGCAAGGCTTTGTCAGTGAACACACGATTCTAGCCGCCGTGCTTCTTCAATCTCTGATCTTCCTGCTCCAGCCGCCTAAACAACCGCCGGCGGGACTGCCTGCTCCCTCCTCTTGTGGCCTGCTGTGATGCCGCGCAGGCTTCCCCGGCCCAGCCTACTCCCTCCACTGGCCTGGCCGCACGCAATCAACTGCCTCCTTATTACGCGAAAAAAATGATTCCTCGTACTGACATCTGGGGCACACCGGTTGGGAGGCTGACCTGTGGGCCTACTACATTGACGCATACGTAGGGCTTGTCAACTTAGTCAACAAACGATTCTAGCAGCAGTAACCGTTGGATTTGAATCGAACGGTCCTGCTGCTTCTTCAATCGCTGCTCTTCTTGCACCAGTCGCCCAAACCAGCGCCGGGGAGACCGCCTGCTCCTGCCTCCAGTGGCCGGCTGTGCTGCCGTTGAGTCCTCATCGCCCCCTACTACTCCAACCGCTAGCCAGGCCCTGCGGCGATGGCAGCCTCACACCGCAGCTGAACCAGTGAACCCTGGTACTCCTCTCCGCGTGGGCATCCACTGCCGCGTCTTCCCCGACTCCGCGTCGTCCCCTTCCTAGGCCTCGCTGTCGTCCACCGCCTTGGTGCTCTCGGCGCAGCGTGGTCAATGTGGTCAACGACATTCCATCTGGAGAGTACTGTACGTGTAGAGGCCGACAGCTGGGTCCATGGCCACAACCCAGTTTTTTTGTGATTTGCCAAGTAAGTCGCTTTGTCAGGCCTGTTGGGCTGCAAATCTTTCAAGACGAGGAGAGCTTTCATTCGGCTGGCCAAGAAAATGGCCCCATCAGTAATGAGAAATGGGGTGTACATTTTCAAAACACATCAAACCGGCAGTTAGTTTCAAATATCTTTTTTTTCATTTCAAGATTTTAAATTACATTAATTTTTATGCGTGGAGAATTTGTTGGATTTTATATTGATATACATTTATTTTTAAAATCAGTTTGAATGTGAGTCGAAATTTCGGGATTAAAAACAGTTCGGACCGCACCGAAATATGCAAAATTTCGTATAAGTTTTTAACTGTGGCCACAATATGGGCTGTAATGCTAACAAAAAGAATATGGGCTCCAAAAAAACCTTAAGAATTAGCAAATGGGCTGTAAATTATTAAAAATAATGGCAGATGGGCTATATGCTGTTTTCCACAGATTTGAGGCTTTCCTAAAAAAAGGTTGACGCACAAGCAGTGACTGTTGGATGGCCATCCAACGGCTGTCGTGCTTCTTCAATCTCTGCTCTTCCTGCTCCAGCCGCTCAAACAAGCGCCGGCGGGACTGCCTGCTCCCTCCTCCCCGCGACCGGCTCTGACAGCTCGGACCCACCAGTTATATCTTCGTACGCAAAGAAGTGCCTCCTTATTACACAAAAAAAAATGAATACTCCCCTGTTAGTTGGGACCTAGTATAGTGGCAGGCTGACTTGTGGGCCTACTAAGTTGATGGGGACGGAGGGCTTTGTCAACTTAGTCAATATGCACGATTCTAGCGCCAGTGACCGTACGATGTCCATCCAACGATCGTAGTGCTTCTTCAACCTCTGGTCTTCTTGCTCCAGCCGCACAAACCAGCGCCGGTCGTGCCTCGTGCTCCTGCCTCCCGTGGCCGGCTGCGATGCGGCGGAGGCATCACCGCCTCCTACTACTCCCACCACTGGCCAGGCCATCCCTCTACTCACCCACACCCCCTATTATTCTGCGGCGACGACAGCCTCACACCGCAGCGAACCCGTGAACCCTCGTACTCCTCTACGCGTGGGCATCCAATGCCGTCTCTTCCCCGGCTCCGCCTCGTCCCCTTCCTAGGCCTCGCCGTCGTCCACCGCCCTGGTGCTCTCGACGCGGAGTGGTCAACGTGGTCAAGGAACGGCTTCCGTCGGACGTGGACTGTACGTGGAGAGGCTGACAGCTGGGTCCAGGGCCGCAGCAAAGAAGTGCCTCCTTATTACGCGCAAAATAATTATTCCTCCACCTAACAGCGGGGACCCACCGGACGGGCCACCATATTTAGCGAAAAAAAGTCCCCCCTGATTGCTGGGACCCACCAGCTACACCTTCGCACGCAAGGAAATGCGTCCGGGCAAAAAAAATGATTCGCCCCCCTGACTGCTGGGACCCACCAGCTACATCTTCGCACGCAAGGAAGTGCCTGACAGTTGGGACCCACCTGGTCGAAGCGTACGTAGCGTTGTCATTCTGGTCGCTAACGTGTACGTACATACTGGTCGATGTAGAGGCGCGCATGTGTCGTAGATGTAGAGGCGCGCACGTGTCGTAGTAGAGGCGCGCACGTAGCATGTACACGTACGTACAACAGCGAGGGTGCAAGAAAGAAAATACGGCCACATACGTACATACGGGAAGGGTCTCGAACGCCTACTCGCGCATACGTACATGGCTGGGTCGGAACGGAGAAACAGCATCATCGTCGTGTTCATGGGGAGCCAACCGGCTGGGTTGGAACGGAATGCGTGGTCATGTTCATCGGGAGGGCTTGGACGGAATAGGCGATGGAAACGAGGCCTGGCGTACCGCACAACGGAGGAAACGGCCTTGTGTTCCACCGGCCACATTCAAAACGGGGTCCTGTTGATTGGGAGGGGCCTGGCGTACCGCAAAACGGAGGAAACGGACCTCCTACGGTCGAAACGGTGGTCCTGTTGATCGGGAGGGGTGTGGCGTACCGCAAAACAGACGAAACAAACTTGTGTTGGAGCGCTATGGTCGAAACGGGGGTCCTGTTCATCGGGAGGGGTGTGGCGTAC
>NC_041393.1:730955630-730970720 GCF_002162155.2 Triticum dicoccoides | reverse complement strand
CATCCCAGAAGCAGCATCGATCGGCTTTAGTTAGCAGCAGTAGCGAAGGAATCGCTCCATCGGTTTCAGTTAACATCCATCGATCGATCGCTCGGGTTCAGTAACGCGTAGCCTGCAGTGCAATCGCTCGGGTTCAGTTAGAGACGAATGCCTCGCTCGGCTTCAGTTAACGCCTCGCACACACACGCGTACGTACGAGAGAAACGCGCATCGCTCCGCCCCCGACCTCCCACCGTAACCGGCAACTCCCCGAAATTTTCCTCCCCCTCGCTTCTACCACGGTTTTTTCCGTCATGGACGGCCCAAAGAATGTCATGCAGCTGCATCTCCGAGCCGCCCAGGACGAAAAGCCCATTTTCTGTCATGATTTTTTGTCATAGAAGTAGGAGCCCACCACATCTATGATGATACCGGGTTTTTTCACAATTATCATCATAGAAGTGTCATATGTATGACAGAATTTTTTTTCGTTCGGCCCAAAATGTCACGGATGTGTCTTTTTTTTGTAGTGATCCAGTGAGCAATTCGCTGTAATTCCTGAACCCACCATTGCGATGGAACACGTTGAGAATCCCGTTGAAGGTGACAATGGAACTCATGTGAGTAGTAAGATACAGAGGACTGCAAAGTCCTTTGGTGATGATTTCATTGTGTACCTCGTGGATGATACACCCAAGACTATTTCAGAAGCCTATGCATCTCCTGATGCTGACTACTAGAAGGAAGCTGTTTGTAGCGAGATGGATTCCATCTTAGCTAACGGAACCTGGGAGATCACAAACCATCCTTATGGGTGTAAACCTATAGGATGTACGTGGGTGTTCAAGAAGAATCTTAGTCCTGATGGTACGATTGAAAAGTACAAGGCACAGTTGTGGCTAAGGGTCATACCTAGAAAGAAGGTGAAGACTTCTTTGACACTTACTGACCCGTGGCTAGACTGACCACAATTTGGGTGCTACTATCACTTGCTACCTCACATGGTCTTCTCGTTCATCAAATGGACGTTAAGATGTCTTTCCTTAATGGAGAGTTGAAGGAGGAAATTTTACGGATCAGCCAGATGGTTTTGTAGTACCTGGTCAGGAAGGAAAGGTGTGCAAGTTATTAAAGTCTTTATATGGCCTTAAACAAGCTCCTAAGGAGTGGCATGAGAAGTTCGAAAGAGCATTAACTGCTACGGCTTTGTAGTAAACGATGGTGACAATTGTGTGTACTATCACCATGGTGGGGGCGAAGGAGTTATTTTTTGTCGGTATGTCAATGGCATACTGATCTTTGGAACCAAATTTGATCTAATCAAGGAGGTTAAGGATTTCCTATCTCGCTGTTTTGAGATGAAGTATCTAGGAGTAGCTGATGTTATCTTGAACATCAAGCTCTTGAGAGATGAGAATGGTGGGATCACACTGCTTCAGTCTCACTATGTGGAAAAGGTCTTGAGTCGTTTTGGGTATAGCGACTGCACGCCTTCTCCAACCCCATATGATGCTAGTGTGTTGCTTGGAAAGAATCAACGGATTGCTAGAGATCAACTGAGGTATTCTCAGATTATTTGCTTGCTTATGTATTTGGTGAGTGCCACGAGGCCTGACATCTCTTTTGCTGTGAGCAAGCTAAGTCGGTTTGTGTCAAAACTGGGAGATGATCATTGGTGTGCGCTTGAGAGAGTTATACTATACTTGAAAGGCACTGTGAGCTATGGGATTCACTACACCGGGTATCCAAGGGTACTGGAGGGTTATAGTGACTCGAACTGGATATCTGATGCTGATGAGATTAAGGCCACAAGTGGTTATGTGTTTACACTTGGTGGTGGCGCTGTTTCCTGGAAGTCTTGCAAGCAGACCATCTTAACGAGGTCAACTATGGAAGCAAAACTCACAACATTAGATAATACCTCTATTGAAGCAGAGTGGCTTCATGAGCTATTGATGGACTTACCTATGGTTTAAAAACCAATACCCCCTATCCCAATGAACTGTGATAATCAAACTGTGATCCTCAAGCTAAACAATTCTAAGGACAATATGAAGTCCTCAAGACATGTGAAGAGGAGATTAAAATTTGTCAGAAAACTAAGGAACTCTGGAGTTATTACATTGGATTATATCCAAACGTCGAAAAACTTGGCAGATCCCTTCACAAAGGGTGATAACCCACAAGTATAGGGGATAATTGTAGCCTCTTTTGATAAGTAAGAGTGTCGTACCCAACGAGGAGCTAAAGGTAGAACAAATATTCTCTCAAGTCCTATCTGCCACTGATACGACTCTATGCACGCTTAGTGTTCGCTTTACCTAGAACAAGTATGAAACTACAAGTACTTTGTAGGTGTTGTTGGATAGGTTTGCAAGATAACAAAGAGTACATAATTAAAAAGTAGGGGCTGTTTAGATGAAAAAGCAATAAAGTAAATATAGTGAGTGTGGAAAAGTGGTGGTAGGAGTTGTGAAATTGTCCCTAAGCAATTGGCTACTTTACTAGACCGATAGCAAGTTTTATGTGGGAGAGGCCACTGCTAGCATGTCATCCCTGACTTGGAATTCTATGCACTTATGATTGGAACTATTAGCAAGCATCCGCAACTACTAACGTTCATTAAGGTAAAACCCAACCATAGCATTAAGATATATTGGTCCCCCTTCAATCCCGTATGCATCAATTTCTATGCTAGGTTGAAGCTTCTGTCACTCTTGCCCTCCAATACATAGTCGTGTCAACATACAACTAACCCTATGCTCATATGAAAAAATGAGAGAAAATGAGAGAAGGGACAATGTTACTATCCTTTTACCACACTTGTGCTTCAAAGTAGCACCATGATCTTCATGATAAGAGAGTCTCTTATGTTGTCACTTTCATATACTAGTGGGAATTTACATTATAGAACTTGGCTTGTATATTCCAATGATGGGCTTCCTCAAAATGCCCTAGGTCTTCGTGAGCATGCAAGTTGTATGCACACCCACTTAGTTTCATTTTGATGAGCTTTGATATATTTATAGCTCTAGTGCATCCGTTGCATGGCAACCCATACTCCTTACATTAACATCAATTGATGGGTATCTCCATAGCCCGTTGATTAGCCCTGCCAATGTGAGACTTTCTCCCTGTTTGTCTTCTCTCATAACCCCTATCATTATATTCTATTCCACCCATAGTGCTATATTCATGGCTTGCGCTTATTGCGTAAGAGTTGAAAAGGCTGAAGCGCATTAAAAAGTATGAACCAATTGCTCGGCTTGTCATCGTGGTTATGCATAAGGGGAACATTTTGTGTAACAAAAATGAAGCATGGCAAAACTATATGATTTTGTAGGGATAAGCTTTCTTTAGCTATGTTATTTTGATAAGACATAATTACTTCGTTAGTATGCTTGAAGTATTATTATTTTTATGTCAATATTAAACTTTTATCTTGAATCTCTTGGATCTGAACAATCATGCCACAATAAAGAAAATTATATTGGGAAATATGCTAGATAGCATTCCACATCAAAAATTCTATTTTTATCATTTACCTACTCAAGGACGAGCAGGAATTAAGCTTGGGGATGCTTGATACGTCTCCAACGTATCTATAATTTTTTATAGTTCCATGCTATTATATTACCTGTTTTGGATGTTTATGGGCTTTACTAAGCATTTTTAAATCATTTTTGGGACTTACCTATTGACCGGAGGCCCAGCCCAAATTGTTGTTTTTTTGCCTGTTTCAGTGTTTCATAGAAAAGGAATATCAAACGGAGTCCAAACAGAAAGAAACCTTTAGGAGAGTTATTTTTGGAACAAACGCAATCCAGGAGACTTGGAGTGGACGTCAAGAAGAACACGAGGAAGCCACAAGGCAAGAGGGAGCGCCCTAGGGGGGTGGGCACGCCCCCACCCTCGTGGGCCCCTCGTGGCTCCCCTGACCGACTTCCTTCGCCTATATATACATAAGTACCCCGAAAACATCCAGGAACACCATGAAACCCTATTTCCACCGCTGCAACCTTTTGTACCCGTGAGATCCCATCTTGGAGCCTTTTCCGGCGCTCCGCCGAAGGGGGAATCGATCACGGAGGGCTTCTACATCAACGCCATAGCCTCTCCGATGAATTTTGAGTAGTTTACCACAGACCTTCGGGTCCATAGTTATTAGCTAGATGGCTTCTTCTGTCTCTTTGAATCTCAATACAATGTTCTCCTCGATTTTCTTGGAGATCTATTCTATGTAACTCTTTTTGCAGTGTGTTTGTCGAGATCTGATGAATTGTTGGTTTATGATCAAGTTTATCTAAGAGAAATATGTGAATCTCCTCTGAATTCTTTTATATATGATTGGTTATCTTTGCAAGTCTCTTCGAATTATCAGTTTGGTTTGGCCTACTAGATTGATCTTTCTAGCAATGGGAGAAGTTCTTAGCTTTGGGTTCAATCTTGCGGTGTCCTTTCCCAGTGACAACAGGGGCAGCAAGGCACATATTGTATTGTTGCCATCGAGGATAAAAAGATGGTTTATATCATATTGCTTGAGTTTATCCTTCTACATCGTAGCAATTCATCAATCACCGATGGGACAACGGAAATCTACTCAGACATCATAGGATGGCAACACATCATTGGATAATAATATGAAGCATAAAGCACCATGGTCAAGTATAGGGTATAGCGGATTGCGGGAGAGTGGACCGCTGAATATAGATGGGGGAAGGTGATGGAGATGTTGGTGAAGATGATTGAGGTGTTGGTGTAGATTGCGGTGATGATTATGGTCCCCGGCGGCGTTCCGGCGCCACCAGAAGCAAGGGGAAGAGAGCCCCCCTTCTTCTTCTTCCTTTACCTCCTCCCTAGGTGGGAGGGGCGAGAGCCCCTCCGAGATTGGATCTATCTCTCTGTCTCTCTCTGTTTCTGCGCTCCTGGATTCTGCCCTGGCACCGTTGCTTTTATACCCGGAGATCCGTAACTCCGATTGGATTGAAACCTTCGCCCAGATATTTTTCCAAAAATTAGCTTTCTTGCGGCCAAAGTAGAGCCTCAACCGCCTTACGAGGGGCTCACGAGGGTGAGGGGAGCGCCCAGTGGGGCCAGGCGCGCCCCCTACCTCGTGGCCACCTCGGGCACCGTTTCGCGTTGATTCTTCCTCAGGGAAATCCCAAACGTTCCAAAAATATTCTCCGTCCGTTTTTATCCCGTTTGGATTCCGTTTGATATGGGTTTCCTGCGAAACATAAAACCTCCAACAGACAGGAACTGGCACTGGGCACTGGATCAATATGTTAGTCCCAAAAATAATATAAAAAGTTGTCAAAAGTATATGAAAGTTTTAGAATATTGGCATGAAACAATCAAAAATTATAGATACGAGGGAGACGTATCAGCATCCCCAAGCTTAATTCCTGCTCGTCCTCGAGTAGGTAAATGATAAAAAGATAATTTTTGATGTAGAATGCTACCTAGCATAATCTTGATCATGTATCTAATCATGGCATGAATATTAAGACACGAGTGATTCAAAGAAATAATCTATCATTTGACATAAAAACAATAATACTTAGGGCATCCCAACAAACAATCATGTTTTTCAAAATATCAGTTCTTCCGAACGTTATCCCTACTAAATCATATAGTCTTGTATGATCCCTTTTCTTAACACATGGTACCCCTCATGCCTATCCCGGTGTCTGCCAAGCAATTGTTTCACACTTTAGTATTCTCAAACTTTTTCAACTCTCACGCAATACATGAGCATGAGCCATGGATATATCACTATGGGTGGAATAGAATATGATGTTGGAGGTTATGTGGAGAAGACAAAAAGGGAGAAAGTCTCACATCGACGTGGCTAATCAATGGGCTATGGAGATGCCCATAAATTGATGTCAATGCGAGCAGTAGGGGTTGCCATGCAACAGATGCACTAGAGCTATAAGTGTGTGAAAGCTCAAACTGAAAACTAAGTGGGTGTGCATCCAACTTGCTTGCTCATGAAGACCTAGGGCATTTGAGGAAGCCCATCGTTGGAATATACAAGCCAAGTTCTATAATGAAAATTCCCACTAGTATATGAAAGTGATAACATAGGAGACTCTCTATATGAAGAACATGGTGCTACTCTGAAGCACAAGTGTGGTAAGAGGATAGTAACATTGCCCCTTTCCTTTTTCTTTTTTTCCTTTTTTGGGTGGGCTTCTTTGGCCCCCTTTTTTATTTAGACTTCTTTGGCCCCTCTTTTTTTCTTTTTTTCATGGGTCAATGCTCTATAATGATGATCATCACACTTCTATTTACTTACAACTCAATATTACAACTCGATACTAGAACAAAGATATGACTCTATATGATTGCTTCCGGCGGTGTACCGGGATGTGCAATGATCTAGCATAGCAATGACATCAATAATGGACAAGCTATGAAAACATCATGCTAGCTATCTTACGATCATGCAAAGCAATATGATAATGAATGCTCAAGTCATGTATATGATGATGATGGAAGTTGCATGGCAATATATCTCGGAATGGTTGTGGAAATGCCATAATAGGTAGGTATGGTGGCTGTTTTGAGGAACATATAAGGAGGCTTACGTGTGATAGATCGTATCATATCACAGGGTTTGGATGCACCGGCAAAGTTTGCACCAACTCTCGAGGTGAGAAAGGGCAATGCACGGTACCGAAGAGGCTAGCAATGATGGAAGAGTGAGAGTGCGTATAATCCATGGACTCAACATTAGTTATAAAGAACTCACATACTTATTGCAAAAATTTATTAGCCATTGAAACAGAGAACTACGTGCATGCTCCTGGGGGGAGGTTGGTAGGAGTTAATCATCGCGCCCCCCGACCTTCACACAAAGATAAACAATCAAAATACAATGCGGGCCAATTTGGTTACATAGTTAGTAGACCGTACATGCATGCTTCGGGGATCACAAACCTTTGCACCAATATCCTTACTAAACACAACCATATACTAGTACCTCCCACATATTATCATCTATATATCGCAAAACTATTGCAAGGAATAAAAAATATCATATTCAGCGATCTACAAGTTTATGTAGGATTTTATGACTAACCATGTGAATGACCAATTCCTGTCATCTCTCTAAATAGATATACGTGAAGCAAGAGAGTTTAATTATTTCTACAAAACATATGCCCACGATCTAACAAATATAAGTGAAGCAAAAGAGCATTCTACAAATGGAGGTTTTCTATGTGAGGAGAAACAGGCAATCCAAACTTCAAACGATATAAGTGAAGCACATGAAGCATTCTACAAAGCCATACTCAAAATATATAAGTGAAGTACAAAGAGCATTCTATAAATCAACCAAGGACTATCTCATACCAGCATGGTGCATAAATGAAAAGTGAAAACTAAATGCAAAAGACGCTCCAAGACTTGCACATATCGCATAAACGAAACGAATCCGAAAACATACCGATACTTGTTGAAGAAAGAGGGGATGCCTTCCGTGGCATCCCCAAGATTAGACGCTTGAGTCTCCTTGAATATTTACTTGGGGTGCCTTGGGCATACCCAATCTTGAGCTCTTGCCTCTCCAACTTTTCCTCATATCGAGACCTTCTCGATCAAACACTTCATCCACACAAAACTTCAATAGAAAACTCGGTAAGATCCGTTAGTATAATAAAGCAAATCACTACTATAAGTACTATTAGAAACCAATTCATATTTTTTTTTGCATTTAGTCTACTGTAATATAGATTTTCCATGGCTTAATCCACTGATAGAAATTAATAGTTTCATCAAAACAAGCAAACTATGCATCAAAAACAGAATCTATCAAAATAAGAACTGTCTGTAGAAATCTGAACATTCACCATACTTCTGGTACCCCAAATATTCTACCAAAATTAGGAAAAATAAAAAATTTCTACAGAAAGACAGTGCATAAATAATCAGAACCATTTGACGTTCCAGCAAAAAATGTAAAATCTTGCACTACAGCCAAAGTTTCTGTCATGCACCGTTCAAACCAAACAACATTCTGAACATCCTAAAGGCAAACCTTGGCACATTATTTTTATAATACAATGGAATTGTACAAGGGGATAATTATTTTTGATGAAAAGTTTTTGTAATCAAGATTCACAAAGTTTCCGTGAGCATGAACAAAGTTCAAGGCTAGCTCCCACTTCAACAATGCTTGTCTCTCTCACTTTCACTTTCCTTTTTGAAAAGTTTTGGGTTCCCCTCTTTATTTTTTTTGTTTTTAAACTTTATGAAAGCAACAGAAATAAATGACTCTCTAAAACTTCCGGGTTGTCTTCCTTGTAGCGCTTTCTCTAAAGCCATTAACACTAGTAGAAAATAGGGCATTTGTCCCGGTTGGTGAGGGCCTTTTGTCCCGGTTCTTGAACCAGGACTAAAGGGTCGTTACTAATGCCTCCCCCCTTTAGTCCCAGTTCTAACATGAACCGGGATAGATGGGCCTCCACGTGGCCCGTGCGCCGAGCCTAGGCAGGAGGGCCTTTGGTCCTGGTTGGTGGCACCAACCGGGACCAAAAGGCATCCACGCGTCAGCATTTCAGTGGCTGGGGTTTTTGTTTTTTTTTTGAAAGGGGGGGGGGGGTTGGCGGTTTTGGCGGGTTAATTTAGGTGTTTCATATATTGTGTTAGCTAGCTAATTAATAGAGAGAAGGGTCCTCTCTTATGTCCATGCTTGGTCGACGCTACGTACTGTACATAGAGAGGCCCTCGACACGCTAGCTAGTAAGAAAATGAAGGGAACCATTAAGTACAGAAGTTCATCCTGCATACCAAGAGAAGTGATCGATCGACCTCTCCTTCTTCAAGAGATTGGTCGAACAACAAGTTTTCGTATTATCTATCCGACGCTACTGGCTACATACATATAAAATATGTAAGATCTCTTACAATCCCCTAGGAATTGAAATAAACTTCCACATGGTATTCTCCGGCTTTATTGATGACGTGGTCAAGAAAGAATCCCGCCAATTCCTCTTGAATTGCTTTCATGCGATCTTGTTCTAGGAGTTCATCCCGCATCTGCCACGTCTAATTTGAAGAAGGGGGTTAATAAATATATGAATGAAACTCAACAGAAATGATGGTGTAATAAAATGAAATTGTGAATATTATTGCTTACGCACTTCATATTGTCTTTTAGAGTAGCCCCGCTTATTTTTCAAAGTCATGTTGTAAATGAACTCGCACACGTAGTATCCACAGAAAGTATTCCCTTCTTCCTACCACAAGCACTTTACGAGAAATAGAGGTCAATCAAACTGATAATGAAGCATTATAAATGGTATTGATGAAAGTACAGCTATAGAATCAACGGGAGATGCGCGCAACAAGCTAGCTAGTAGTACTTACTTTTGGGTATGTATATCGCAGCTCCTTCGGCAGTCCCAGAACTTCTGCGGTGAACTGTTTCCAAACCCTGCAAGACAAATAAAATAATTATTATTACTTGAGATATCAGGAAATGAACAAAAAGTTGCCGATATGGTGCGATAATGACCGATTGAACTTACTTGTTGAGCCTTTTAGTCATGTCCGCATAGGTTTCGGGATTTTTTCGTCTCGAGTCTAAGACGTTTACTACTCCCCGCTCAAGCATAATCTCCAGAAGAACATAGTGGAATCTGTGCATGCATGCATAACTCATCAATTACATTACTATAACCTCGCTCGAGTAATAAGCGAAACCGAATATGCACATGAAAGTAACACTCACTGGAAGTTGTAAGGAAAGAGTATTAAATCTTTGTTTTGATCTTTTATCAACGATTGTAGCAAGTTGGCCTCGGCCTCTTTGGCGTGCTTTTTAACCTGAAATTCATCTATGATATTTGTGTTAATGAACCCAATATCATAAATTTCTTGTTTTTTGCACTCGACGATCTTAAATCTACATAATATAGTCAGGATGATTAATTGTAAATACATTCAATGAAAGAGCCGAGCTATATATAGAGACTTAATGACAAAAATAGTACTTACATACAGTAGCAAAAGACAGTTAATTTATCGAGGGCCTTTTGATTGAAGAACTCGAAGAACTCCTCAAATGGAACAGTCAACAAATCAGTTCCAACGAGGTCGTGCTCCTCTTTAAAATTTAGATACAAGCATTCGTCCCCCCAGACTCTCTGCAGGTTTTCATGTACCAATTATGGACTCTTCGCATCATCGTTGTTAGAGATTTTTCATCTTTGACGAGAGGCTTCCCGTACTCGTATCTGTGTTCATCCACCTCCAAGAAATCAGGAAGTTGATCGTCAGGCAGGTAATCTGCAAGATTGCCATAACCGGCCACCATCCCCGGAGCATTAGCGACGATGTCGCCGCTAGACACATTGAGCGGGGGGCACGATTGATTTGCTTGTTCGCCGAGCTGGGCAATTATTTCCCAGCTGCTCGTTCTTTTAACCTTTTATCACTGATAGTACTTCCCGACCGCTCCACTTCGAGATATGTCTGTTCAGTAATGCGCTCATAGTTGGTTCTCGGTGGAGACTTTGGTGGTTTCCTTAGGGCATCGATAGTGCGCTTTGCTTTCACCGGATCTACCTTCTCCTCCGGAGGTGGATGTCTCTTTTCTTTCAACCTTTCAAAGAAGTCGTCCACTTCGGCCTGCACGATCTTCGCATTTTCCTCCTTGGTCCTCTCGTACGGTAACTTCTCTAGAGGCTTGAGAGAAGGATCGTATCTGTATTGCCTCCCGCCTCTGCTGGCTATACTGCTAGACGCCGGAGCAGACGGAGCGGCTGCGGCGCTTGTCTTCTTTCGTGCTTGCTTACGAGGCGGAGGAGAAGGACTACAACGCGCCGGAGCAGCCGGGGCGGCGGCGGGTCTCTTCCGCCCTTGCTGGTGAGGCGGAGAAGGAGGAGGCTGCTGGCTGCTCAGGCGCGCCGGCGCAGGCGGAGAAGGAGGTGGAGTGCGGCCAAGCGCTGGAGAAGGAGGAGGCTGCTGGCTGCTCGGGCACGCCGGCGCAGGCGGAGAAGGAGGCGGAGTGCCGCCACGCGCCGGAGAAGGAGGCCGAGTGTCCTGATCATCACTCGCCGGAGGAGGAGGTGGTGGAGGAGGCGGAGTGCCCTGATTCGCCAGAGGAGGAGGAGGAGGAGGAGGCGTCCAGTTCGGAAGCTTGATGAACTCCTTCCGCCATAGGCATGGAGTCCTCAGAGCAGAACCCAGCCGAGTCTCCCCTTCACCGGAAGGGTGGTCAACCTGGAGGTCCTCTAATTCCTCTGTTATTTCGTCAACCGTCACCCTAGCATATCCTTCTGGAATCGGACGACAGTGAAAAGTTGCGCCGGGTTCAGAAGGTCGAACTTGTCCGACAGCCGCCTTGACTTTTAAGTTCTGCCATTGCTTCTCGTTCCTCTAGCCCTTGTACCCTTCCATGCAGCGCCTGAAGTTGGCTCTGCTCCAGTTTCTTCCTCCTCTCGTGGGTTTTGTAACCCCCTGCATCCGGAAAACCAACCTTCCACGGAATGGAGCCTGGCGTGCCTCGTGTCCGTCGAGGGTGCCCAGGATTACCGAGGGCCATTGTGAGCTCGTCCTTCTCCCTGTCTGGAACGAACGTCCCTTGCTGCGCTACATCGATATAGTGCCGAAGCCTATTGACTGGTGTTTTCAATTGCTCGTCCATCCAACGGCACTTCCCTGATACAGGGTCCAAGGTTCCGCCAGCCCCGAAGAACCAAGTACGGCAACGGTCTGGCCATCTCATTGTCTCTGGTTCGATCCCTTTATCAAGCAGATCATTCTCAGCCTTGGACCACTTAGACCGGGCTATGAGCTAGCCACCTGACCCCGTGCGATGGTGAAACTTCTTCTTCGCAACATTTTGCTTGTTTGTCGCCGACATCTTCTTACTCTTTTCCGATGTTGTGTGGGCCACAAATGCGGGCCAGTGATCTCTGATCTTCTCATATTTGCCGATGAATTCTGGTGTCTCTTCTTTGTCGACAAACTTTTTCAGCTCTTTCCTCCACCTTCTGAATAGGCCTGCCATCATCTTAAGAGCACAAGACTTGATTAATTGCTCTTTAACTGGCTTCTCCGGATCCTCCTCTGGCGGTAGGGTGAAATTTGCCTTCAGCTCAATCCAAAGATCATCTTTTTGTACATCATTGACATAAGACACCTGAGGGTCTCCCTCCTTAGGCTTATACCATTGATGGATGCTGATTGGGATCTTGTCCCTAACAAGAACCCCGCACTGAGCAACAAATGCGTTCTTTGTCCGGATGGGTTCAATCGGTTCGCCGTCGCGCGCGATTGCTGTGATCTCAAACCTTTCATCCGAGCTCAACTTTTTCTTCGGGCCTCGTCTCCTCACCGAAGTTGTGCTCGATCTGGAGGGCTAGAAAAAAGAAGAAAGACGAGAGTTAATTAATATGTGTACATACACCAAAACAATGAATGCATCAATTAGCTAGTCAGCATAGGCTTAACTAATATATATACCTGGCCAGACTCGGTTCGGTCACCGGAGCCGTCATCACGGTGTCCTTCTTGCACCGTCATTGGGTCACCAGAGCCGTCCTCATGGTCTCCTTCTTGCACCGGCATTGGGTCGAAGGAGCCATCATAATTGCCTGCTTCTTCACCCCGTCCTTCCAGACCATCGGTGTCGTTCAGAAACGATAAGAAGACATCACTTCCATGTGCAATTATCTCCTCCAACATCACTTTTGTTGCTTCGTCTCGGGGGGTGTCCAGAGTTTCTAAAAATATTTACAACATGGCAATTATTATTGAAACATGACAGATATGGATATATTAGTGGCAAACGTAGAACTAGATAGCTAATCACAGTAAGGAATCATATTAATTAGTGGCCTAGACGCTGCTTTTCTAGGGTTTGGGGTGGCCTCGACAACGCTTCAAGGGTTTGGGGTGGCCTCGACGACAATGATCTTTCTTGGTAAATTTGGGTGGCCTCGAGAGAGTTTGTCGGGTAGGGGCGCAGCGGGAGGGGGTAGGAGACCAACATTGTTTTTTCTCTAGGGTTTGGGTGTCCTCGAGAGTTTTGGTCGAGCGAGAGGGCCGAGGGGTGCTGCTACCGTGGTATAAGTTATCACCGTCGAGAGGGGGTATATATATATATATATATATATATATATATATATATATCGACCGGCCCTCATGTCGAAGTTATCCGGGAGGGGTTATATCGACAATGACGCGACATACATATACATGGGAAAATAATATTATCGGGGAGGGGGTATATCGACCCCCCCCCTCGTGTTGAAGTTATCGGGAGGGGTATATGGACGATGACAGACCCGATAAAACATAAGAAAACGAAGAAGAAATAAAAAGAGGAGAAGAAGAAAGGAATAGAGGAGAAGAAGAAAAAATAGAAAAATTTCTATTTTTTCTTCTTCTCCTCTATTCCTTTCTTCTTCTCCTCTTCCTTTTCTTTTTTTTTCTTCTTCTTATTTATTTTTCCTCTTCTTCCTCTTCTTATTTCCTTTTTCCTCTCATTCTTTTTCTTCTTCTTCCTTCTTAAAAATACATGAAGTAGTATTGCTTGTTTTTTAAAATAATGTTCAAATAGAAATTTTAGAAAAAAAGTAAAGGTTTTGCCTAATTCATTGTTCATATGAATATACAAACATTTGCATATTTACAATAATTAATATCACCAAAAAAATCTATGAATAGAAAAAATACTATTTTTTCTAAAAATCTATCTTTTGCATATATACATGAACACATATATACACAGAGAACATATATACATACATATATACATTTTTATGAAAATGCAAAAAACAAAAAATCTAAAAAAGGACATATAAACAGATATACACACATACATATACTCATACATATAAATATAATCAGGAATAAAACATCTATATATGCAGGGCAGGGGCGGCGCGCGGCGCCAGCGCAGGGCAGGGGCGGCGGTGGGGCGGCCGCGCAGGACAAAGGCGGCGCACGGCGGCCGCGTAGGGCAGGGGCGGCGGCGCGGCGGCCGCGCAGGACAGGGGCGCAGGGGCGCGGGACGGGAGGGGCGCGGGAGCAGGCTGTTCTCACAGGAGGCGGCGGCGACGGCGAAGGCGAGCAGCCTGACGACGTCGGTGGCGGCGGCTATGGCGAAGGCCAGCAGCCTGACGATGTCGGTGGCGGCGACGACGACAAGGTGGAGCAGGGGCGCCGGGCAGCGACGGCGACGAGGAGGAGCAGGGGGCGTCGGGGGAGAAGTGGGCGTTTGGTCGAAACTGCTAAGTGCTTCTTATATAGCAAAGCCTTTAGTCCCGGTTCGTGCCACCAACCGGGACTAATGCACCCTTTAGTCCCGGTTCGTGCCACCAACCGAGACCAAAGGCCTCTTTTCAGTAGCCCAATGGGCGGGAAGCGTTGGCCTTTGGTCCCAGTTGGTGGCATGAACCGGGACTAAAGGGGGGGCATTGGTCCCGGTTGGTGCCACGAACCGGGACCAATGCACCCCTTTAGTCCCGGTTGGTGGCTCCAACCGAGACCAAAGGCCTTGTGCTGGAACTGGTGCGGTGGGATGTTTAGTCCCACCTCGCTAGTTGAGAGCCCCCCGCACCTGTTTATAAGCTTCGCTGCCTCTTCCCACTTGAACTCCTCTGAACTGCAGGCCTATGGGCCTAATCTAACACTGCTTTGCCTGTGGGCCTGCTGGGCCTTCTGCGGGCCTAAATCCTGGCCCATGGTAGGGTTTCTAGTCGTATTCAGGCCGTGGGGGCCCAGTAGGAGGCACTTTTTTTGTTTTTTTCTTTTCTTTACTTATTGTTCCTATTTTTATTTTTTTCCAGTTTTTTTGTTTTGTTTTCTACATTATTTATTTTCTTTTGTTTTTTGCTTTATTTTTTAATTCTTTTTGCTTTTAGTTTTAGGAAAATTATAAAATTTCTGTTAGTGCCATTAATTTTCAAATTTGAAAACACTTTTTTTGTTTTTTTGTTTTCTTTCTTGCTTTATTTATTTTGTTTTGTTTCTACTTACAACAAAATACTTATTGTTGCTATTTTTAATTTTTTTCCAGTTTTTTTGTTTTGTTTTCTGCATTATTTGTTTTCTTTTGTTTTTTGCTTTATTTTTTGATTCTTTTTTTCT
>NC_041393.1:730915433-730955479 GCF_002162155.2 Triticum dicoccoides | reverse complement strand
TTAGAAAAATTATAAAATTTCTATTAGTGCCATTAGTTTTCAAATATGATAACACTTTTTTTTGTTTTTTATTTTCTTTGTTGCTTTATTTATTTTATTTTGTTTCTACTTAGAACAAAATACTTATTGTTGCTATTTTTATTTTGTTTCCAGTTTTTTTGTTTTGTTTTATGCATTATTTATTTTCTTTTGTTGTTTGATTTAATTTTAATTCTTTTTGCTTTTAGGTCAGCAAAATTATAAACTTTCTTTTAGTGCCATTAGTTTTCAAATTTGAATAGTTAAAATTTGAATTCTTTGAAATTTGTGTGAATCACAAGTTTGTGATTAACTTTACTAAAAATGAACATAGATGCGCCTATAGAGAAAATTCAACCTAAATTCATAATAAATTTCTATGAATTTCAGAGAAATTCACTATGAATTTAGGTCAAATTCCCTGTGTAGGGGCATCTATTTTCACTTTGAGAGGAGCTCAACAAAGAAGAGAGGGCCGTGCTTATAAACCGGTGTGAGTGCCCTTCGGTTGGCGAGGTGGGACTAAACTCTGAGCGCAACGAGGACCAACCCTTTAGTACCGGTTTGTCGCACAAACCGGGATTAATGGTCATGTGCCAGGGGCGAGGCGCATTGGACCCGGTTCATGCGTGGAACCGGGACCAAAAGGTCCAGACTGTTCGTGAGTGAACTGGGATTAATGGTATTACGAGGGCCGAACCATAAGACATTAAAGCATTTCAAATGAACTCTGAAAAAGTTGAAATTTGGCATGGTATCATAATTTCACCTACATAGCATTTGCATGTACAAAACGGACAATGGTATCATACTCGTCTGTTACAAAGTTGGCATGGTATCATCATAATAGTTGCGGGAGAAAGTCTTCACTTTTTCTTCGCTTGTGTCATTTGCCTATTGCGCCGTAACCATGGATAATCTTCATCGTTTATCAGGATGCTGGGGTCAGCCTTGACTTTGAAGGGAGGAATTTCATGAAACTTTTCATAATCTTCAGACATGTCTGTCTTGCCCTCCACTCCCACGATGTCCCTTTTTCCTGAAAGAACTATGTGGCGCTTTGTCTCATCGTATGATGTATCCGCTTCCTTATCTTTTCTTTTTATCGGTCTGGTAGACATGTCCTTCACATAGATAACCTGTGCCACATCATTGGCTAGGACGAATGGTTCGTCAGTGTACCCAAGATTTCTCAGATCCACTATTGTCATTCCGTACTGTGGGTCTACCTGTACCCCGCCTCGTGACAGATTGACCCATTTGCACTTAAACAAAGGGACCTTAAAATCATGTACGTAGTCAAGTTCTCATATGTCCACTATGTAACCATAATATGTGTCCTTTCCCCTCTCGGTGGCTGCATCAAAGCGGACACCGCTGTTTTGGTTGGTGCTCTTTTGATCTTGGTCAATCATGTAAAATGTATTCCCATTTATCTCGTATCCTTTCCAAATCGTAACAGTCGAAGATGGTCCCCTGGACAACAAGTACAGCTCATCACAAACAGTGTTGTCACCTCTGAGACGTGTTTCCAACCAACTGTTGAAAGTCCTGATGTGTTCACATGTAATCTAGTCGTCGCACTGCTCTGGGTGTTTGGAGCACAGATTGTTCTTGTGTTCATCGACATACAGGGTCACCAAGGTAGAGTTCTGTAGAACTATGTAGTGTGCTTGAGACCAAGAATATCTGTCCATGCATATTATTGAGTCTGTTCCAAGCGTGCCTTTTCCAGTCAGTCTCCCCTCATACCGCGATTTAGGGAGACCTATCTTCTTAAGGCCAGGAATGAAGTCAACACAAAACCCGATGACATCCTCTGTTTGATGGCCCATGGAGATGCTTCCTTCTGGCCTAGCGTGGTTACGGACATATTTCTTTAGGACTCCCATGAACCTCTCAAAGGGGAATATATTGTGTAGAAATACGGGCCCCAGAATGACAATCTCGTCGACTAGATGAACTAGGACGTGCGTCATGATATTCAAGAAGGATGGTGGGAACACCAGCTCGAAGCTGACAAGACATTGCGTCAAATCACTCCTTAGCCTTGGTACGATTTCTGGATCGATCACCTTCTGAGAGATTGCATTGAGGAATGCACATAGCTTCACAATGGCTAATCGGATATTTTCCGGTAGAAGCCCCCTCAATGAAACCGGAAGAAGTTGCGTCATAATCACGTGGCAGTCATGAGACTTTAGGTTCTGGAACTTTTTCTCTAGCATGTTTATTATTCCCTTTATATTCAACGAGAAGCCAGTCGGGACCTTCATACTGATGAGGCATTCAAAGAATATTTCTTTCTCTTCTTTCGTAAGAGCGTAGCTGGCAGGACCTTCATACTGCTTCGGAGGCATGTCGTATTTTTTGTGCAAACGTTGCAGGTCCTCCCGTGCCTCAGGTGTATCTTTTGTCTTTCCATACACGCCCAAGAAGCCTAGCAGGTTCACGCAAAGGTTCTTCGTCACGTGCATCATGTCGATCGAAGAGCGGACCTCTAGGTCTTTCCAGTAGGGTAGGTCCCAAAATATAGATTTCTTCTTCCACATGGGTGCGTGTCCCTCAGCGTCATTCGGAACAGCTAGTGCGCCGGGACCCTTTCCAAAGATTATGTGTAAATCATTGACCATAGCAAGTACGTTATCACCGGTACGCATGGTGGGCTTCTTCCGGTGATCTGCCTCGCTTTTGAAATGCTTGCCTTTCTTTCGACATTGATGGTTGGTCGGAAGAAATCAACGATGGCCCGGGTACACATTCTTCCTACAGCTTCCTAGGTATATACTATCGGTGTCAAGTAAACAGTGCGTGCATGTGTGGTATCCCTTGTTTGTCTGTCCTAAAAGGTTACTGAGAGCGGGCCAATCGTTGATGGTCACGAACAGCAACGCCTTTAGGTTAAATTCCTTCTGTTTGTGCTCATCCCACGTACGTACACCGTTTCCATTCCACAGCGGTAAAAGTTCTTCAACTAATGGCCTTATGTACACATCAATGTCGTTGCCGGGTTGCTTAGGGCCTTGGATGAGAACTAGCATCATAATGAACTTCCGCTTCATGCACATCCAAGGAGGAAGGTTATACATACATAGAGTCACGGGCCAGGTGCTGTGATTGCTGCTCTGCTCCCCGAAAGGATTAATGCCATCCATGCTTAAAGCAAACCATACGTTCCTTGGGTCACTTGCAAACTCATACCAGTACTTTCTCTCGATTTTCCTCCACTGCGACCCGTCAGCGGGTGCTCTCAACTTCACGTCTTTCTTACGGTCCTCACTGTGCCATCGCATCAACTTGGCATGCTCTCCGTTTCTGAGCAGACGTTTCAACCATGGTATTATAGGAGCATACCACATCACCTTCGCAGGAACCCTCTTCCTGGGGGACTCGCCGTCAACATCTCTAGGGTCATCTTGTCTGATCTTACACCGTTATGCACCGCATACTGGGCATGCGTTCAGATCCTTGTACGCACCGCGGTAGAGGATGCAGTCATTAGGGCATGTATGTACTGTCGAGCAATTCGTTATCCTTTGGAAGCTTCTTCTTCAATATTTTCATTAGCTTCTCAAATCCTTTGTCAGGCACAGCATTCTCTGCCTTCCACTGCAGCGATTCCAGTACGGTACCGAGCTTTGTGTTGCCATCTTCGCAATTGGGGTACAACCCTTTTTTGTGATCCTCTAACATGCGATCGAACTTCTGCTTCTCCTTTTGACTTTCGCATTGTGTCCTTGCATCGAGAATGACCCGGCGGAGATCATCATCATCGGGCACATCGTCTGGTTCCTCTTGATATTCAGCAGCTTCGCCCGTTGCAGCATCATCGTGCACATCGTCTGGTTCCTCTTGATGTTCAGTAGCATCACCGTATTCAAGGGGCACATAGTTGTCAACGTACTCTTCTTCTTCACTGTCTTCCATCACAACCCATATTTCTCCATGCCTCATCCAAACATTATAGTGTGGCATGAAACCCTTGTAAAGAAGGTGGGTGTGAAGGATTTTCCGGTCAGAGTAAGACTTCGTATTCCCACATATAGGGCATGGACAACACATAAAACCATTCTGCTTGTTTGCCTCAGCCACTTCGAGAAAATCATGCATGCCCTTAATGTACTCGGAGGTGCGTCTGTCACCATACATCCATTGCCGGTTCATCTGCGTGCATTATATATAATTAAGTGTGTCAAAAATCATTACAGAACATCATGAATAGATAATTAAGTGACCAAATTAATAGAAGTTCATCATCACATTAAAACCAAAGTACATACATAGTTCTCATCTAACAACATAAAGCTCTGTAGAGCATCTAATTAAACCATACATTGAAACTATGTAAAACATTTCAATGCGAAACCAAATGCGATCATAATCGCAACCAAGGTAACAACTAATCCAACGGCATAATGATACCAAGCCTCGGTATGAATGGCATATTTTCTAGTCTTTCTAATCTTCAAGCGCATTGCATCCATCTTGATCTTGTGATCATCGACGACATGCACAACATGCAACACCAATATCATCTTCTCCTCCTCAATTTTTCTTATTTTTTCATTCAAGAAATTGTTTTCTTCTTCAACTAAATTTAACCTCTCGACAATAGGGTCGGTTGAAATTTCCGGTTCAACAACCTCCTAGATAAAAAAAATCTATGTCACATTGGTCGGCATAATTGTCATAAACAATAAATGAACCAAATAGTTATGAAAAGATAATATATACCACATCCGAATCATAGACAGGACGAGGGCCAACGGGGGCGAATACACAAACCATCGCACTATATAAGATGCAATAATAAAAGTAAGAAAATAACACAAGTATCTATGTAAACATACAAGTAAGAATATTTTTCCTTTCAGAAAGAAGATAAGAACAAGAGGCTCACCACGGTGGTGCCGGTGATGAGATCGGCGCGGGTGATCGACGGCGGTGAAGACGGGGACAGGGCGTGACAGACCGCTAAACCTAGAAAAATATTGAGGAAAATGGAGCTTGGAGGTCAAGCTTGGAGAGGAGAAAGCTTAAGTAGTGTGGATCGGGCATTCCATGGAACACTTTGTGTGCATAGGAGGTGAGCTAGAGCACCACCAAGCCGTCTCCCCTCGGCAGCCAGAAAAAACAGAGCAGTGTGCTCTGCTCTTACGCGAGGGGGTATATATAGGCACCTCATTGGTCCCGGTTGGTGGCATGAACCGGGACTAAAGGGCAGCCTTTGGTCCCGGTTCAAGCCACCAACCAGGACCAATGGTGGTGGGCCGGGAGCGAGGCCCATTGGTCCCGGTTCGTCCCACCAACCGGGACCAAAAGGTCCAGACGAACCGGGACCAATGGCCCATGTGGCCCGGCCGGCCCCCGGGGATCACGAACCGGGTCCAATGCCCCCATGGGTCCCGGTTCTAGACTGAACCGGAACTAATGGGCTGACCCGGCATGGACCATTGCCCCATTTTCTACTAGTGTAAGCTAGGCATATAGTGCTCAAGTAATGGATCCACCCGGATCCCAAGGTATATCAAAGACAATTTTAATTAACAATGATTTGTAATTTAGTAGTTAGCACAAAGTAACATATATCATGCAACAACGAAGTCTAACTCTCTTCCTATGCATCAGCATGTCATAAAATAACAATTCATGCACACCAAGTAAAGGCCAATGCATAGTATAAGCAGTTTCTTGCAATTCTATCATATTGGAAACATAGAGAGGTGGAGATATAGTTCCTCTCTCATAATAATTGCAAGTAGGAGAATCAAGCACATGCATATTATATCTTTCAAAATCATCATGTGCAACGGTAAAATGCAACGCATCAACATAATCCTTAATAAGCACAAACTTCTCCGGTATAGAGTAGTTTGGCGAATTCAAAAAGATAATAGGACTATCATGTGTTGGTGCAATAGCAACAATTTCATGTTTAACATAAGGAACTCTAGCAAGTTCATCTCCATAAGCATAATTCATATTGGCATCTTGGCCAGAAGCATAGCAAGCATCATCAAAAAGGGATATTTCATATGAATTAAAGGGATCATAACAATCATCATGGCAATCATCATTCGGTAAGCATGATGGGGAATTAAACAATGTATGAGTTGAAGAGTTACTCTCATTAGAAGGTGGGCATGGGTGATTAATCCGCTTTGCCTCCTTTTGTTCTTCGCTCTCCTCATCATCTTTTTCATCTAATGAGCTCACAGTTTCATCGATTTCTTCCTCCATAGACTCCTGCAAAATATTAGTCTCTTCTTGGATAGTGGAGACTTTCTCAATAAACGCATCAATATTGGAGTTATATTCATAATTCTCATAGCAATATTTCAATATAAACATCATCATCAAACGCTTCATACTTTTCAAACAAAGATTCAATTTCATAAGCACCCTTAAAAGCAACAAATTCCTCAATTTGTTCAACATCATAGTAATCATATATACCATTAGCATAAGAAGCCAATGTTTTTATCATCATTAAATTTGCATGAAAAGGGATGGTGTGGAGCCTTCATCCTAGAGCAACAAGTAATATCATATCTCAAGCATAGTTGCCTAGCATACCAATACAACATATAAATTTGATCCCATAATAGTTTCCCTTTTTGTGTCAAGCGATAATCCCTAAAGTATTCACGTTGATCCAACCTTACGCCCATAACATAATTAAATGGGGTTTTCTCAGGATTATCAAAGCAGTACATAATTTCTTTCACATAACGAGCATCGAGGGTTTTAGGAGGTTCCCCATCTCCATGAGTAGCAAGTACACCTATTTTTTTGGTATTTCCTATTTCATATCCATAACTAAAGATAGAGAATAAGTAAGAACAGCAAATAAAAATTACTTAGTGATAAAGCAAACAAGCACACACGAGAATATTCACCCCACGCTATGACTCCCCGGCAACGGCGCCAGAAAAAGGTCTTGATAACCCACAAGTATAGGGGATAATTGTATCCTCTTTCGATAAGTAAGAGTGTCGAACCCAACGAGGAGCTAAAGTTAGAACAAATATTCTCTCAAGTCCTATCTGGCACTGATACGACTCTACGCATGCTTAGTGTTTGCTTTACCTAGAACAAGTATGAAACTAGAAGTACTTTGTAGGTGTTGTTGGATAGGTTTGCTAGATAATAAAGAGTGCGTAATTAAAAAGTAGGGGCTTTTTAGATGAAAAGGCAATAAAGTAAATATAGCGAGTGTGGAAAAGTGGTGGTAGGAGTTGTGAAATTGTCCCTAAGCAATTGACTACTTTACTAGTCCGATAGCAAGTTTTATGTGGGAGAGGCCACTGCTAGCATGTCATCCCTGACTTGGAATTCTATGCACTTATGATTGGAACTATTAGCAAGCATCCGCAACTACTAATGTTCAATAAGGTAAAACCCAACCATAGCATTAAGATATATTGGTCCCCCTTCAATCATGTATGCATCAATTTCTATGCTAGGTTGAAGCTTCTGTCACTCTTGCCCTCCAATACATAGTCCTATCAACATACAACAAAGCCTATGGTGTGATCCACACGCGCGCTCATATGATGAGCACCAAAGGACAGCAACATAACCACAAGAAAATTAAACCAATCATAGCAATTCATCAATCACCGATAGGACAATGGAAATCTACTCAGACATCATAGGATGGCAACACATCATTGGATAATAATATGAAGCATAAAGCACCATGTTCAAGTAGAGGGTACAGCAGGTTGCGGGAGAGTGGACAGCTGAATATAGATGGGGGAAGGTGATGTAGATGTTGGTGAAGATGATGGAGGTGTTGGTGTAGATCGCGGTGAGGATGATGGCCCCCGGCGGCGTCCCGGCGCCACCGGAAGCAAGGGGGAGAGAGCCCCCCTTCTTCTTCTTCTTCCTTGACCTCCTCCCTAGATGGGAGAAGGGTTTTCCCTCTGACACTTGGCTTCCAAGGTGTGGGAGGGGCGAGATCCCCTCCGAGATTGAATCTATCTCTTTGTCTCTCTCTGTTTCTACGCTCCTGGATTCTACCATGGCACCGTTTATTTTCTATCCGGAGATCCGTAACTCAGATTGGATTGAAACCTTCGCCCACATATTTTTCCAAAAATTAGTATTCTTTAGGCCAAAGTAGAGCATCAATCGCCTAACGAGGGTCTCACGAGGGTCAGGGGCGCGCCCCCTGCCTCGTGGCCACCTCGGGCACCGTTTCGCGTTGATTCTTCCTCCGGAAAATCCCAAATATTCCAAAAATATTCTCCATACGTTTTATCCCGTTTGGATTCCGTTTGATATGGGTTTCCTGCGAAACATAAAACATGCAACAAACAGGAACTGACACTAGGCACTGGATCAATATGTTAGTCCCAAAAATAATATAAAAAGTTGCCAAAAGTATATGAAAGTTGTAGAATATTGGCATGAAACAATCAAAAATTATAGATACGACGGAGAATATATAAAAATTAAGCATCCCCAAGCTTAATTCCTGCTCGTCCTCGAGTAGGTAAATGATAAAAAAGATAATTTTTGATGTGGAATGCTACCTAGCATAATCTTGATCATGTATCTAGTCATGGCATGAATACTAAGACACGGGTGATTCAAAGTAATAGTCTATCATTTGACATAAAAACAATAATAATTAGGGCATCCCAACAAAAAATCATGTCTTTCAAAATATCAATGCTTCCGAACATTACAAAATCATATAGTACTATGGGTGGAATAGAATATGATGCTGGAGGTTGTGTGGAGAAGACAAAAGGGAGAAAGTCTCACATCGACGCAGCTAATCAACAGGCTATGGAGATGCCCATCAATTGATGTCAATGCGAGGAGTAGGGATTGTCATGCAACAGATGTACTAGAGTTATAAGTGTATGAAAGCTCAAACTGAAAACTAAGTGGGTGTGCATCCAACTTTCTTGCTCATGAAGACCTAGGGCATTTGAGTAAGCCCATCGTGGAATATACAAGAAAAGTTCTATAATGAAAATTCCCACTAGTATTTGAAAGTGATAACATAGGAGACTCTCTATATGAAGAACATGGTGCTACTCTGAAGCACAAGTGTGGTAAAAGGATAGTAACATTGCCACTTTTATTTTTCTTTTCTTTTTTTCCTTTTTTGGGTGGGCTTCTTTGGCCCCCTTTTTTATTTAGACTTCTTTGGCCTCTATTTTTTTTCTTTTTTTTCATGGGGCAACGCTCTATAACGATGATCATCACACTTTTATTTACTTACAAATCAATATTACAACTCGTTACTAGAACAAAGATATGACTCTATATGAATGCTTCCGGCGGTGTACCGGGATGTGCAATGATCTAGCATAGCAATGACATAAAAAACGGACAAGGCATGAAAACATCATGCTAGCTATGTTACGATCTTGCAAAGCAAATATGATAATGAATGCTCAAGTCATGTATATGATGATGATGGAAGTTGCATGGCAATATATCTCGGAATGGCTATGGAAATGCCATAATAGGTAGGTATCGTGGCTGTTTTGAGGAAGATATAAGGAGGCTTATGTGTGATAGAGCGTATCATATCACGGGGTTTGGATACACCGGCGAAATTTGCACCAAGTCTCGAGGTGAGAAAGGGCAATGCACAGTACTGAAGAGGCTAGCAATAATGGAAGGGTGAGAGTGCGTATAATCCATGGACTCAACATTAGTCATAAAGAACTCAGATACTTATTGCAAAATTTTATTAGCCATTGAAACAAAGTACTACGTGCACGCTCCTAGGGGGGAGGTTAGTAGGAGTTAACCATCGTGCGCCCCCGACCTTCACACAAAGATAAACAATCAAAATACAATGCGCGCCAATTTGGTTACATAGTTAGAAGACCATACGTGCATGCTTCGGGAATCACAAACCTTAGCACCAATATCCTTACTAAACCCAACCATCTACTAGTACCTCCCACATATTATCATCTCTATATCGCAAAGCTAATGCAAGGAATCAAACATATCATATTCAGCAATCTACAAGTTTACGTAGGATTTTATGACTACCCATGTGAATGACCAATTCCTGTCATCTCTCTAAGTAGATATACATGAAGCAAGAGAGTTTAATTCTTTCTAGAAAAGATATGCCCACGATCTAACAACTATAAGTGACGCAAAAGAGCATTCTACAAATGGCGGTTTTCTATGTGAGGAGAAACAGGCAATCCAAACTTCAAATGATATAAGTGAAGCACATGAAGCATTCTATAAAGCCATACTCAGAATATATAAGTGAAGTGCAAAGAGCATTGTATAAATCAACCAAGGACTATCTCATACCAGCATGGTGCATAAAAGAAAAGTGAAAACTAAATGCAAAAGAAGCTCCAAGACTTGCACATATCGCATAAATGAAACGAATCCGAAAACATACCGATACTTGTTGCAGAAAGAGGGGATGCCTTCCGGGGCATCTCCAAGATTAGACGCTTGAGTCTCCTTGTATATTTACTTGGGGTGCCTTGGGCATCCCCAAGCTTGAGCTCTTGCCCCTCCTCCTTTTCCTCATATCGAGACCTTCTCGATCAAACACTTCATCCACACAAAACCTCAACAGAAAACTCGATAAGATCTGGTTGTATAATAAAGCAAATCACTACTGTAAGTAATATTCCAAACCAATTCATATTTTTTTTGCATTGGGTCAACTGTAATAGATTTTCCATGGCTTAATCCACTGATAAAAATTAATAGTTTCATCAAAACAAGCAAACTATGCATCAAAAACAGAATCTGTCAAAAACAGAACAGTCTTTAGCAATCTGAACATTCACCATACTTCTGGTACCCCAAAGATTCTACCAAAATTAGGAAAAAATAAACAATTTGTATAGCAAGACAGTGCAAAAAGAATCAGAACCATTTGAAGTTCCAGAAAAAAAATGTAAAATCGTGCACTACAACCAAAGTTTCTATCCTGCACCGTTCAAACCAAACAACATTGTAAACATCCTAAAGGCAAACCTTGGCACATTATTTTTATAATACAATGGCTTTTGTGAGCATGAACAAAGTTCAAGGCTAGCTCCCACTTCAACAATGCTTGTCTCTCTCACTTTCACTATCCTTTTTGAAAATTTTTGGGTTCCCCTCTTTATTTTTTTTGTTTTTAAACTTTATGAAAGCACTCAACAGAAATAAATGACTCTCTAAAACTTCCAGGTTGTCTCCCTGGCAGCGCTTTCTTTAAAGCCATTAAGCTAGGCATATAGTGCTCAAGTAATGGATCCACCCGGATCCCAAGGTATATCAAAGCCAATTTTAATTAACAATGATATATAATTTAGTAGTGTGCACAAAGTAACATATATCATGCAACAACGAAGTCTAACTCTCTTCCTATGCATCGGCATGTCATAAAATAACAATTCATGCACACCAAGTAAAGGCCAATGCATAGTATAAGCAGTTTCTTGCAATTCTATCATATTGGAAACATAGAGAGGTGGAGATATAGTTCCTCTCTCATAATAATTGCAAGTAGGTGCATCAAGCACATGCATATTATATCTATCAAAATCATCATGTGCAACGGTAAAATGCAACCCATCAACATAATCCCTAATAAGCACAAACTTCTCCGGTATAGTGTAGTTTGGAGAATTCAAAAAGATAATAGGACTATCATGTGTGGGTGCAATAGCAACAATTTCATGTTTAACATAAGGAACTATAGCAAGTTCATCTCCATAAGCATAATTCATATTCGCATCTTGGCCACAAGCATAACAAGCATCATCAAAAAGGTATATTTCATATGAATTAAAGGGATCATAACAATCATCATAGCAATCATCCTTCGGTAAGAATGAAGGGGAATTAAACAATGTATGAGTTGAAGAGTTACTCTCATTAGAAGGTGGACACGGGTGATCAATCCGCTGTTCTTCCTTTTTTTCTTTGATAACCTCATCATCTTTTTCATCTAATGAGCTCACAGTTTCATCGATTTCTTCTTCCATAGACTCCTGCAAAATATTAGTCTCTTCTTGGACAGCGGAGTCTTTCTCAATAAACGCATCAATATTGGAGTTATATTCATTATTCCCATAGCAATATTTCAATATAGCAGAATTTTCAGGCCTATAAACAGCATCATCAAAAGCTTCATATTTTTCGAACAAAGATTCAATTTCAAAAGCACCCTTAAAAGAAACAAATTCCTCAATTTTTTCAACATCATAGCAATCATATATACAATTAGCATAAGAAGCCAAGGTTTTATCATCATTAAATTCGCATGAAAAGGGAAGGTGTGGAGCCTTCATCCTAGTGCAACAAGTAATATCATATCTCAAGCATAGTTGCCTAGCATACCAACACAACATATAAATTTGATCCCATAATAGTTTCCCTTTTTGTGTCAAGCGATAATCCCTAAAGTATTCACGTTGATCCAACGTTACTCCCATAACATAATTGAATGAGGTTTTCTTAGGATTATCAAAGTAGTACATAATTTCTTTCACATAACGAGCATTGAGGGTTTTAGGAGGTTCCCCATCTCCATGAGTAGCAAGAACACCTAATTTTTTTTTGGTATTTCGTGTTTCATATCCATTACTAAAGATAGAGAATAACTAAGAACAGCAAATAAAAATTACTTAGTGATAAAGTAAACAAGCACACACGAGAATATTCACCCCATGCTATGACTCCCCAGCACGGAGCCAGAAAAAGGTCTCGATAACCCACAAGTATAGGGGATAATTGTAGCCTCTTTCGATAAGTAAGAGTGTCGAACCCAACGAGGAGCTAAAGGTAGAAAAAATATCCTCTCAAGTCCTATCTGCCACTGATACGACTCTATGCACGCTTAGTGTTTGCTTTACCTAGAACAAGTATGAAACTAGAAGTACTTTGTAGGTGTTGTTGGATAGGTTTGGAAGATAATAAAGAGTACATAATTAAAAAGTAGGGGCTGTTTATATGAAAAAGCAATAAAGTAAATATGGCGATTGTGGAAAAGTGGTGGTAGGAGTTGTGAAATTGTCCCTAAGCAATTGACTACTTTACTAGACCGATAGCAAGTTTTATGTGGGAGAGTCCACTGCTAGCATGTCATCCCTGACTTGCAATTCTATGCACTTATGATTGGAACTATTAGCAAGCATCCGCAACTACTAATGTTCATTAAGGTAAAACCCAACCATAGCATTAAGATATATTGGTCCCCCTTCAATCATGTATGCATCGATTTCTATGCTAGGTTGAAGCTTCTGTCACTCTTGCCCTCCAATACATAGTCCTATCAACATACAACAAACCCTATGGTGTGATCCACACGCACGCTCATATGATGGGCACCAAAGGATAGCAACATAACCACAAGCAAATTAAACCAATCATAGCAATTCATCAATCACCGATAGGACGAACGGAAATCTACTCAGACATCATAGGATGGCAACACATCATTGGATAATAATATGAAGCATAAAGCACCATGTTCAAGTAGAGGGTACAGCAGGTTGCGGGGAGAGTGGACCGCTGAATATGGATGGGGGAAGGTGATGGAGATGTTGGTGAAGATGATGGAGGTGTTGGTGTAGATCACGGTGATGATGATAGCCCCCGGCGGCGTTCCGGCGCTACCGGAAGCAAGGGGGAGAGAGCCCCCCTTCTTCTTCTTCTTCCTTGACCTCCTCCCTAGATGGGAGAAGGGTTTCCCCTCTAGTCCTTGGCTTCCATGGCGTGGGAGGGGCGAGAGCCCCTCCGAGATTGGATCTATCTCTCTGTCTCTCTTAGTTTCTGCGCTCCTGGATTCTGCCCTGGCACCATTTCTTTTATATCCGGAGACCCGTAACTCCGATTGGATTGAAACCTTCGCCCAGATATTTTTCCAAAAATTAGCTTTCTTACGCCAAAGTAGAGCATCAACCGCCTTACGAGGGGATCACGAGGGTTAGGGGCGCGCCTAGTGGGGCCAAGCGCGCCCCCTGCCTCATGGCCACCTCGGGCACCGTTTCGCATTGATTCTTCCTCCGGAAAATCCCAAATATTCCAAAAATATTCTCCGTCCGTTTTTATCCCATTTGGATTCCATTTGATATGGGTTTCCTGTGAAACATAAAACGTGTAACAGACAGGAACTGGCAGTGGGCACTGGATCAATATGTTAGTCCCAAAAATAATATAAAATGTTGCCAAAAGTATATGAAAGTTGTATAATATTGGCATGAAACAATCAAAAATTATAGATACGATGGGGACGTATCAAAGGGTCTATAACGTAATGTGATAGATAATGCATCGATGGAGATGGGTTTGAGACCCACCGTATGAGCTGTCCATAGTGGTAACCCACTCTATGTGATTGGAGATCCCATGAAGTAGAAGTGGGAGACAAGCTGTTGGTCAGCTGAGAGGAGAGTATCCCTATTTTAATTAACCCACTCCGTGAAGATGCAATACTCTCCTGATCTGCATGGCAGGTCGATATTTAGCTTAATGTGTTCCAAGTGGCTTATTTGAGTAAGCAGAGATGTTTTCCTGCAGAGCAGCTCCTGAGGAACTCACCTATATGAATTTGACTGTTAACGTCGCAGTCTGTGAGAATTGGGTCTTCTCTAATAAATTCATGAAAGGCCCTGGAGTATGACGTATACGCTCCACCCACGGGGAAGCCTTGCGGCATCCCAGTATCGGTCAAGAATTTGTGTCAAACTAGTTTCACGGAAAACTTGTAGTTCAAGGCATAGTCCACTACTCAAGTTGTGATCTAGTGTAGCATAAAACTCTAAGTGAAAGTTCAACTTCACAGTCTCCACTAAGCACCAGTATATAAACAATGTTTTGGAACTAAATGATGAGATGTGCCAATGAGACTTTGTGGAGGATTGTTGGGATTTTGCTATTAGGCCTTTGGCCCAAAGCCCAACTAAAATTCTGAAATTCTCTTGGCCCATTCATGCACACATGTGAGTGGTGTGAGTGAGACTAAAGTTTAGTCCCACCCCTGAAGTTGAGAGGGAGTTGCACCTATTTACAGGTGAGCTCTTCTACCACTTGTATGATCATGAGAAGAGGAGACCTACATGCGCGCTCCTCCTCATGGCTCGCCTCGCCATGCCACGCCTCGCCTCGCCACGACATGCCGCGTTGCGGGTTGCACATTGCAGGGTTGAGCTGAACCAAGTGTCGGTGTCAAAACCTGCGGATCTCGGGTAGGGGGTCCCAAACTGTGCGTCTAAGGCTAATGGTAACAGGAGGCGGGGGACACGATGTTTACCCAGGTTCGTGCCCTCTCTATGGAGGTAATACCCTACTTCCTGCTAGATTGATCTTGATGATATGAGTATTACAAGAGTTGATCTACCACGAGATCGAGGAGGCTAACCCTAGAAGCTAGCCTATGATTATGATTGTTCTTCTTGGTCCTACAAACTAAACCCTCTGGTTTATATAGACACCGGAGGGGCTAGGGTTACATAGAGTCAGTTACAGAGAAGGAAATCTACATATCCGAGTCGCCAAGCTTGCCTTCCACGCAAAGGAGAGTCCCAACCGGACACGGGATGAAGTCTTCTATCTTGTATCTTCATAGTCCAATAGTCCGGCCAAAGTATATAGTCCGGCTGTCCGAGGACCCCTTAATCCAGGACTCCCTCAGTAGCCCCTGAACCAGGCTTCAATGACGATTGAGTCCAGCGCGCAGATTGTCTTTGGCATTGCAAGGCGGGTTCCTTCTCCGAATACTCCGAAGTAGATCTTGGAAACAAGAATCGTGTCCGGCTCCGCAAAAACAATTTCCACATACCACCGTAGAGAGTATAACATTTCACGGATCTAATCTACTGACAGTTTATTCACAGCGTGACATCATAACACAGCCCAGTTTTTATCTGAACCATTTTATCAGCCTGCCACGACACGTTTCATGAGGCGGCTTTATTGGCACGTCTTGTCGAAGCAGAGATCGTGTCCCCTTATTACAGAATTCTCATCAATACGGGCGTGGGTAACCCAACCGTTCCACGGATAGGATTCCTTGGGAATAGGCAAGTTCCGAAGAGGCCACGCGGGGGGACGTTTGGTATTCATCCTCTTTATAAAGAGATCAAGGCCTGTCTTTTCCCTCTACGCTTAACCCCCTCCTTCTCCTACCTTGAGTTCCAACACCCAAGGCTTCAGCCAAAACACTCCAAACTTCCGACTATGTCTGGATCCAGCCTTCAAGGCCGGTGGATGGCATCCTCCGTCACAGAGGAGGATATCAAGAAGCTTAGGGGGGCGAGGTACTTGACAGCGGAAATTCCCCACAGTCTTCCTGCTCAAGGTCTGGTCATCCCTACTCCCAAGTCCGACGAGAGTGTTGTGTTCATCTCTCACTTCATCTGAGGGATAGGCCTCAGTCTTCATCCCTTCGTTAGAGGGCTCATGTTTTATTACGGGCTAGATTTTCATGATCTAGCTCTGGATTCCTTCCTTCACATCTCGTCCTTCATCATCGTGTGCGATGCCTTCCTCCGCATTGTTCCACACTTCGGCTTATGGCTAAAAACCTTTAATGTAACACCGAAGATGATCAACGGTAAACACGCGGAGTGCGGAGGGACTAGAATAAGAAAATGCGCCAACGCTTTATGGCCAAAGGGTTCCTTCCCAGAGGTTTCCGACCTATGGCAACAGAGTGGTTTTACATCACAGCTCCCCGAGGAAAAAGGTGGGCGGCTGCTCCTGCCTTCCCCTCCGGCCCTCCACCACAACTTGCGTCATGGGTCAACAAAGGGCTAGACTGGGGGTCGGCTGACGATGTACGGACGCTACAAAGCCACATCCGAGATCTTATCGAGAAGGATATTGTTCTTGTAAAGGTAATTCAGGTAATGCTAGTTCGACAGGTCCTACCATGCCAATGAAGACCTTTCCGTATGTGGGAGTTCAATCCGGAAGGACCGCGAACCGTTCAGCACTTGTTCGGCATGACGCTCGAAGGGATGTATAAATCATTCTTCGAATCACGAATAAAGTGTCCGGACACCACGGAAGACGCAGGCCTTGACTGCAACCATCCAGATACCCCCGTGAGCACTCTGCAACCGAACACATTTTCATTGTATTTATCATAACATTATCCTGAGAAAAATAGTCCTAAGCCAGGGTTGGATACAGAAGACAGAGAGGATTAGGTGTTCGGCGCCTCTTCCCGAAGACTCAGTGGATCCGGTGTTAACCAGGATACAAGCTCGTGCACCACATCAAGTGCCATCGAGGGAAGACAAGGAGGGGAGCGTGGAGGTCAAAAGTGGCCTCCACACAAGTGGTACATTACGTACTGTATCCGGAGAAATTGGAACTCCCGTGTTGGAGAGTAATCGGAGAGGAGAATCAAATATTCCCTCCCCCCGTTGGAAGAAAAGGGCCGCCCCAAAGACTTGAAGGCGGAGGCCTCCAAGCAAGGGATGAAATTCCTGTCAGGGGGTCCTGTCCCAGGGAGCAACGTTGCCGAACAACGCCCTCAAGGGGACCAGCCGCTAGCCAAGACATAAGTGAACAAAGGTGCTCTGTTAGCATACCACGTTCTTCTCCCATTTATGATAGTAACATCTAAAACATATGTTTGGCAGCCCGGCCTATAGTCTTGCGCTGCAATCTTCGTCCTCGGGGAGTCTTCTGTGGCAGGCGCCCGTTTCAGAGGAACATCGTACCTTAATGGGTACGGTGATCAAAAGAATTTCGTCCGTCAAAAGCGGACTGGATGAAGCCTTCATGAGCCTGTTAAGATGCTTCGAGGTACGTAATATGGCAATTTTTGTTATTTTCGTATTTGCAGAATGCAAGGTGCACTGTTGTAGATAGTAGCCCCTGAGACTCTGGTTGCTATCCAAATGGAGCGATCAAAGGATCAAAAATATCTGTAATCTCAGGAAAGGATTCTGCCAATTTTGTACACAGGGGGCTGTAGCCCCGACAACTGCGCGAGCTGCCGAATTTGCCGAATTGAAGCGGCAACTTGATGTGGCAAATGAGGACATTGCGCTCGTGAATAAGCTTCTTGACGAGGTGCAAGGTATGTCTTCTGGGCGGTCAATAAGTTTTTATTACAGTATGACACTGGGACTTACAATATGCTTTGTCTGCAGATGGTGCAGCCGCCGTGGAGGCTCTTCGGGCTGAGCTTGCACGTGCTAAGGAACAAGCCAGAGTAAACGACGCGGCTGCCGAAAAGGCAGTGAGTGAATTGAAAGCCAAACAGGCTGCTCATCGCCGAACTGAGGAAAAAATAGCCAATATGGCTGTTGAGCTGAAGGATGCCGCTAACCGTTATGAGAAGCTCCAGAAGGAGAGACAAGAAAAATGGAGGACCTGAAAAAGGCCTTGTGGACGGAAAAAGAGACTCGATGTGAGATCAGAGCAGCTCGGGAGGAGCTCCGGCAAGCCGGCGAGATCGCGGCTGGGAAGCCCTTTTTATTGCGAACTAAGTTCGGCGATCCGAAGTATGCCCCTCTTGATCAAATGTGGAGTTCTCAGGACGCGTATTTGGACTTGTCAAAGAGTGCTGCTGATGTGACGCAGTTCTTCTAGGACCAAGAATATCATGAAGTGGAAAGACTGTTCTGGTCACAGTTCAGCACGCCAAAGCGTCCGCTGTTGTTAAACGAGCAGATGGCCGAATGGGCCGAGCTCCATAGGTTATCCAGACTTGCCATGAAGGCTGTTGTGGACTGCTTGTGGCCGAGGGAACCAAGCCCGAGTAGTTATTTTGATTCGGTGAAACGATTTATTCGTGTTGTGCCGCATATCGCCACTATCAAGCGGTCAGCATGTATAGAGGGTGAGCGGATGGCCCTCGCCCGCGTTAAAATGAACTGAGCGGGGATGGAGGCCACCGGTGTTGCAACACGGGGTCCGACCGGAGGCCAAGACCTGCCGGAGCACTATTTTGAAGAGGTCTTAGAAGGTGCCCGCTGATACGTCTCCAACGTATCTATAATTTTTGATTGTTCCACGCTATTATATTACCTATTTTGGATGTCTATGGGCTTTATTTTACATATTTATATCATTATTGGGACTAACCTACTAACCGGAGGCCCAACCCGTATTGCTGTTTTTTGCCTATTTCAGTATTTCGAAGAAAAGGAATATTAAACGGAGTCCAAACGGAATGAAACCTTCGGGAGCGTGATTTTTGGAACGAACGTGATCCAGAGGACTTGGAGTGCAAGCCAAGAAGTAGCCAAGGCGGCCACGAGATAGGAGGGCGCGCCCACCTGTCTTGTGGACCCCTCGGGCGGCCATCGACGTACTTCTTCCTCCTATATAAGCCTACATACCCTGAAAACATCCAGGGAGCCACCAAAGAAATATTTCCTCCGCCGTAACCTTCTGTATCCGCGAGATCCCATCTTGGAGCCGTCGCCGGCATTCTGCCGGAGGGGGAATCCACCATGGAGGGCTTCTACATCAACACCATAGCCCCTCCGATGAGTTGTGAGTAGTTTACCACAGACCTTCGGGTCCATACTTATTAGCCAGATGGCTTCTTCTCTCTTTTTGGATCTCAAAACAATGTTCTCCACCTCTCTTGTGGAGATCTATTCGATGTAATCTCTTTTTGCGGTGTGTTTGTCGAGATCCGATGAATTGTGGGTTTATGATCAAGTTTATCTATGAATAATATTTGAATCTTCTCTGAATTCTTTTATGTATGATTGAGTTATCTTTGCAAGTCTCTTCGCATTATCGATTTGGTTTGGCCTACTAGATTGACCTTTCTTGCCATGGGAGAAGTGCTTAGCTTTGGGTTTAACCTTGCGGTGTTCTTACCCAGTGACAGAAAGGGTTGCAAGACACGTATTGTATTGTTGCCATCAAGGATAAAAAGATGGGGTTTATATCGTATTTCTTGAGTTTATCCCTCTACATCATGTCATCTTGCTTAATGTGTTACTCTGTTCTTTGTGAACTTAATACCTAGATGCAGGCAGGAGTCGATCGATGTGTGGAGTAATAGTAGTAGATGCAGGCATGAGTCGGTCTACTTGTCACGGACGTGATGCCTATATACATGATCATGCCTAGATAATCTCATAATTATTCGCTTTTCTATCAATTGCTCGATAGTAATTTGTTCACCCACCGTAATACTTATGCTATCTTGAGAGAAGCCTGTAGTGAAACCTATGGCCCCCAGGTCTATCTTTTATCATATAAGTTTGCAATCTACTTTTATTTGCATCTTTATTTTCTGCATCTATATTATAAAATACCAAGAATATATTTATCTTATCATATTATCTCTATCAGATCTCACTTTCGCAAGTGGCCGTGAAGGGATTGACAACCCCTTTATCGCGTTGGTTGCGAGTTCTTTGTTTGTTTGTGTAGGTTCGTGGGACTTGTGAGGAGCCTTCTACTCGTTGATACCTTGGTTCTCAAAAACTGAGGGAAATACTTACGCTACTGTGTTGCATCACCCTTTCCTCTTCAAGGAAACCCTACGCAAGCTCAAGACGTAGCAAGAAGGATTTTTGGCGCCGTTGCTGGGGAGGTCTTCGCTCAAGTCAAGACATACCAAGTACCCATCACAAACTCATCTCCCTCGCATTTACATTATTTGCCATTTGCCTCTCATTTTCCTCTCCCCCACTTCACCCTTGCCGTTTTATTCGCCTTCTCTTTCCCAATCTCCTCTCTTTTTTCACTTGCCTTCGTCTTCCCCTCTTTTTCGCTTGCCTTTTTCTGTTTGCTTGTGTGTTGGATTACTTGTCGCCATGGCGCAAGATAATACCAAATTGTGTGATTTCTCCAATACTTATAATAATGATTTCCTTTGTACTCCGATTGCTCCTTTTAATGAAGTTGAGTCTTGTGAAATCAATGCTGCTCTGCTGAATCTTGTTATGAAAGATCAATTCTCCGGCCTTCCTAGTGAAGATGCCCCTACTCATCTAAATAACTTTGTTGATTTGTGTGATATGCAAAAGAAAAAATATACGGATAATGATATTGTTAAATTGAAGTTATTTCCGTCTTCACTTAGAGATCGTGCTAAAGTTTGGATTTCGCTTTGCCTAAAAATAGTATTGATTCTTGGAGCAAGTGCAAAGATGCTTTTATCTCTAAGTATTTTCCTCCCGCTAAGATCATCTCGCTTAGGAATGATTTATGAATTTTAAACAACTTGATCATGAGCATGTTGCCCAATCTTGGGAAAGAATGAAATTGATGATTCGCAATTGCCCTACTCATGGTTTGAATCTATGGATGATCATACAAAAAATTTATGCCGGTTTGAACTTTGCTTCTAGAAATCTTTTAGATTCGGCCGCGGGAGGCACGTTTATGGAAATCACTTTAGGAGATGCTACAAAACTTCTTGATAATATTATGGCTAAATATTCTCAATGGCACACCGAATGATCCACTAGTAAAAACGTGCATGCTATAGAAGAAATTAATGTTTTGAGTGGAAAGATGGATGAGCTTATGAGATTGTTTGCTACTAAGAGTTCTTTTAATGATCCCAATAATATGCCTTTATCTACCTTGATTGAGAATAATAATGAATCTATGGATGTAAATTTTGTTGGTAGGATAATTTTGGAAACAATGCTTATAGAGGAAACTTTAATCCTAGACCATTCCCTAGCAATTCCTCTAACAATTATGGAAATTCCTACAATAATTCTTATGGTAACTTTAATAAGATGCCCTTTGATTTTGAAAATAGTGTGAAAGAATTTATGATCTTTAAAAGAATTTTAATGCTTTGCTTGAAGAAAAATTGCTCAAAGTTGATGATTTGGCTAGGAACGTTGATAGACTTTCGCTTGATGTTGATTCTCTCAAACTTAGATATTCTTCTCCTAAGCATGATATCAATGAGTCTCTCAAAGCTGTGACAAGTTCCATTGACGAATGCAAAGAAAGAACAACTAGATTGCGTGCTAAGAAAGATTGCTTTATAAAAGTGTGTTCTTCTAGTTTCCATGAAAATAATGATGAAGATCCTAAAGTTATTGATGTCTCCCCTATTAGATCTTTGTTTTGCAATATGAATCTTGATAATAATGTGACTAGAGATGAGTCAACTTCATTTAGAAGGCGTCCCAAGAATTCGGAGTTTTTAGATCTTGATGCTAAATTTGGTATAAGTGGGATTGGAGAGGTCATGACTTTAAGTACTTTTGAACTCACTATCTCGGATTTCATGGATTTTGATTATGATAATTGTTCCTTAGAAAGTTGTATTCCCTTGTTGCAATCCGTTGTCAATTCTCCTCATGCTTATAGTCAAAATAAAGCTTTTACCAAACATATTGTTGATGCCTTGATGCAATCTTTTGATGAAAAACTTAATTTGGAAGTTTCTATACCTAGAAAACTTAATGATGAGTGGGAACCTAGTATAAAGATTAAAATTAAAGACTATGAGTATTTTGCCTTGTGTGATTTGGGTGCTAGTGTTTCCACGATTCCAAAAATTTTATGTGATATTCTAGGTTTCCATGATCTTGATGATTGCTCTTTAAATTTGCACCTTGCGGGTTCCACCATTAAAAATCCAATGGGAAGGATCAATGATGTTCTAATTGTTGCTAATAGAAACTAGACAATCGTGACTAACAAATTAGTATCAACGAAATTGAACGAATTAGCCGCATCAATCAGTTATATCCCTGTCGATCAATTCATCATATGGAGGACAATGCATATTATTTTGCAATATTCTTACAAAAGTCTGTCTATAAAGCCACCAATCACATCGACACCCCATCCGCACACATGCTGCCTCATCTTCTCCTCATCCAATTTTTTTTTTGATTAGTTCAACCTTCCGTAGGCTTGAGCATTATTTTCTCTGCTCCTCTCGCTTGGAAACCTTGTACAATGATCTTGATGTAGGAAGAGTATAATGATATTTTGTTGATTAGCAATTAAACGACCAGATATCCTGTCCCTTATCTCATGCTCTGCGGGAGGTTGTTGCACCATAGTTGCCTGCAGTATCGTTCAGATATTTTGCAATATGGTCAACTTGGAGATAACTCTACATTATGCAGCGTCATCCTTTTAATCAATATGAAGCCCAGCGACCGCGCGAGCCACGTGGAGGAGCAAAAGCAAGCTCTTGGATGGATTCTGGTGCCTGCAAACATGTGAAACTGTTTTTTTTTTGCATGTAAGTGAAGCTAAATGAAAATATGTGACACTTATTTTTTAGATGTACGTGAAGCTAGGTTGAAAGGACTACAGGCTGATTGACTTGTTTTTTTACTTGGCTGATCTTTTCTTTTTACCTGGCAGATCTATCTTTTTTTTATGGGTGTGATGCCATATTGATCTATTTTTAGGGAGTGGGGGTGATCCATTTAGCAGTTTTTTTACATATACGTGAAGAGCTTTGATCAATTTTTTTTACATTTATGTGAAGCTAATTTGATTGGAGATGGGGCTTATCGACCTTTTTTTTTTACTTGGAGGCTGGTCGGTCCTTTTTTTATGGAATGGCTTGAGGGCTGATCAACTTTTTATTTGGACGTGATGAATCTTTTTTTTTTGAGGCAGTGGGGGCTGATCGATCTAGCACAATGCTTGTAGTTTTTTAATGTTTATTTAGGATTGAGCCGCCGCACGCACAGGCTAAGGAAAGCTGTAGTTTTTTTACTTTTTGAGATCGAGCGATTCTAGATTTAATTAATTAAATTCGTCTTTTAAAATTATGGGTCCACCAAATCAACGATCAATTTTTTCTAATTAATGTGGTAATTTTTAGCTTATTTTATCTTTTTTGATTAAACCATCAATCACTTTTTGTATATAATAGATAGATGACTTCTTCACTGATCATTTTTTTATTTGACGTGATCAATCGATCTAGCACAATGCTTGAAATCGTGAAACATCTTTTTAAGGAGTATAAACATTTCAAGGTTTCACGTAAAAAAATTGAGCTACAGTTTTTGTTTTTTGAGGTGGAGCGCTGTTGGATCCCATTAATTACGTACATGCAGGCTAAGGTAGCTACATTTTTTTTCTTTTCGATCTAACGTAGAGGCTAAGGATGGCTACAGGGTACGTACAGACTTATGGTAGGTGTAGTTTTTCTTTTCTTTTTGGGATGGGGAGCTCTTAGATCTAATCCATTAATTACGTCTTTTAAGTTATGGGTCCACCAAATCAACGACCAGATGTTTCTAATTATTGTGGTAATTTATAACTTATTTATCTTTTTTCTGATTAACCCGTCAAGCACTTTTTATATATAATAGATTTAGTGTCCGTTGATTTTATCGTTCTTGATATAGATTGCAATCTTTCTTGCCCTATTATTTTTGGTAGACCTTTCCTTAAAATGATTGGTGCGACTATTGATATGAATGAAGGAAATATTAGATTCCAATTTTCATTAAAGAGAGGCATGGAGCACTTTCCAAGAAAGAAAGTTAAATTACCCTCCGAATCCATTATGCAAGCTACCTATGAATCAAGTGCCAAAGATGGCACTATATAGATCTATCTTCGCTTTTATGCCTAGCTAGGGCGTTAAACGATACCGCTAGTTGGGAGGCAACCCAATTTTCTTTGTGTTTTTTGTTTTTGTTCCTGTTTAGTAATAAATTTTGCATCTAGTTTCTGTTTAGATGTGTTTTCATGTTTTATTTAGTGCTTGTGCCAAGTAGAACTTATAGGATAACCTATTATATGAGTTGATTTGATTCCGCTGAAAAACAGAAACTTTGCGCTCACGAGAAAAAAATCAATAAATCACAGAAACGAGATTTTGCATTGATTCTTTTTGTTCTGTTCAATAATCAAATTGTTTAGGACCTCCTATTTTGGTAGGATTTTTAAGGTTCCAGAAGTTTGCGTTGGTTACAAATTGCTACAGATTGTTCTATTTTTGATAGATTCTGCTTTTCATGCGTTGTTTGCTTATTTTGATGCATCTATGGCTAGTATGTAAGGGTATGAACCATAGAGAACTTGGAATACAGTAGGTTTAACAACAATAGATATAAATAATGAGTTCATTACAGTACCTTATGTGGTGGTTTTGTTTTCTTTCACTAACGGAGCTTATGAGATTTCCTGTTGAGTTTTGTGTTGTGAAGTTTTCATGTTTTGGGTAAAGATTTGATGGACTATGGAATAAAGAGTGGCAAAAGCCTAAGCTTGGGGATGCCCAAGGCACCCCAAGATATTCAATAATAGCCAAAAGCCTAAGCTTGGGGATGCCCCCAGAAGGCATCCCCTCTTTCGTCTTCATTCATTGGTAACTTTACTTGGAGCTATATTTTTATTCGCCACATGATATGTGTTTTGCTTGGAGCGTCGTGTATTATATTAGTCTTTGCTTTTTAGTTTACCACAATCATCCTTGATGTAACACACCTTTTGGGAGAAGCCTATTTGATTGAAATTTATTAGAATACTCTATGTGCTTCACTTATATCTTTTGAGCTAGATAGTTTTTGGCTCTAGTGCTTCACTTATATCTTTTAGAGCATGGCGGTGGATTAATTTTGAAGAAATTGTTGATCTCTCATGCTTCACTTATATTATTTTGAGAGTCTTTTAGAACAGCATGGTATTTGCTATTGTTTTAAATTGGTCCTAGAATGATGAACATCCAAGTTGGATATAATGAAAACTATCATAGGAAGTGCATTGGATGCTATGATCAACTTGATACTTGATAATTGTTTTGAGAAAGGGAGGTAGTGATATTAAAGTCATGCTAGTTGGGTGATTATGAATTTAAAGAATGCTTGTGTTGAAGTTAGCAAGTCCCATAGCATGCAAGTATGGTTAAAGTTGTGTAACAAATATGAAGCATGAAGTGTACCTGGCTTGTGCATCCTTATGAGTGGCGGTCGGGGACGAGCGATGGTCTTTTACTACCAATCTATCCACCTAGGAGCATGCGCGTAGAGCTTTCTTTTTGATGACTTATAAATTTTTGCAATAAGTATATGAGTTCTTTTGACTAATATTGAGTCCATGGATTATACGCACTTTTACCTTTCCATCATTGCTAGCCTCTTCGGTACCGTGCATTGCCCTTTCTCACCTTGAGAGTTGGTGCAAACTTCGCCGGTGCATCCAAACCCTGTGATATGATATGCTCTATCTCAAGATGGCAACGGGGCCCCGAAACCTGCGTCCCCGCGGGTTTTTACCCCATTAGGGGACGGGGATGGGCGTTTTTCGAACCCCGTGGGGCTGCTGTTGGGTAAAATGTAAAACCCGGCATGTTTCGCGGGTTCACACCCGTTTCATCAATACCCGAACCCGAAACCCGGCCTACCCGCGAAAATACTACACAAGGTATTGGGCAATGCAGTCTGGACTCACATCGGCCCAAACATCTACAGCGTCCGAGCCCCCAACCTCAAATCCACTCGACGCACCCCAGCCTCGCTAGGTCTCGCACACCACACGGGCACCGCTCCCTCCATCTCATCTTGCACACCACACGGGCACCATTGTTGAACCATCTACCATTGTTTTTTGTTCAAATTTTCTCAAGCTATGCTGCTGAAATGTGCTCGTTTTGCTGCTGAAATGTTATTCTTTGTGGCCACTATGTTTGTTTAAATATTTTGATTTTCTCGTGGGTTCCCCGTGGGTTCCCCGAAACCCAATGGGTTTAGGGGATGGGTGAAAAACTAGCCCTGCGCATGGAGATGGGGACGGGGACGGGTTCACGATTTTCTCGTGGGGATGGGTTTGGGAAGGCAAAACCCGATGGGTTTTGTCCCCGTTGCCATCTGGAGCTCTATCACACATAAACCTCCTTATATCTTCCTCAAAACAGCCACCATACCTACCTATTTATGGCATTTCCATAGCCATTCCGACATATATGGCCATGCAACTTTCCACCGTTCCGTTCATCATCATCATGACTTACCTTACTTTTGTCATATTGCCATTGCATGATCATGTAGTTGACATCGTATTTGTGGCAAAGCCACCATGCATAATTTTTTATACATGTCACTCTTGATTCATTGCACCATCCCGGTACACCATCGGAGGCATTCATATAGAGTCATATCTTGCTCTAGTTTCGAGTTGTAATTCATGTGTTGTAATCAATAAAAGTGTGTGATCATCATCATTAGAGCATTGCCCAAAAAACAGAAAAAAAATAAAAAATAGAAAGGTCAAAAGAAAAAAATAGAAAGGCCAAAATAAAAAAATATAAAAAGAAAATAAATAAAGGGACAATGTTACTATCTCTTTTTCCACACTTGTGCTTCAAAGTAGCACCTTGTTCTTCATGTAGTGAATCTCATATATTGTGCTTCAAAGTAGCACCATGTTTTCATGTAGAGAGCCTCATAGGTTGTCATTTTCATATACTAGTGGGAATTTTTCATTATAGAACTTGGCTTGTATATTCCTACGATGGGCTTCCTCAAATGCCCTAGGTCTTCGCGAGCTAGCAAGTTGGATGCACACCCACTAGTTTTCTTTTGTTGAGATTTCATTCATTTATAGCTCTAGTGCATCTGTTGCATGGCAATCCCTACTCCTCATGTTGACATCAATTGATGGGCATTCCCATAGCCCGTTGATTATCCTCGTCAATGTGAGACTTTCTCCTTTTTGTCTTCTCCACACAATCCCCAATCATTATTCTATTCCACCCATAGTGCTATATCCATGGCTCACGCTCATGTATTGCGTGAAGGTTGAAAAAGTTTGAGATTATTTAAGAACGAATTGCTTGGCTTGTCATCGGGGGTATAGAAGTTGGGAACATCTTTTGTGTGACGAAAATGAAGCATAGCCTAACTATATGATTTTGTAGGGTTGAACTTTCTTTAGCCATGTTATTTTGAGAAGACATGATTGCTTTTATTAGTATGCTAGAAGTATTACTATTTCTTTTGTCAATATGAACTTTTATTTTGAATCACTTGGATCTGAACATTCATGCCACAATAAAGAGAAATTACATTGAGAATTATGCTAGGTAGCATTCCACATCAAAAATTCTGTTTTTATCGTACCTACTCGAGGACGAGCAGAAATTAAGCTTGGGGATGCTTGATACGTCTCCAACTTATCTTTAATTTTTGATTGTTCCATGCTATTATATTACCTGTTTTGGATGTCTATGGGCTTTATTTTACATATTTATATCATTTTTAGGACTAATCTACTAACCGGAGGCCCAGCCCGTGTTGCTGTTTTTTTGCCTATTTCAGTATTTCGAAGAAAAGGAATATCAAATGGAGTCCAAATGGAATGAAACTTCTGGGAGCGTGATTTTTGGAACGAACGTGATCCCGAGGACTTGGAGTGCAAGCCAAGAAGCAGCCGAGGCGGCCACAAGATAGGAGGGCGCCCCCCCCCCCTCCTGGGCGTGCCCCCTGTCTCGTGGACCCCTCGGGCGGCCAGCGACGTACTTCTTCCTCCTATATAAGCCTACATACCCTGAAAACATCCAGGGAGCCACCGAAGAAATATTTCCTCCACCGTAACCTTCTGTATCCGCGAGATCCCATCTTGGAGTCGTCGTCGACGTTCTGCCGGAGGGGGAATCCACCATGGAGGGCTTCTACATCAACACCATAGCCCCTCCGATGAGTTGTGAGTAGTTTACCACAGACCTTCGGGTCCATAGTTATTAGCTAGATGGCTTCTTCTCTCTTTTTGGATCTCAAAACAATGTTCTCCACCTCTCTTGTGGAGATATATTCGATGTAATCTCTTTTTGCGGTGTGTTTGTTGAATCCCATGAATTGTGGGTTTATGATCAAGTTTATCTATGAATAATATTTGAATCTTCTCTGAATTCTTTTATGTATGATTGAGTTATCTTTGCAAGTATCTTTGAATTATCGATTTGGTTTGGCCTACTAGATTGATCTTTCTTGCCATGGGAGAAGTGCTTACCTTTGGGTTCAATCTTGCGGTGTTCTTACCCAGTGACAGAAAGGGTTGCAAGACATGTATTGTATTATTGCCATCAAGGATAAAAAGATGGGGTTTATATCATAATGCTTGAGTTTATCCCTCTACATCATGTCATCTTTCTTAATGCGTTACTCTGTTATGGACGTGATGCCTATATACATGATCATGCCTAGATAATCTCATAATTATTCGCTTTTCTATCAATTGCTCGACAGTAATTTGTTCACCCACCGTAATACTTATGCTATCTTGAGAGAAGCCTCTAGTGAAACCTATGGCCCCCGGGTCTATCTTTTATCATATAAGTTTCCAATCTACTTTTTTTTGCATCTTTATTTTCTGCATCTATATTATAAAATACTAAAAATATATTTATCTTATCATATTATCTCTACCAGATCTCATTTTCGCAAGTGGCCGTGAAGGAATTGATAACCCCTTAACGCGTTGGTTGTGAGTTCTTTGTTTCTTTGTGTAGGTTCGTGGGACTTGTGAGGTGCCTCCTACTGGATTGATACCTTGGTTCTCAAAAACTGAGGGAAATACTTACACTACTGTGATGCATCACCCTTTCCTCTTCAAGGAAAACCAACGCAAGCTCAAGACGTAGCAAGGGATGTCTCACTATCTTGAACCTTATCTGCATTACTTCCTCTACCATTGGATAACGCGGTACTGTTCTCCAATATTTTGTCTGCAGACACATCACATGTTTACCATGTTGTATATGAAACTCATTTTGGTAAATGAGTTCAGTAGTAAAGTGGACAGGATAACAGCATGAAACAAACATATATCTATGTACCATGGTCACTTTATGGTCTATATCATTCTAGTTTTTGTTGCCAAATCAAGATAGTGACACAGTTCAAATAATATTTGTTCAAGACAAAGCATAATGGACAGAATATAAGTGTGGGAAACTATAGAGAAATAACAACACTTGTAATGTGCATGACATGAGAACATAACTGTTTATTCAATTGAAACTGAAATCAACATAGAGCAGGTTACAACAGCAAACCAGTTAAAGAAACAGGTTTAAAACATACCTATTGCGCCATTGGAGTTTCAATTCCATCCTTCAAATTTGAAAATAGTTGGTATGAGTAAATACAGTAATGCAAGGGTAAAGGAGTATGAACCATAGCTACAAAACCTGACCTGAGAACAAATCTTCTTCTCCTTTAAGCGTTGAGTTGGGATTCGGAGTGGTGGTCCTCGTGCTTTGGGCACTGCAGTTCCCTTACTAACTGCTCATGTTTGGGTGCTCTGTGGTGGAGACGGTGATGTGTCAATTGGAACTGGGTTACTATCTGCCGGTGTTGGGGTTAGAAGGGTTGTAGCTGGTTCTCTGTCCAACTGGGTAGGGGTACAATCTGTGAGAGTCTGGGTTATGTGTGGTGGATCTGGTCCTTGGGCAAGTACAACCGTGGTTCTATCTGCATCAACTAGTAGCACTATCTTTTCTGAAGACTGTGTTGTTACTCCCTTAGATACTGCCATCACCCTCTCCAATTCAAATGGCTGATAAACAAGAAACATAATTGAAAGTATAGACATTGTATGATAGACAGGTGCAATGGATAGTGGGGAATAAAAGAGGGCATGAAATAATTCATATTTATGTTGTCTAACCAAACAGGTTAGCATGACACAATTTCACATATATGATGGCTAACTAAACAGGATAGCATGACACAATTTCATATTATGATGGCTAACTAAAAAACATGGAAAGACATAGTTCAAAATATGAGACTATGTAAACAGGATGACATGATATAACTATATAATGTGTTTATTAAATAGGTTGGCATGTCATAATTCACATACATTCACGGATAGAATGCCATAATTCAAAATATGATGACTGTAAACACTAAACATGATGAGATGATATAACTATATGATGTCTTTATTAAATAGGTTGCCATGCCATAATTCAGATAGATGATGTGTATGTACTATGTAAACATGATGGCATGATAATTGAAATATATGATTTATATAGTAAGCAAGTAAGCAGATGGCAATCCATGTATGATGTAAAAACTAAGCAATGCAAGACAACATGCATGACATGGGTAATATAACCCTGCCAAGTTTGAGCATAGACCTCAGGGGGGAGATAGGACTAGTCATCAGTCTCTGAATCCTCCTCTAAGGAGATCTCTGTATCCAGCAAGATGTCTGCTTCAGCAGGTAGCATTGTCTGCTCTGAATACCTTGTTTTCACTCCAGATACTTCCATCACCGCTTCAAATGGCTGATGCATAGGAAGAGTAGTTGAATATACAAACATTGTCGACAAATGGAACACATAATACAAAAAAATGATAGCATGATATAATTCACATACATGATGATTGGCTAAACAGCATGGCATTGCATAATTAACATATATAATGCCTTTGCAACAAGATAGAATTGCATAATTCACATATATAATGTCTTGCAACAAGATGGCAATGCATAATTCACATATATGGTAATTAGACACTGAACAGGTGGCATTCACACAAAGCATGTCTAAACTAATCAAATGACATAGCAATCCGAGACACCATACGCACGATATGAGCAACATAACCCTGCCAAGTTAGAGCATACACCTCAGGGAGGGGGGGAATAGGACTGGTCATCTGTCTCTGAATCCTCCTCTGAGGAGCTATCCGTAACCAGCGAGATATGCGCTTTGTCAGATAGCATAGTCTGCTCTGAAGAACTTATTTTCACTCCAGAATTTGCCATCACCGTGTCAAATGGCTGATGCACACGAAGAGCAGTTGAATGTACTAACATTGTTGACAAATGTAATATGTAACGGGAAAAAAAGGATGGCCTGATATAATTTACATATAAGATGACTGGCTAAGCAGGATGGCATTGTAAAATTCACATATATGATGCCTGGCTAAGCAAGATGGCGTTTCATAATTCACATAAACGATGAATAAACTAAACGGATGGCATTCGCACAAAGGATGTCTAAACTAAGCAGATGACATATTTGATATATAAAGTAAGCAATGCAAGACACCATATGCATGATATAACCAACATCAGCATGCAAGTTAGAGCGAAGACCGCAGGGGGGTAAATAGGAATTGTCTTCTCCTTCTGAATCCCACTCAGAACAAATATCTTCCTCTCGATTACAATCTGAAATGCGTGGAGGGGGGGCTGCCTTTGCGCCTACCATGGAGCGACGTCTGCATGAAATTTTATTTCTATGCAAGGCTCGTCTCTTTTGCTCTACATGTTCAGTTCCATTTTTTGACATGACTTACACACCTAGACGGAGGGAGTACCTCCTTTCGCCGAAAGCGTGGGACATCCAGTAGGCCTACCACCTCAGTAATAAAGACCAATGAGCCGTCAAATCACATAGACCCATCAGTAAGTTGGACGGACGAAGAAACCATCACTTGCGCCGGTGAGAGGTCGCGTCTGCTCTGCCCTGGCATGAATGCGGCACCGATTCTTTGGAGCGGCGCTGACCGTTTCGGGCGGGAAGCGCGCGCGGGCGATGGAGGGGCTTTGGGTGGGCCAGGCTGGTCAGGAGCGGGCGTGGCAGCTGTCTGCATGTCCCTACCGGACAAGCCCGCAAACGAGAGAATACACCGACTCTCGCGGCTAAAATCGTACACTACACACCATCTCTCTGTAGGAGTAGGTCAATCTGTCGCTCTCTCTAACACACACATGCTGTTAAACACAAACGTACACGCACACGCACGCACCTTGGTCCCGTTGCACCTTCTAACTTGACTTATTACACCTAGACGGAGGGAGTAGTAAGTATACGAGATACGGTGGCACACTGACTTAAGTCGAATACAAGTGCCCAAAATTGTATGCATGCTATAATAAGGATTCACTTAAAATAGTATGTGAGCGAACAGAGGGATCAATTGGACAGTGTTCCCGAGCAGTAGCGAGATGTGTGAGGTAAGATACACCACTGGCGCTTTTAATTTTTCTTATTAATTTGTTTGTTTCACCCTCTGACTGGTGGGACCCAACGTACTACGTGGAGAGAGGTAAGGTGACTAAGGCTGCATTATTTCTGCACCACTGTGGATAGTCTTACCACCAAAGCCACATGACATGATTATGATTGAAATACCAATGACTCCCACACACACACACACACACAAAAACACGGCATGCTTGTCACACGAATGCAGGAATGTATAAAAGGTTATTTTCCTCTCATTGAACATAACAGGAGGTTGTGTAGCTGGTTAGCCTGTTCGCTCATCAAACTTGAGGTCTCGGGTTCGATAACTACACTTGAGCATAATTTGTGCCAGGAGGATTCTTTGACTTGTCAAAATGGATGGATACGGAGCTATACGATCTCGTAGTGACCGTAGTGACCGTATAATCACCTCATCACGTATAAGCTGCAGCCTCGGCACTTGTTTTCTAGGGTTTGCACGCTTCACACTCTCTCTCCAGTATATATATACACGCTGGAGCCTCAGTGCTTGTAGTTGCTCTCTTCAAACTCTCTCGCCCTCTCCAGATCTAAACAAGACTTTGTTGGCCTCTCTCTCCCCTCACTTCTGCTCAAAGAGCCGGCAGGATCCGTTCGCCGGGAAGGGAAGGAGGCTTAACGCTGTCGCCGTCGGCGGGGGAGGGAATCCACTACCGGCGCAGCTGTTCACTTTCTCCCAGCGGCGCCGCGGGAGGGCCTCCGACCCCTTCTTCTTCTCCGCCGTCCCGTCGCCCACCAAACCACCCCCCGAGAACCTTAAGGTATAATTTACTTACTCCACATGCATTGCTCTAGCTGCATGTATACCATGTATCTAGGACGTGGTTCAAAGAGGAAAGTAGTGGGGGAAAGTAGTGGGAAAAGTTGTATATAGCATGAATCTAGGACGTGGTTCAAAGAGGAAATGAAGGGGGAATCTTGTATAGCATGAATCTAGGACGTGGTTCAAAGAGGAAAGGAATGGGGGAAAGTAGTGGGGAAAGTTGTATCACATAAATCTAGGACGTGGTTCAAAGAGGAAAGGAAGGGGCGAAAGTACTAGTATAGACTGGCTATCCAGCACCTACGTTGGTCGGAAAGGGAAAACAATGACAAACGCAGTACGCACATCTGTAACAAACTGATCTTTTGTTTTGGGGGACAAGGCTGTAGAGTTTGAGCAGGACTAGATTTTCTGCGCTCACATAGGGAAAGGTGTCTAAATATAAAAAAACTGGGACCAACACAAATATGCTCCTTGGTTGTTTGTTCTTTGTTTCAACAGACTGTGCATGACCACAGTACATCGGTAGATGCACATGGTGCTGGTGCGTCCACTGTCCCGTGCAACTCATTAGTTGTTGTTAATCTAAGGCCCTGTTTGGTTAAAACTCCCTAGTCCCTACCTGCTTGGTTCCAGGGACTAAACATGGACTAGAGGTTATTAAATGACATGCTAAAAGACCATGTTGCCCCTAGTAATGAACTAATAGAGACAAGGTGCGATGCATGGCAGGGGCAACTGTAGGAAAAAGTCCCAAAAAGACTCCCTCGGGGTCTTCTTTTTTTAGTCCGAAATGCCCACTTTTAGTCCCTAAAACACCCTCCTGTTCGGTTTGGATGGGACTAACACGGAGTTTTTTTAGTCCCCATACCAAAATGTCCCTGTAAACAAACACCCTATAATAATGTCGCTGGAAAATTGATGCAATGCCACAGTTAAATGCAAATTACATGTTCAATGAATTTTATTGTTAATATAATCTCTATGTTAATACTAATCAATGCCACCGTTTGGGAAATGCTACTGTCGCTTTCTTTCCCATTTAGATAAGGTAGATGCTTCTTTTTGTTGGCTTCCGTGTCATCCACCGTTATTGACCACTAATTGTTTCCTTTGCACCTCTGTGTAAACAGGGTTATCTACTTCACCTCGTTGCCATTGTGACCTTTTGTTGCACTTCACAAAACACTTTTGTTTTAAGAGTGTTTTGTGCAGTTCAGCCAAAATGTCACATCGACAACGTTGCTTGATTGCTAGCTTGATCTTAGTGCAACTGCACAAGAGGAGATCTTATTTCCCATCCGTGTTGGCAAATTTGGTTAAGATCTTCTTCTTGTGAGTTGTTTGAATTCCGCATCATGAGAGGTCAGTACTAGCCTTCTTTCACATGATTCTGCAGTGTGCTTTCATATGTTATGCTACTTGTATGATAATGTTGCTTGATTTTAGTGAACTGCACAAATGGAGACAAGACTTCCAATCTGTATGTGCACCGTAATATCCCATTGAGGTAAGATAAGGATATTTCACAACCGTTGGCATGTATTTTGCCGCTTTCATCAGTAAATTGATGTCATTGTTTAGTGCTATACTTGTGCTCCCTAATTGACATGCCAAATCTTACAGTGAAGGCGAAACTTGTCTGTTATTGAACCAAGTGATGAAGGGGAAGAACAAGAGGAAAAACAAAAATCAACTCCTGTGCTGTAATGAAGCACTGGAACTGTGATGACACAAATAATGATATAGTTTTGCATCTTAATTTATTACTATGGCTGGAACGAGCAATTGTTTTGCCACTGATTTGATGGCACTCTTAATGTAATACATAATTATCTCTACTTGTGCAAACAGGGATCTTCTTTGAAGATACCATATATTTTAGTGGAACTGCACAAAAAGAAGTTGGAAACATTAAACTAATGGAGGAGTATATAGTAAGCATGGCCACCACAGTAGATAGCAACAGATGGTTCCGGAGAAGTGCTTGATCTGTAGGCTCTACACAATAAGCCTCCTGACAAAGGTTGGTACTCGCCCACTAATTCATCCATATGATTGAGCTTTTTCATCTCTATTGGTGTTGTGCTACTGTTTAGATACTGTCATGAAAAAGTGGTATTGTCCTTGAGAAGTGCTTCATCTGTGTTGTTTTAAATATTCCTTTCCTTTTTTCGAGCAAATAGGGATGCTAGCATTTAGTTGTCCTCTTGTCTTTGCACAATAGGATCATCTTCCTCTGAAGAAGAATATGGAGTACATGAAGTGACTAGTTCTGATTATGCCAGGATGAAGAAGCCATGTCTATCTTCTCATCAGAAGGAGCAGTTGAAGGACAGTTACATTACTCCCCACAAGACCAAACTAACTTCAGCTCAGAAGGACTGACAAATCTCCATTTTTTGCTATGATGCGCGAGTACAATGTTGTTCTAGGATTCTCATCAGAAGGAGCAGTTGAAGGATGGTTACATTACTCCCCACAAGACCAAACTAACTTCAGCTCACAAGGCATTGCAACATATAAGGGCGAAATCATACAAGCTACGCTCGAATTTGGTTGATTTTGGTGGAGCTGCACAAAAAGAACAACTGGTTTATTTAGCGCAAGGTGCCATGTCAATGTCCGAACTGATGGCAAACCCTGCCCATTCCACAATCGTAGGCATTTCATATTTTGGAATGGGACAACCTTGTCAAATTTTGCCCATGGATTTTAAGACATGTGTTTGATATTTTCGAATGGGACGCCCTTGCTGTCAGCTGCGTCGAGCAATTTTTTTCTTTATTCTTTAGTTGTGAAGTAAATATTGCTTGTGACATGTGAGTCGCTGAGATGCATAATCATCAGTTGTTTTGAATGATCTCCATGAATTGCCAGCCCTGTGTGTTTGATGCAATGTACAGAAACGCTAAAAAGCTGCTCAAACTCTTTGTACTCCTTTTGTTCCTTTTTACTTCGCACATTGAGAAAGTGCATACTTTTTTGCATAAGATTGGTCAAAGTACCGGAGGGAGTACATGTGAAACTGCAGACAAAACTTGTATAGAAAGGACCGGAGGGAGTACATGTGAAACTGCTGCAAACGAGGTGATCACCCTGGGAATAATGCTAGTACGTATTGTTTTGCATGTTCATCCAATGCCAGTGATATAGGAATTCGAACTAATCGTAATAAATTCATTCAAACACGGTCGGATTTCATATAAACATGCGGATTTCATTACATTTCATATATTCTTCAACTAAAAAGGGGTGTGCTGGAGGTATAATTAATTAACCGAAGCTACCGACTGGTGTCCCACTGAGCCGAACAGAAGCTTCAGTGACTTAACTGCAGGTGCAGTTGCGTAACTAACATGTGGCCTGTTGGGCCAACGTGTGAGTCAGCCAACTGCACCAGCAGTTAAGTAGAAGCAACGTTCTTCTCCAACACAGCTCTCCGACTCCACGTCGCCGCCAAGAAGCTAACTGGCCGTCAATGGTCAACCCGCCTAGCTTGGCTTCAACCTGAGGGAAGCAGCGGTGGCCTTACTTGGACCCGGGCGGCGGCGACCTACCGTGTTCTACTCTTCCTCGTTTTCTATGTGGCGCGGCCTCATTGGCAGCGAGGCGGGGCCTTGGCGGAGCCGGCGATGTCCTCTGTCTCGTTGCCGGCGGGCGGCGCCTCGGCGGATTGGTGAAAATCCTCCCTCATGTTGCCGGCAGGGTGGGGCCTCGGCTGAGCCAGCGATGTCCTCTGCCTCATTGTTGGCGGGGCAGGGCCTCGGCGGAGCCGGCGGTGTCCTCTGCCTCGTTGTTGGCGCCGCGGGGCCTCGGCGGAGCAGGGCCTCGTCGAAGCCAGCGGAGCGGTGACTCCTCGGAGTCGGCATTGTCCTATGCCTCGTCCTCGGTCAATCCAAATAGAGCCTCGCCCGCTTCATTGCCCTCTTTGTAGGCGGTCGTAGCCTCCGCCACCCGCATGCGGTACCGCCAGCGCTCGAGGCGGCCCTTCCGGGCGGAGCGGTACAAGTCGAGCAGCGCCTCCTGTCCGCCCGCTTCGCGGCGATCTGCTCCTCCACCTGCAGGTGCTCCTGGAGGAGATGGTGGTTGTAGGTGGCGTCGGCCTGCGCCTCTCAGAACTGCTCCTCACGCATCTGCCTCACCTTGTCCATATATTGGGCACGGGCCTCGCTGATGTTCATGGTGCGATGCACCAGCGAGGATGGCGCGGAGGAGGGGGGTGGCGCCGGATCGTCGACTACCATGTTCTCCATTGGGATGTCGTCGTCCTCTAGTTGCCTGTCGGCCAGCCGGTCGGCAACAATGGCTGCCATCTCCTTGTGGTCCATCGTCCGTCCGTCCCGAAGAGCGCTGAAGCGCGAGGAAGCCATGGTGGAAAGTAGTGGTGTGGACAGGAGAAAGGGAACGGATGCGGATGACTGCGGCTATGGCCGGCGCAGCAGTTTATATAGCAATGGTGGGCGGCGGAGGGACGGGCGTGTGGCGCCGTAGTAGCCGCCTCGGCAACCGCGTATCATTAATGTGGGCGGCAGATGGACAGACGGACGGCACTTGTGACGTTTGAAGGCGGAGCAATCACCTGCACAGGGAAGTGGGGCGGGCGGCGCTGACTGTTTCGGGCAGAAAGCGCGCGCGGGCGAGGAGATTACTTTACTTGCAAAGGATGACAATGGGGACCCACCAGGTTTCCTGACATCATGGTGCCACACCATTGTCAACCTATGTAGTCAATAAACGAGAGAATTGCACAAGAAGCGGCCGACAGCTGGGACCAAGCAGCTCAAGTAGTATTTGTGTTTTTGAGGTGTGAGCACTGCAGAGTTTTTCGATGTTTAGCTCAGATATTAATTTTTCTCCTCCGAAAAACAACGAAAACATCGCTGCAGGTATTAACTGGGCGGGCTGTGGCCCGTCTAGCCCAGGCCAGATATCCAGCCCAGATATTAATTTTTTTCAAGCTAAAAATGGCTAGCCCAGCTAAACTTTTATTGAGGAATACCCAGACCAGGTCAAGTTGTTATTCTCCGCCCGCTAGGCTGCAAATCTTTCCTAAGAGGGATGCATTAGGCTTAACAAGAAAATTGGCTTTAAGAAATAATAAATGGGATGTAATTATAAAAATTGGGCAGTAACTATAAAAAAATGCACCAAACACGTAATTACTTTATAAAATATTATTTTTGGATATTGAAAATTTTAATTTCATTAATTGTTGCGAGCGCAATGTTTTGTTGGATTTTTACGTAATATAAATTTGTATTGAAATTGTATTTAATCTGACTAGAAATTTTGAGATAAAAATATTTCGGATCCCATAAAAATGTGGGAAATTTTATTGAATTCTGTTTTGAACGGTTGGTTGAAATGGGCTATACTTTTAACAAAATGTACATGGGCCGTAGTAAATTCCATTAGAATTCAAAAATGGGCTGCATATACTTACAAATCTCAAATGGGCTATAAGTTCTCTGCCACACACTTCTGGCCTAACTATGTTGACGCGTCCCCTAAAAAACGGAGTTGACGCGTAAGCAAGGCTTTGTCAACTTATAGTCAACACACGGTTCTAGCAGCAGTGGCCGTTGGATGTCCATCCAACGGATGCCGTGCTTCTTCTTCAATCTCGGATATTCTAGCTTCACCCGCCCAAAAAATGATTCCTCCCCCTGACATCTGCAGCGCACCGTTTCGGAAGCTGACTTGTGGGCCTACTAAGTTGACGTACCAAGGGCTTTGTCAACTTAGTCAATATAAACGATTCTAGCTGCAGTCACCGTACGATGTCCATCCAACGGCTGTCGTGCTTCTTGAACCTCTGGTCTTCTTGCTCCAGCCGCCCAAAGCAGCGCCGGTCGTGCCGCCTGCTCCTGCCTCACGTGGCCGGTTGTGCTACCACGGATGCCTCACCGCCCCTACTACTCCCACCACTGGCCAGGCCGTCGTCCACCGCCGTGGTGCTCTGGGCGCAGCATGGTCAACATGGTCAAGGAACGTCTTCCATCGGACGTGGACTGTATGTGGAGAAGCTCACAGTTGGGTACGCCACACTATCGGAAGTGCCTCCTTATTACGCGCAAAATAATTTTCCTCCACCTGACAGGCGGGACCCACCGGACGGGCCATCGTATTTCGCGAGAAAAATGATTCGCCCCCTGACTGCTGGGACCCACCAGCTACATGCTCGCACGCAAGGAAGTGCGGCCGAAAAATAACGATTCGCCCCCTGACTGCTGGGACCCACCAGCTACATCTACGCAAGCAAGGAAGTGCGTCTGGGAAAAAATGATTCGGCCTCCTGACTGCTGGGACCCACCAGCCACACCTTCGCACGCAAGGAAGTGCGTCCGG
>NC_041393.1:730877462-730915205 GCF_002162155.2 Triticum dicoccoides | reverse complement strand
AATGATTCGCCCCCCTGACTGCTGGGACCCACCAGCTACATCTTCTTACGCAAGGAAGTGCGTCTGGGCAAAAACAACGATTCGCCCCCCTGACTACTAGGACCCAGCAGCTACATCTTCGCACGCAAGGAAGTGCGTCTGAAAAAAAAACGATTCGCCCCCCTGACTGTTGGGACCCACCAGCTACATCTTCGCACGAAAGGAAGTGCCTGACAGTCGGGACCCACCTGGTCGAAGCGTACGTAGCGTTGTCATTTTGGCCGCGAACGTGTACGTACATATATACTGGTCGATGTAGAGGCGCGCACGTGTCGTAGTAGAGGCGCGCACGTGTCGTAGTAGAGGCGCGCACGTAGGATGTACACGTACGTACAGTGGCCAGGTTGCAAGAAAGAAAATATGGCCACGTATGTGTACATATGGGCGGGGTCTCGAACGCCTACTCGCGCATATATACGTACGGCCAGGGCTCGTGTACATTGGCTGGGACGGAACGGAGAAACAGCGTCGTCTTCGTGTTCATTGGGAGCCAACCGGCTGGGTCGGAACGAAATGCGTGGTCGTGTTTATCGGGAGGGCTTGGACAGAACAGGCGATGCAAACGAGGCATGGCGTACCGCAGAACGGAGGAAACGACCTTGTGTTCGACCAGCCACGTTTGAAACCGGATCCTGTTACACTACTAAAAAAGGGCTATAGATGGGATTGACACTAATGGCGCACCAGACAAGGGGTGCGCCATTAGTATATACTAGTGGCGCACCACCTTCTGATACGCCATTAGAGTTGAAACTACTAATGGCGCACCTCGCCCAAGGTGCGCCATTAGTATCAAAAAAATTTTTTGATCTAGTGCGCCTGTCCAAACATACTAATGGCGCATCCAGACACAGTGCGCCATTACTAGTTGTAACTAGTAATGGCGCACCCGTCGGAAAGTGCACCACTAATGTTGTTTTTTTTATTATATTTTTTATTCCTTTTTTTGCAATACTACTAATGGCGCACTGTTCAACCGTGCGCCATTACTAGTTTAAACTAGTAATGGCGACTAGTAATGGCGCACGGTTGAACAGTGCGCCATTAGTATGTTTTTTTTTGTTTGCAAAACTACTAATGGCGCACCGCCAGAAGGTGTGCCATTAGTAACCTGGATTACTAATGGCGCATTTAGTGCTGGTGCGCCATTAGTAAGTGGGCAGCAACAAGATGTTTTGGACAGCCTCTCCTACCCACACTCACTTTCTCCCCACTTCATTCTCTCCACCTCCTCCTTGTCTCGGGTGCCTCCTCTTTTTCACCTCATTTCCACCATAGATTCATTCAAATTAAGTGGTTAAATTACCTTGTTTTGATAGGTAAGTAAGGCGGAAGCTATATTTATGTTGTTCTCCCTACAACAATGTGCACATGCACTTTTTATGGTCTAGCTAGATCTATGTATGTTCGTGGTGTTGCATATGTTTGTGGTGTTGCATATGTGTTTGTGTTTGGAGGTGTACCGGTATTTGAAATGCGATAGTTGCCAATATTTTGCCGGAATGTTGATTCATTTCCGTTTCGGCGAGAATTTTGGCATTAAGCATTCTTTTTGGTCCTATTTTTAGGGAAAGTCATGCCAAATTTTTTCTTGGTTCTAAAATATCGTTTTGCTCTACCCCGCAGGCGACCATGGTCCGCACGATGACCGAAGGCATCGTGAATAGGTTTTTGAGGTCCGCGAAGGCCGAGATGCTTCAAAAGAACGAGACGGAGATAAGATGTCCGTGTCGAAGATGCAAGCTGAAGAGCCTTATTGCGGACCCGGATTCCGGGCAGGTGCGGGACCACCTGCTCTTGCGTGGTTTCATGGATGGCTATCGGTGGCAAGGTGATGAAGATGACTACGCAGTCGTCCATGGGGGCCGGGCAAGAAATGAGGAAGGGCAGCAAGACAACCACCGCGGCTCGGGCGGGCAAGAAGACGAAGAATCCCCAGGAGATGATCATGACGGTGATGCTGTACACAGTCATCATGTAGAAGATGCAGGACATGATGATGAGGAAGATGCCGGAGCAGACGACGAGCATGATCATGAAGATGATGATGCCGGCGGAGCAGACGACGCTGGACCATCGATGGTCTGGGTGCAGGACCCTCATATTCAAGAGCTGCTTCTCAAGCAGACGGATAACGCAAGATCTGCCGCCCGAGAGAAAGCCAAGATGGATCAACTTGAGTTAGACGCGGTTACTCAATTGTATGAAGGATACAGGCCCGAGGATACCCGCCTGAAAGTAACGCTCATGGCTCTGGAGATGAAGGTAAAACACAAAATGACCGACGCATGTTTCGACGAGAACATGTCATTCTGGCACGAACGTCTTCCCAAGGGGAACAAGTGCCCGACCAGTTTGGAGGAGGTGAAGAAAATCGTGTGTCCTCTGGATTTACCGCACGTGAAATACCATGTGTGCATGAACAATTGCATCATTTATCGGGACAAGCACGCGGAGTCTACCATATGTCCGGTGTGCGGCGTCACTCGATACTAGAAGAGGAAGAAATCTCCTCGAAAAGTGGTGTGGTACTTTCCGATCACTCCTCGTCTGCAGCGGTATTTTGCGGACCCTAAGGTAGCAAAGCTCCTGCGTTGGCACGCGGATAGGGAGGAGAAGAAGCGAGAAGATGACGCAAATGATCCGGAGATAGATAAAAAAGACAAGATGCTGAGTCACCCTAAGGATGCGAGCCAGTGGCAAGCATTGAACTTCGAAGGCCCAGAATTTGGGAACGATCCAAGGAACATCGTGCTGGGCGCGAGCACCGATGGAGTCAATCCGTTTGGCAGCCAGAGAAGCACACATAGCACCTGGCCTGTGTTTGTGTGGATGTACAACCTTCCCCCCTGGTTGTGCATGAAGAGGAAGTACATGCACATGAGTATGCTAATTGAAGGGCCGAAACAACCAGGGAGCGACATCAATCTGTATCTGGGGCTGCTGAAAGAGGAGCTTGACACGCTGTGGAAAACGCCAGCCAATACGTGGGACGCCACAGAGAAAGAATATTTCCCTATGAGAGCCGCACTGCTCACGACGGTGCACGACTACCTCGGTTACGGATATCTCGCGGGGCAGGTAGTCCACGGATTTTCTGGATGCGTAAGGTGCATGGATGACACAACGTATCGCCAGCTAGATAGAGATCCCGGGTCTTCGAAAACCGTGTTCATGGGACATCGAAGGTGGCTTCGCGATGATGACCCATGGAGGAAACGCAAGGATCTGTTCGATGGTGAAACCGAACCCCGAACACGCCCTTGTACGAGGAGCGGCGAGGAAATAGACAAGTTGTTGAAAAATTGGAAAGACTGTCCACTGCCGGGAAAGAAGCAAAAGGCGCTAGAGCCGGGAAAGAAGCGAAAGGCGCCAGAGCCGCTGCTGAAGGTATGGAAAACAAGTTCTGTTTTCTGGGACTTGCCGTACTGGAAGATCCACCGTGTGCCTCACAGCCTTGATGTCATGCATATCACGAAGAACGTGTGCGAGAGTCTGCTTGGTACCCTGCTCAACATGCCAGAGAGGACCAAAGATGGGCCGAAAGCAAGGGCAGACTTGAAATAAATGGGCATCAGGCAGGAGCTTCACGCTAATGATGATGATGATGATGATGATGATGAGGTGAAGCAGGACACAGAAAGTCGTCGCAAAGGCAAAAAGGCCAAGAAGACCGGAAATGACTACCCTCCCGCGTGCTTCACTCTAAGTCAGGAGGAGATCGAGCAGTTTTTCACCTGCCTCCTAGGAGTAAAACTTCCTTACGGTTACGCGGGGAAGATAAGCAGATACCTAGACCCAGCGAAGCAAAAGTTCAGCGGGATGAAGTCTCACGACTGTCATGTGCTGATGACGCAGATACTTCCAGTTGCAATCCGTGGGATCATGGACGCGCACGTCCGTGAAACGCTATTTGGCCTATGCAACTTTTTCGACGTCATCTCTCGGAAGTCGATTGGCGTGAGGTAACTCAGAAGGCTAAAGGAAGAGATCGTGGTGATACTATGCAAGCTTGAGATGTACTTCTCGCCCGCATTCTTCGACGTTATGGTGCATCTGCTGGTCCATATCGTGGAGGATATCATCCAACTCGGGCCGACGTTCCTGCACAGCATGATGTCGTTCGAAAGGATGAATGGTGTCATCAAAGGATACGTTCGGAACATGTCACGTCCAGAGGAAAGTATAGCCAGGGGCTTTCTGACCGAAGAGTGCATCTCCTACTGCACGAATTATCTAGGCATCGAGAACCCCGTTGGTCTGCCCGTCAACAGGCACCTCAGCAGGCTCGCTGGATGGGGTCACCGTGAGGGTCGCCGCGAAATGCATGTCGACTTTGAGGGTCGACTCGCCGACTTTGAAAGAGCAAACCTAGTCGCGCTACAACACATAGACGTGGTCGATCCTTGGGTGGTAGAGCACAAAACCTTTATTGAGAAGACGTACAATGACCGAGGCCAACAGAGGACGGACGGAGATATACTCAAAGGCACAACTCATGTTTCACGCGTTGGTTCAAGCAGAAGCTTCTGTCGTACCCTTTACATGAAGATTCTTCCGCGGAAGAACAACTCATATTCACCTTGTCACAGGGCGCCGAGCACAACCTGATGACCTATGAGGCGTACGATATCAACGGCTACACATTCTACACCGAGGACAAGGACATGAAGAGCGATGGTTATCAGAACTCCGGGGTAACGATGGAATCCTACACCGTTGGTTATCAGAACTCCGGGGTGCCTCGGCGTCGAAAAGCCCTCAATGATAAAAGCTTAGCTTTTAGGATGCCTCGGTGTCGACAAACCCTAAATGATGAGACCATGATCTTGTTCCTTGACAATAACCAACTTTCTGACCAAACTTTGTTCCTATTTAGAGAGAAACATGGCCAACAACGATGAGGCCGGGGGTTTGGGCGGCAAGGCATTCTGGGAGCTGTCCCAGGAGATGGAGGAACAACCTCACTTGTATGAGGACGCCGCCTTCCCCACCGATCCTGAGACCACTGATGGTACCGCCGAGGATGACCCCACTGATGCCACCACTGATGGTGCCGCCGAGGATGCCACCACTGATGATGGCGGCGCACGCACAGATGGCAGCCAACCGAAGAGGCAACGGAAGGACCGACGCCTGACCGTGCTCCACACCCTCAAGGAGGAAGTTACTGAAGTGGACTCCGACGGGAATCCAACGGCGCCCGAACGAATAGTCAAGGGGTACTCGCTTCAGCTCGGGTGCATTCTTCGAAGCACCGTCTCGATCAACACCGAGAACCTGAGGCATCCTGACCGAGGGAATTTGCGCAACCTCCTCTTCACGAAGCTGCACGAACGATACAAGTTCACCGCTGATTTTGAAAACACAAGCCTCAAAGGGAATAAAGTGAACAATGCTGCCCTCACGAAGATGAGCAAGGCCCTGTCTACTTGGAAAAGCAATATGAAGAGAATGATCGAGAAAGGTGAGAGTTATGAGAAGATCAAGGAGAAAAATCCTTCGATCACCGAAGATGACTACAACGACTTCAAGATCAATTGCTCGAGCACCGCAAACTCCCAATCAAGTAAGTGGGCGAAAGAAATGCGGGAGCTGAACTTAGGGGAACACAAACTCGGTCCCGGCGGTTACAGAGTGGCGGAGCCTATATGGGACAAGGAGGACACGGAGCGTGCCGAGCAAGGCCTACCGCCCCGCTTCGAGAAATACAGTGGTAACAAGCAGACCAGGAACTATGTCAGGGCCCGGTACAAGGAGGACCCGATAACAAAGGAGCTTACCACGGATCCGAAGACCAGGGCGCTTGAGCTTGTTCTGGTAAGGAATACACCCCCGCGTAATTAGCTCCATATGGTTGCATTCTAATTAATGAAGCCAAATTTCTAAATGGTTCACATTCCTTTCGCAGGCGACTGAAAGCAGTAGCGCGGGGTCGACTAAGAGCAACCCTTGGGACACCACTCTAAATAGGGCGTTGAATGTAATGAAGAACACGGATAAGCTCAGTAAGCCGACGTCAGCTGGTCGTGTGGCAGGCAAAGGCTTGTCCACAAAATGGGGGTCATACTATACCGCTGGTGTGCGGAAGGAGAAAAAGACCAGCTCGGAAAGCCAAGCGCGCGAGGTTCAAGAACTCAAGGCACAGGTGACGCGGATTCCGGAGATTGTCCAAGAGCAAGTGCAACAACAACTCGGAGCGACGATCACCGCCATTGTGCCTACCTTGATCCAGGGGTTGAGTGCGTGGATTGCGGGCGGCCAACAGGGGCCGCCCCCGATTCCTAGCTTCACGGCCAGCAACTCGCAGAATGCGATGGTGGGGCCATTGGTGTCTCCGGAGGAGGCGGCATTGGTGTCTCCAACGCCGGCATGGGAGCTTAATGCACCCGGGTGTACGCCGGCCGGCACCTCTGCAGCAAGCGGCCCCTCCGTCAACTGCACGCCCGCCGTTGGCGGTGCCTCGACATTACCCGAGCTCGACGCCATCATCACGGTAACTAATTAAGCCTCTCTCGGTCAAGGACTTCATCTCCTTGCCTTTGACTGGGCATCCCTGACGCCCTACATGTTTTCGTAGGGCGCCGACGACGTTCCGTGCACTCTCCTGCACTTCGTGAACAACGAGTTGGTCGATGTCGCCAAGGGCAAAATCGTTCAACCGGGCAACCCCTTGTTCCACGGTACCCAGATGCCACCCAACTTGTTTAGGGTTGAACTGGCTCGGGTGCTGCCAGGCTGCGACGAGTTGTTACCTCCGATTCGACCCATCGGGGCCGACGATGATGACGTGATGACCCTCAGCGCCTGCCTGAGTTGGCCCCTGCTTTGGCCGAAGAGCCAGATTCATTTGGGGGCGGGGGACACCACCCCAAAGACAACACCGCCAGTCGTTCCGGCGCCAAGTCGGCCCCATGGCAAGACCGCCGCAACGGTGCCGGACATCCCTATGCCACTAGATCCAAACATGCATATGGCACAGGATCAGAACAACGACGACGACGATACATTTGGCAACGTCGATCAGTACTTTGCCGAACATGGGTACGATGGCGACTTCATGGGGCCTCCTTCTCAAGAACCCAACCCAACAAAAGACGTGCGCGATCTAGCTAGTACCGCGGAGAAGCCAAGTTGCAACAGGCCTCGTCTGTAGTTCAGCTCTCAGGAGACGCCTCCAGCTGCCGACTTCACCGAGCCTCAGATAGGCGAGGTGCGAAATATTATCAGCCCAAACACACTCAAGAAGGCGGTCTGTGAGCAGAACTCGGTCCCATTACAGGAGAAGAAGAAGGCACGCAAAAGAAAGACTAACAAGGGTGCGAGCCAGCCGGCACCGAGTACGATCCGTGCTCAGGACGGGCCACCTTCACCTGAGGATATCTCGAGGAGGGTGCATGTGCCGGGTAGGGCGATGCTACCGACAAATATGCTCAATGCTGCAACCGGTGCTATGCGGAGTCTGCATGACAGTGTTCTTTCTTTGGAGAAGCTGCGTCTCAGAGAGAAGGATGTGGCATACCCGGTTTTCACGGCCAAGGTGCCAGAGGGCAAGGGCTTTGTGGATAACTCCATCGGGCGTACGATCTTCATGCGGTTTGATGACATCCACGCTATGATGAACCTTCATCCGCTGCACTACACCTTCATTCGGCTATTTTCGCTGAGTATGGAGATGCGGATCATTCGCGACAAGACCCCGGACATCGTGATAGTCGACCCCTTCTACATGCGTGCCAAGATCTTGGGTAGCGCTGGGGACCGGCAAGTCGCGAGTTCTTACCTCGAAGGCGTCATTCTGGCAAACCAAGATAAGGATAACTTCCTCGTGCCTTACTTTCCTGAGTAAGTCCTCCCCTCAACCGGCCCGTAACATATGAATTCTTAGATTTCGATCGTTTTTCTTTTAACATTCCGTGTTTTCTGCAGTGACACACATTGCACGCTCATCCTCCTAAGCCCCAAATATTCCATGGCCACGTATTTTGACCCGGACCGTCAGTCGAACATAGACTACACAAATGTCAAGAAGGTTCTTGATGATGTTCTCCCCGGCTACGCCAATTCTGGAGGCACCTTCACCAGGCCTATTCGTAAGTACGGCAAGCACGTGTTCTCCAACAATACGACGTTCTGCTGCGTCAAGCAGCCGCCTGGCGGTCAGAAGGGTGCCTACTACGCCATCCATCACATGCGGGCGATCGTACGGGACCATCATCAACTTCTGCTACCGAGTAAACTCAAAGATTGGGCCGCGAGCGTGTCAGCAATCCAGGACGCGGACATCAGACAAGAATTCTTTCGCATCCAGTCGGAGTTTGCGGAAATCATCCATCAAGATGTCCTTCGTACCTCGGGGCAGTTCTACCTCAGAAATCAACCGTCCAACAGTGACATCGACACAATGCTACAAATGCAGGCTGACAACGCCCGTTCTTTCATGACTCCCATGATAGACGGCGGCTTCATCCACGCTTCGGTCCCTTGAGTCGAGTCGAAAGCAGTGATGCTGTGTCTAGTTCTGAAACATCGATTGGCTCATGTTGTAATTAAACTTTAATGAACTTGTAGTATGTCTCTTTGGTTTCCAGAGTCGTTCAACTTAGATGTAATCGATGCTATTAATGTCTTGCTTTTCTCTTCCGATCATTCTGTTGCATACTTATATATTGCTTATGTATTGTCTGTGAATTGGTACTAACGTTTCGTTTGGCTAGTGCATAGCGATGCCGTCATATGTCATGTACAAGGGTAAGGTTCCCGGAGTCTACGACGACTGGGAGGAGTGTCGGAGACAGGTTCACCGATTCAGCGGTAACAGTTACAAAGGGTATACCACTAGGGCCGAGGCCGAACCTAGATACGCCCGCTGTCTAGCGGGAGAGGGGAGGGAGCGTTGGAGGAACCGGATGAAGACGAGTTTCATCGTGATGATGCTCATCGTGATGACCGCGGCTCTCTTCTATGTGATGGTAGTTTAGATGATCGATATCGACTTGTAATGTGAAGACAAACTCGCTACTCGCGGTCTCGAGACTTGTAATATAATGTTCTATCTTTGTTCGGTCTTTTCAATTCGGAGACTAATATGATGAATTGTATTCAGAGACTAATATGATGAATTGTATTCAGAGACTAATCTTCTATTGTATTCGATGAATCTGTTATTGATGTGTGCTATCCATATTTTGTCCAATTATACATTTTGTAACCTATGCAAAAAACAGAAAATAAAAAAATAAAAAAACCTAATATTCATACTAATGGCGCATCACATCACAGTGCGCCATTAGTATGCCAAAGGATACTAATGGCGCATCATTAAACAGTGCGCCATTAGTATGCCGAAGTTACTAATGGCGCATCTTGCTGTTGTGCGCCATTAGTAGGCCAAAGCACCTGGGTATACATGGCCCCCTGGGAGGCATACTAATGGCGCACTGTTGTATATACTAATGGCGCATCCATTGGTGCACCATTAGTATACCAGATACTAATGGCGCACCAGTGGTGCGCCATTAGTAAAATATACTAATGGCGTGGCACTAATGGCGCACCACTAATACGCCATTAATGGCCAAATTAGGTGCACCATTAGTAGGCCTTTTCCTAGTAGTGGGAGGGGTCTGGCGTACCGCAAAATGGAGGAAACGGACCTCCTACGGTCGAAACGGGGGTCCTATTGATCGGGAGGGGTGTGGCGTACCGCAAAACGGACGAAACAGACTTGTGTTGGAGCTCTACGGTCGAAACGGGGTTCCTGTTCATCGCGAGGGGTGTGGCGTACCGCAAAACAGGACTCCACGGGATACGGTTCATCGCCACCGTCGACCTCGTCCATCCTCCACGGGCTATTGTTCATCCACCGTCGACCTCCTCCAACCTCCACCTGCGACTGTTCATCCACGGGCTCCTGTTCATCCAGCCTCCACCGCGCGCTACTCCACCGGCTACTGTTCAACCACCCCTCAACAGGCACCCCTCCACCGTCTACTGTTCATCCAGCCCTCCACACCATGGGGTCCTGGTCATCCACCCGTCCACGGGGCACCCCTCCATCGTCTACTGTTCATCCAGCCCTCCACACCACGGGGTCCTGTTCAGCCACCCCTCCACCGTCTACTGTTCATCCAACCCTCCACACCACGGGGTCCTGTTCATCCACCCCTCCATGGGCACCCCTCCACCGTCGACTGTTCATCCAGCCCTCCACACCATGGGGTCCTATTCATCCAGAGGCAACGCCACCGCTCACTGTTCATCCAAACCCCCCCGCAACACTCACTGTTCATCCAATCGATCGGCTTCAGTTAGCAGCAGTAGCGAAGGAATCGCTCGATCGGGTTCAGTTAACAGCCATCGATCGATCGCTCGGGTTCAGTAACGCGTAGCCTGCAGTGCAATCGCTCGGGTTCAGTTAGAGCCCAACTCCTCGCTCGGGTTCAGTTAGAGCCAATGCCTCGCACACATGTGCGTACGTGTACGAGAGAAACGCGCACCGCTCGGCCCCTGACCTCCCACCGTAACCGGGAACTCCCCAAAAATTTCCTCGCCCTCGCTTCTACCACGGTTTTTTCCGTCATGGACGGCCCAAAGAATGTCATGCAGCTGCGTCTCTGGCCCGCTCAGGACAAAAAGCCCATTTTCTGTCATGATTTTTTGTCATAGAAGTAGGAGCCCATCACATCTATGATGATACCAGGTTTTGTCACAATTATCGTCATAGAAGTGTCATATGTATGATAGAAAAAAATTTCGTTCGGCCCAAAATGTCACGGATGTGTCTCTTTTTTGTAGTGTAAGGTAGCAAAACGCGGGAGCCGGCCAAACCCAACATTTGACCAAAGACATGATTTGGAGATGATGCATATAAGGCCAAACTCGTGACACCGAGCACTCCCGAAGGTATCCGGTCTTTACAAATATACCGGGCTGAATGACAGCCCTTGGTAAAAACCCTAGATTTCATGGTACGGGTCTATTCGGTGTGACAATAACACCGACATCCTTGTGGGTCATTTTAAGATCCAGGAGGATTTGAAAACAACAAACTATTGTAAAAAGGTTTACGCATGGGCTTAATCTAAAAAAGAAACCTTAGAACGGGGCCCTGCTGCACGTCTGCGCCTTTATCTCCTTGCGCATGTGTCCTTGAGGGTAAAGAGTGATGGTCACCTGAAATAGAGAAAGAACTAGGTGGCCCGATCTGGTGTGATCGTGAGTAGGATTGGTTTGTTTTAGAGAACCATGAAGATATAATTTTTGAGTCCGAATAGGGTCAAGCCGAACTATGGGCTCTTGACATGCGTGCGGCCCCACACACCACATAGGGAGTTGTGAAGCCCTATTTTACATATACAGGCAGACATGTACGGTCTTCTTGTTTTTGTGGGGGTATAGCCGCTAATCTAGCTCAGTTTTATCTGAGCTGCTACACCTAGGTGTGCTCCGAACACGTCTAACTGTGTCCACGATTTTGAGAACCGATGAGGTGCTTGTTTTGTAGAGGTCACTCCATGATTTGGCTGCTAGAGCCGCGATGTATTCTTCCGTGCGAAGGGAACGCTCCGTGTTTCCACTGATTGTGATGACGCCACGTGGACCGGGCATCTTTAGTTTAAGATAAGCGTAATGCGGGACTGCACTGAAGGGGGGGAATGCTGTTCTTCCCAGTAGTGCATGGTAGGCGCTGCGGAATGGAGCAATATCGAAGATTAGTTCTTCGCTTCGAAAGTTATCGGGAGAACCGAATACAACTTGCAATGTCAGGGAGCCACTGGTGTGGGCCTCTGCGCCTGGTATCACTCGTTTAAAGGTAGTGCTGCTTTTCTTAATTCTTGACGGGTCTATCCTCATCTTGCGGACGGTGTCCTGATATAACAGATTGAGACTGTTGTCGCCATCCATCAGGACTCGGGTGAGGTGGTATCCGTCGATTATCGGGTTGAGCACTAAGGCAGCCAAGCCCCCGTAACAGATACTACTCGGATGATCCCTGCGATAAAAGGTGATCGGACAGGCCGACCATGGGTTGAATTTGGGGATGACGGGCTCTATAGCGTATACGTGTTGGAGTGCGCGTTTGCCCTCCCTTTTTGGGATATGAGTGATGTAAATCATGTTCACTATTTTAACCTTCGGTGGGAATTTTTTCTGTCCACCTGTGTTCGGCTGGCGGGATTTGTCCTCGTCTTCACTTAGCGACCCCTTCCCCTTGTGTTCGGCGTTGAGCTTGCCAGCCTGTTTAAAGACCCAACATTCTCTGTTGGTGTGGTTAGATGGCTTATCAGGGGTGCCATGAATCTGGCAGGGCCTGTCAAGAATTTTGTCTAAGCTGGATGGACCTTCTCGACTGCCTTTGAATGTCTTTTTCCATTGACCAGGTTTCGAGCCCCTGAATTCAGCATTTACCGCAGTATTTTCTGGGTTGTCTTCATTGTTTCGATGTTTGTTTTTATTGCGTCATGGTTTTTCGTTGCCATCCCTGATTTCGGATGTGCCTGGGTCGCTGGTTCTGCTACGGGCCAACCAGCTATCCTCGCCTGCGCAAAAGCGGGTCAGGAGGGTGGTTAGGGCTGCCATTGTCCTAGGTTTTTCTTGGCCGAGGTTTCTGGCAAGCCATTCGTCCCGGATACTGTGTTTGACAGCTGCTAAGGCTTCGGCATCCGGACAGTCGATGATTTGGTTTTTCTTGGTCAGAAATCTGTTCCAAAGTTTACGGGCGGACTCTCCGGGTTGTTAGGTTATATGACTTAGATCGTCTACGTCTGGAGGTCGGACATAGGTCCCTTGAAAATTTGCCCCGAAAGCGTCCTCGAGCTCCTCCCAGCTTCCTATAGAATTTTCAGGGTGGCTTTTCAGCCAGTGCCGAGCTGGTCCCTTGAGCTTGAGGGGTAAATATTTGATGGCGTGGAGATCATCTCCGCATGCCATAAGGATGTGAAGAATAAAGTCCTCTATCTAGACCGCGGGGTCTATCGTTCCATCGTATGCCTTGATGTTTACGGGTTTAAACCCTGCTGGAAATTCATGATCTAGCACCTCATCGGTGAAGCACAGGGGGTGTATCGTGCCCCTGTATTTGGTTATGCCGTGGAGCGAGTCAGGCGGTTGTAGTGTTTGGTGTTGGTTCCGAACTGGAGAGTGGCCGTCATGTTTGTTTTGGTGGTCTCGAGATCCATAGATGGACCTTGTGATGCCAACCCTTCGATCCAAGTCTTCACGTAAATCATGTTGCTTGTTCTAGGTCGCTACCTCCCTTTCTTTATGGAGCGGGGGTGTGGATTTGTGTGCGGTGTTATTAGCTGCTCTGTCTCGACCACGCGGTGGTCGGTCCATTTGGTCGTCCGTACGGTTATCCGGCAGTACGGGCGCTATAGCCTCATCATCGAATTCGGGCAGTAGTTTATGTTTGGGATAGCTCTTTGTTTGGCGATTACCGCCGTATTTTTCCTTAGTGTCGAGAACTTCGTTCCATTTTTCATCGAGCATATCCTGTGCGGCTTTAAGCCGTTGCTTCTGCTTATTCAAGCTCCCAGCAGTGGCGATAAGTCTCTGCCGGAGGCGTTCTCGCTCCACTTGTGTATCAGGGATGATGAATGCGTTGTCATCCGACCTGTCCTCTTCTTCGGAGATGGGTTGATAAGTGGCGTCTTCGGCATCACTGTGGTCAGACAGCGGCCCCGGACTGTGTTCTCCGTCTCCCTGCTCGTCCTGCTTCATGGCTGGGTCTTCAGGGTCTTCATTGTTTTCAGCGTTGTCCGGGGTATTATCTTATGTGCCTGTATTGCTATTTTTACCATGGCGTAGTTTAGAGCGGCGCCGCTGACGTAGGTGCTTCTGCTGCTTCTCAGGAGGTTTATCCTCACATGTATCCTTTTTGTCCTCGCCATTATCTTCTTTGGGGGTATCCACCATGTAAATGTCATATGATGAGGTGGTTGTCCATCGCCCTGTGGGCGGTGGTTCCTCTTCTTCTCCCGCATCGTCGTCCATACCATCGATGTCTTCGGAGTCAAAGTCGAGCATGTCGGTCAAGTCGTTGACAGTGGCTATCAAGTGGGTGGTGGGTGGGCAGCAAAGTTCTTCGTCGTCCGTTTCCCACTCAAGGCGGACATAGTTCGGCCAAGAATCTCCTGACAAGGAGAGAGATCTTAATGAATTTAACACGTCGCCCAAGGGCGAGTGCTAAAAGATGTCCGTGGAGGTAAACTCCAAGATCAGCGTCCAATTCGTCTTGACGGGCGCGGGCACACACGGTTCGGAACCCGTATCCGGAGACGAGTCTGGGGGTCCGATGACATAGGCCTCGATAGAGGCTGAATCTGTGTTCGGCTTCAATGCCGTAGAGTATGAGGCCTCCGTGGTGGGGTCCAGCCCCCCGTCCATGGAAGGCGCGATCCGTTATGGACCTAGGGCCAGGGCAGTCACAGGCGCGGTCTCCTTGGAACTGAGATCGGTGTTCGGCTCTATCGCCCCTGAGCATGCGGCCTCCGTGGCGGGGTCCATCCACCCGTCCTCGGATGGCACGATCTGCTCCGGATTTAAAGCCGGGGCAACCACAGGTGCGATTTCCTGATCGTCGTCTGATGGTAGATCTAAGTCATCCTCATCGCGGCTATAGGGCGCACCGGTCATGGGTTCGAATCCGTCGAAGATCAAGTCTCCGTGGATGTCGATCGTGTAGTTCAGGCTTCCAAACCTGACCTGATGGCCAGGGGTGTAGCTATCGATCTGCTCCAGACGGCCAAGCAAGTTGGCCCGCAGTGCGAAGCCGCCGAATATGAAGATCTGTCCGAGGAGAAAAGTGTCGCCCGGGATTTCATCGTTATAGATGATTGAGGGAGCCATCAAGCCTTACGATGACGACACAGTGGAACTCTCAATGAAAGCACCAATGTCGGTGTCAAAACCGGCGGATCTCGGGTAGGGGGTCCCGAACTATGCGTCTAAGGCTAATGGTAATAGGAGGCGGGGGACACGATGTTTAACCAGGTTCGGGCCCTCTCTATGGAGGTAATACCCTACTTCCTTCTAGATTGATCTTGATGATATGAGTATTACAAGAGTTGATCTACCACAAGATCGAGGAGGCTAACCCTAGAAGCTAGCCTATGATTATGATTGTTCTTCTTGGTCCTACGGACTAAACCATCCGGTTTATATGGACACCGGAGGGGGCTAGGGTTACACAAAATCGGTTACCGAGAAGGAAATCTACATATCTAAATCGCCAAGCTTGCCTTCCACGCAAAGGAGAGTCCCATCCGGACACGGGACGGAGTCTTCTATCTTGTATCTTCATAGTCCAACAGTCCGGCCAAAGTATATAGTCCGGCTGTCCGAGGACCCCTTAATCCAGGACTCCCTCACTGAGGACAGAGCTATGCACGGGAAAAATTAATGTGTCATTAATTAATAATTAACAGACACATTAATTACTGAACTGTTTCCGATTCTTTTGGATCGTGACAACATGGACGTGGGGTTTACTCCCATGACCTACCCGGCCCACACTATATAGTGAGGGAGATGTCTACCCTAGCCGCCACCGCTTCGTATGGTTTCTCTCCATCGTTCCAGATCATTGCGCCGCCAAGCAAGTCTTCTCCATCCCTCCTTTCGGCGTGCACCGAGAGAAGGAAGAGCAGGCCTCCGGAACCTCACCTCTCGTGATCCTGTATGGAGGATGGGTTGCTCTCAAATGACAAGTGTCTAGTTCTTTCAGAGCAGCCAACCAGCTAGTGGTTGTAGGGGGGCGACTATTTATAGCCTAGGGAGCAGCCCGACATGATAAGACATAAATGCCCTTGTCTGATATGACCGTTAGGTGGATAAGATATTTTGGGACAGCTGGCGCGTAGCACAGCAACGGTCGGAAATTTGACTATCAAATTCTTCAGGGCTATCATGTTCCTCACTGTGTAGGCAATCCGCATTGGCCAATTCCTAACTCCTCAGTCAGAACAAATTCCTCAGCGACCAGAAGAACTTCGTCTCTGTCACTGAAGAAATTGACTGAACTGTATGAGATTTCCAAAGGCTTCACTCGAAGGGTTTGGTAGGTGTAGGATTTTGAGTTGAGCATCACTTGGAATATTTTCCTTAGTATTTCCTCGACCCCCTTTAACAATACGGTGTTTCCTATGACTCAAGAAAGAGAAAAGCAAAACTATGAAAACGAAAGTCTTCAAGCTTCATATTCCTCGCATGAATTGTTGGGGAACGCAGTAATTTCAAAATTTTCCTACGCACACGCAAGATCATGGTGATGATATAGCAACGAGGGGAGAGTGTTGTCTACGTACCCTCGTAGACCGAAGCGGAAGCGTTGACGCAACGTAGAGGAAGTAGTCGTACGTCCTCCGGTTCAACCGATCCAAGTACCGTTACTCCGGCACCTCCGAGTTCTTGACACGCGTACAACTCGATGACGCACCCTCGATCTCCGATCCAGCAGAGGCGCCGAGGGGGAGTTCCGTCAGCACGACGGCGTGGTGACGATCTTGATGTTCTCCTGTTGCAGGGCTTCGCCTAAGAATTGCTACAATATGACCGAGGTGTAATATCATGGAGGGGGGCACCGCACACGGCTAAGGAACGATCAATAATCAACTTGTGTGTTCTAGGGTGCCCCCTACCCCCGTATATAAAGGAGGGAGGGAGGAGGTGGCCGGCCCTAAGGGGGGCGCGCCATGAGGAGGGGGAAACCTACTCCAAGTAGGTTTCCCTCTCTTTTCCTTATCTTATTTGGAGGGGGAAGAAAAGAGTACTAGTATTAGGAAGTAGTACTTGTAGTAGTAATAGGAAGAGGGGGAAGGAGAAAGGAAAGGGGGGGCCGGCCCCCTTCCCCAATTCGGATTGGGCTTGGGGGGGGGGCGCGCCCCCTTCCCTTGCTCCTTCTCTCTTCCTCCTACATGGGCCCAATAAGGCCCATATACCTCCCGGGGGGTTCCGGTAACCTTCCGGGGCTCCAAACTTCTCCGGAACCTTTCCGGTGTCCAAATATATCCGTCCAATATATCAATCTCTATGTCTCGACCATTTCGAGACTCCTCGTCATGTCCGTAATCATATCCGGGACTCCGAACAACCTTCGGTACATCAAAATACATAAACTCATAATATAACTGTCATCGAAACCTTAAGCGTGCAGACCCTACGGTTCGAGAACGATGTAGACATGACTAAGACACATCTCTGGTTAATAACCAATAGGGGGACCTGGATGCCCATATTGGTTCCTACATATTCTACGAAGATCTTTATCGGTCAAACCGCATAACAACATACGTTGTTCCCTTTGTCATCGGTATGTTACTTGCCCGAGATTCGATCGTCGGTATCTCAATACCTAGTTCAATCTCGTTACCGGCAAGTCTCTTTACTCGTTACGTAATGCATCATCCCGCAACTAACTCATTATTCACATTGCTTGCAAGGCTTATAGTGATGTGCATTACCGAGAGGGCCCAGAGATACCTCTCCGACAATCGGAGTGACAAAACCTAATCTCAAAATATGCCAACTCAACATGTACCTTTGGAGACACCTGTAGTACTCCTTTATAATCACCCAGTTACGTTGTGACGTTTGGTAGCACCCAAAGTGTTCCTCCGGTAAACGGGAGTTGCATAATCTCATAGTTACAGGAACATGTATAAGTCATGAAGAAAGCAATAGCAACATACTAAACGATCAAGTGCTAGGCTAACGGAATGGGTCATGTCAATCACATCATTCTCCTAATGATGTGATCCCATTAATCAAATGACAACACATGTCTATGGTTAGGAAACATAACCATCTTTGATTAATGAGCTAGTCGAGTAGAGGCATACTAGTGACGTTATGTTTGTCTATGTATTCACACATGTATTATGTTTCCGGTTAATACAATTCTAGCATGAATAATAAACATTTATCATGAAATAAGGAAATAAATAATAACTTTATTATTGCCTCTAGGGCATATTTCCTTCAGTCTCCCACTTGCACTAGAGTCAATAATCTAGTTCACATCACCATGTGATTTAACACCAATATTCATATTGTATATGATTAACACCCATAGTTCACATCATCATGTGACCAACACCCAAAGGGTTTACTAGAGTCAATAATCTAGTTCACATCGCTATGTGATTATCACCCAAAGAGTACTAAGGTGTGATCATGTTTTGCTCGTGAGAGAAGCTTAGTCAACGGGTCTGTCACATTTAGAGCCGTATATATTTTGCAAATATTTTATGTCCACAATGCTCTGCACGGAGCTACTCTAGCTAATTGCTCCCACTTTTAATATGTATTCAGGTTGAGACTTAGAGTCATCTGGATCAGTGTAAAAGTTTGCACTGATGTAACTTTTACAATAAACTCTTTTATCACCTCCATAATCGAGAAACATCTCCTTAGTCCTTACTAAGGATATTCTTGACCAATGTCCAGTGATCTACTCCTAGATCACTATTGTACTCCCTTGCCAAATTCAGAGCAAGGTATACAATAGGTCTGGTACATAGCATACTTTATAGAACCTATGACTGAGGCATAGGGAATGACTTTTCATTCTCTTTCTATTTTCTGCTGTGGTCGGGATTTGAGTCTTACTCAATACCTTTGCAACACAGGCAAGAACTCTTTCTTTGACTGTTCCATTTTGAACTATTTCAAAATCTTGCCAAGGTACGTACTCATTGAAAATCTTATCAAGCGTCTTGATCTATCTCAATAGATCATGATGCTCAATATGTAAGTAGCTTTTACTGAGGTCTTTTCTTTTTAAAGAACTCCTTTAAAACACTCCTTTATGCTTTGCAGAAAAATTCTACATCATTTCTGATCAACAATATGTCATTCACATATACTAATCAGAAAGGCTGTAGTGCTCCCACTCACTTTATTGTAAATACAGGCTTCATCGTAAGTCCATATAAAACTATATGCTTTGATCAATTTATCAAAGCGTATATTCCAACTCCGAGATGCTTGCACCAGTCCATATATGGATCGCTGGAGCTTGCACATTTTGTTTGCACCTTTAGGATTGACAAAACCTTTTTGGTTGTATCATATACAACTCTTCTTTAGTAAATCCATTAAGGAATGCAGTTTTGACATCCATTTGCCAGATTTCATAAAATGTGGCAATTGCTAACATGATTCGGATAGACTTAAGCATCGATACGAGTGAGAAAATCTCATCGTATTCAACCCCTTGAACTTGTTGAAAAACCTTTTGCAACAAGTCGAGCTTAGTGGATAGTAACATTACTATCAGTGTCCGTCTTCCTCTTGAAGATCCATTTATTTAACATGGCTTGCTGATCATCGAGCAAGTCAATCAAAGTCCATACTTTGTTTTCATACATGGATCATATCTCAGATTTTATGGCCTTAAGCCATTTCGCGGAATCTGGGCTCATCATCGCTTCCTCATAGTTCGTAGGTTTATCATGGTCTAGTAACATGACTTTCAGAACAGGATTACCGTACCACACTGGTGCGGACCGTACTTTGGACGACCTACGAGGTTCTGTAGTAACTTGATTTGAAGTTTCATGATCATCATCATTACCTTCCTCACTAATTGGTATAGGAATCACTGGAACTGATTTCAGTGATGAACTATTTTCCAATTCGGGAGAAGGTACAAATTACCTTATCAAGCTCTACTTTCCTCCCACTCACTTCTTTCGAGAGAAACTCCTTCTCTAGAAAGGATCTATTATCAGCAACAAATTTGCCTTCGGATCTGTGATAGAAGGTGTACCCAACAATTTCCTTTGGGTATTCTATGAAGACGCACTTCTCCGATTTGGGTTCGAGCTTATCAACTTGAAAAACCCTTTTTCATATAAGCATCGCAACTCCAAACTTTAAGAAACAACAGCTTAGGTTTACTGCTAAACCATAGTTCATGTGGTGTCGTCTCAACGGATTTAGATGGTGCCCTATTTTAAACGTGAATGCAGCTGTCTCTAATGCATAACCCCAAAACGACAATGGTAAATCAGCAAGAAACATCATAGATCGCACCATATCCAATAAAGTACGATTACGACGTTTGGACACACCATAATGTTGTGGTGTTCCGTTGGCGTGAACTGTGAAACTATTTCACATTGTTTTAGTTGAAGACCAAACTCGTAACTCAAATATTCGTCTCCGCGATCAGATCACAGAAACTTTATTTTCTTGTTACGATGATTTTTTTTTACTTCACTCTGAAATTCTTTGAACCTTTCAACTATTTCAGACTTATGTTTCATCAAGTAGATATACCCATATCTGCTCAAATCATCTTGTGAAGGTCAGAAAATAACGATACTTGCCACGAGCATCAACACTCATTGGATCGCATACATCGGTATGTATTATTTCCAATAAGTTAGTAGCTCGTTCCATTGTTCCAGAGAACGGTGTTTTAGTCATCTTGCCCAAAAGGCACGGTTCGCAAGTACCAAGTGATTCATAATCAAGTGGTTCCAAAAGTCCATCAGTATGGAGTTTCTTCATGCGCTTTACACCAATATGACCTAAACGGTAGTGCTACAAATAAGTTGCACTATCATTATTAACTTTGCATCTTTTGGTTTCAATATTATGAATATGTGTATCACTAAAATCGAGATCCAATGAACCATTTCATTGGGTGTGTAACCATATAAGGTTTTGTTCATGTAAACAGAACAACAGTTTATTCTCTTACTTAAATGAATAACCGTATTGCAATAAACACGATCAAATCATATTCATGCTCAACGCAAACGCAAAATAACATTTATTTAGGTTTAGCACTTATCCCGAAAGTTTAGGGAGTGTGCGATGATGATCATATCAATCTTGAAACTACTTTCAACATACATCGTCACTTCACTCTTAACTAGTTTCTGTTTATTCTGCAACTCCCGTTTCGAGTTACTACTCTTAGCAACTGAACCAGTACCAAATACCGAGGGGTTGCTATAAACACTAGTAAAGTGCACATCAATAACATGTATATCAAATATACCTTTTTTCACTTTGCCATCCTTCTTATCCGCCAAATACTTGGGGTAGTTCTGCTTCCAGTGACCAGTCCCTTTGAAGTAGAAGCACTTAGTCTCAGGCTTAGGTCCAGACTTGGGCTTCTTCACTTGAGCAGCAACTTGCTTGCCGTTCTTCTTGAAGTTCCCTTCTATCCCTTTGCCCTTTTCTTGAAACTAGTGGTCTTGTTAACCATCAACACTTGATGCTCTTTCTTGATTTCTACCTTCGTCGATTTCAACATCACGAAGAGCTCGGGAATCATTTTCGTCATCCCTTGCATACTATAGTTCATCACGAAGTTCTACTAACTTGGTGATGGTGACTAGAGAACTCTGTCAATCACTATCTTATCTGGAAGATTAACTCCCACTTGATTCAAGCGATTGTAGTACCCAGACAATCTGAGCACTTGCTCACTAGTTGAGCGATTCTCCTCCATCTTTTAGCTATAGAACTTGTTGAAGACTTCATATCTCTCAACTCGGGTATTTGCTTGAAATATTAACTTCAATTCCTGGAACATCTCATATGGTCCATGACGTTCAAAACGTCTTTGAAGTCCCGATTCTAAGCCGTTAAGCATGGTGCACTAAACTATCAAGTAGTCATCATATTGAGCTAGCCAAACGTTCATAACGTCTACATCTGCTCTTGCAATAGGTCTGTCACCTAGCGGTGCATCAAGGACATAATTATTCTGTGCAGCAATGAGGATTAACCTCAGATCACGGATCAAATCCGCGACATTGCTACTAACATTTTTCAACACAGTTTTCTCTAGGAACATATCAAAATAAACATATGAAAGCAACAACGCGAGCTATTGATCTACAACATAATTTGCAAAATACTACCAGGACTAAGTTCATGATAAATTTAAGTTCAATTAATCATATTACTTAAGAACTCCCACTTAGACAGACATCTCTCTAGTCATCTAAGTGATCACGTGATCCAAATCAACTAAACCATGTCCGATCATCACGTGAGATGGAGTAGTTTCAATGGTGAACATCGCTATGTTGATCATATCTACTATATGGTTCACGCTCGACCTTTCGGTCTCCGTGTTCCAAGGCCATATCTGTATATGCTAGGCTCGTCAAGTAAACCTGAGTATTCCGCGTGTGCAACTGTTTTGCACCCGTTGTATTTGAACGTAGAGCCTATCACACCCGATCATCACGTGGTGTCTCAGCACGAAGAACTTTCGCAACGGTGCATACTCAGGGAGAACACTTCTTGATAATTAGTGAGAGATCATCTTAAAATGCTACCGTCAATCAAAGCAAGATAAGATGCATAAAGGATAAACATCACATGCAATCAATATAAGTGATATTATATGGCCATCATCATCTTGTGCTTGTGATCTCCATCTTCGAAGCACCGTCATGATCACCATCGTCACCGGCGCGACACCTTGATCTCCATTGTAGCATCGTTGTCGTTACGCCATCTATTGCTTCTACGACTATCGCTACCGCTTAGTGATAAAGTAAAGCAATTACAGTGCGTTTTCATTTCATACAATAAAGCGACAACCATATGGCTCCTGCCAGTTGCCGATAACTTCGGTTACAAAACATGATCATCTCATACAATAAAATATAGCATCATGTCTTGGCCATATCACATCACAACATGCCCTGCAAAAACAAGTTAGACGTTCTCTACTTTGTTGTGGCAAATTTTACGTGGCTGCTACGGGCTTAAGCAAGAACCAATCTCACCTACGCATCAAAACCACAACGATAGTTTGTCAAATAGACTCCGTTTCAACCTTCACAAGGACCGGGCGTAGCCACACTCGGTTCAACAAAAGTGAGAGAGACAGACACCCGCCAGCCACCTTTAAGCACGAGTGCTCGTAACGGTGAAACTAGTCTCGCATAAGCGTACGCGTAATGTCGGTCCGGGCCGCTTCATCTCACAATACCGCTGAACCAAAGTATGACATGCTGGTAGGCAGTATGACTTATATCGTCCACAACTTACTTGTGTTCTACTCGTGCATATAACATCAACACATAAAACGTAGGCTCGGATGCCACTGTTGGGGAACGCAGTAATTTCAAAATTTTCCTACGCACACGCAAGATCATGATGATGATATAGCAACGAGGGGAGAGTGTTGTCTACGTACCCTCGTAGACCGAAGCAGAAGCGTTGACGCAACGTAGAGGAAGTAGTCGTACGTCCTCCGGTTCAACCGATCCAAGTACCGTTACTCCGGCACCTCCGAGTTCTTGACACGCGTACAGCTCGATGACGCACCCTCGATCTCCGATCCAGCAGAGGCGCCGAGGGGGAGTTCCGTCAGCACGACGGCGTGGTGACGATCTTGATGTTCTCCTGTTGCAGGGCTTCGCCTAAGCACTGCTACAATATGACCGACGTGTAATATCGTGGAGGGGGGCACCGCACACGGCTAAGGAATGATCAATGATCAACTTGTGTGTTCTAGGTTGCCCCCCTACCCCCGTATATAAAGGAGGGAGGGAGGAGGTGGCCGGCCCTAAGGGGGGCGCGCCATGAGGAGGGGGAAACCTACTCCAAGTAGGTTTCCCTCTCTTTTCCTTATCTTATTTGGAGGGGGAAGGAAAGAGTACTAGTATTAGGAAGTAGTACTAGTAGTAGTAATAGGAAGAGGGGGAAGGAGAAAGGAAAGGGGGGGCCGGCCCCCTTCCCCAATTCGGATTGGGCTTGGGGGGGCGCGCCCCCTTCCCTTGCTCCTTCTCTCTTCCTCCTACATGGGCCCAATAAGGCCCATATACCCCCGGGGGGTTTCGGTAACCTTCCGGGGCTCCAAACTTCTCCGGAACCTTTCTGGTGTCCAAATATATCCGTCCAATATATCAATCTTTATGTCTCGACCATTTCGAGACTCCTCGTCATGTCCGTAATCATATCCGGGACTCCGAACAACCTTCGGTACATCAAAATACATAAACTCATAATATAACTGTCATCGAAACCTTAAGCGTGCGGACCCTACGGTTCGAGAACGATGTAGACATGACTGAGACACATCTCTGGTCAATAACCAATAGCGGGACCTGGATGCCCATATTGGTTCCTACATATTCTACGAAGATCTTTATCGGTCAAACCGCATAACAACATACGTTGTTCCCTTTGTCATCGGTATGTTACTTGCCCGAGATTCGATCGTCGGTATCTCAATACCTAGTTCAATCTCGTTACCGGCAAGTCTCTTTACTCGTTACGTAATGCATCATCCCGCAACTAACTCATTAGTCACATTGCTTGCAAGGCTTATAGTGATGTGCATTACCGAGAGGGCCCAGAGATACCTCTCCGACAATCAGAGTGACAAAACCTAATCTCAAAAATATGCCAACTCAACATGTACCTTTGGAGACACCTGTAGTACTCCTTTATAATCACCCAGTTACGTTGTGATGTTTGGTAGCACCCAAAGTGTTCCTCCGGTAAACGGGAGTTGCATAATCTCATAGTTACAGGAACATGTATAAGTCATGAAGAAAGCAATAGCAACATACTAAATGATCAAGTGCTAGGCTAACGGAATGGGTCATGTCAATCACATCATTCTCCTAATGACGTGATCCCATTAATCAAATGACAACACATGTCTATGGTTAGGAAACATAACCATCTTTGATTAATGAGCTAGTCAAGTAGAGGCATACTAGTGACGTTATGTTTGTCTATGTATTCACACATGTATTATGTTTCCGGTTAATACAATTCTAGCATGAATAATAAACATTTATCATGAAATAAGGAAATAAATAATAACTTTATTATTGCCTCTAGGGCATATTTCCTTCATGAATATCAAGTCTTCGCGGATACACCAATTCTTCAGTTTCAAAGTCTTCATGAAAGTCTTCAGTAATACCAAAATCTTCAGTCGAAGATATTCATTTATAGGGGTCGACTTTCCCTGTAAATATCAAACTCCTCATAGACTTATAGACCTGTGTACACTCACAAACGCATTATTCCCTTAACCTATAAGTCTTCAATACACCAAAATCACTAAGGGGCACTAGATGCACTTACAGTACGGGAGAGGGGCGATCAGGTTTTTGGGGAGCGCACTCGCGCGACTGCTGGCAGCGACGACTTCGCGAACGACGACTTCTTCCCCGACCTCGGCAACCTCATCCTCGACGACATGGGCGAAACGTCACCGCCGACGGTGCTGCTCTCGCTGCATCGTATGTAATTCTATCCTTCCTGTTCGAGGTCATGGTAGAATTCATGTTTCTAGTATGTGCCCTAGATGTGATATGTTCATCTACTATGCTAGTTCACATGATTAATTTAATCTCTGCTATTGTTGTGATGAGTTATTTTTTGTTCATTCGGATTAAATCTCGTAGTAATTTCCTCATATTTCCAACAATTGCTGCCATTCCTCTGTGCTGGCGGTGTTGCGTTATACATAGATGCTAAAGTGCATTTTATATCTAACAATCATCCTGGAAAACAGTACCTAGTATAAAGAAAATACAACAAGACGCAAAATGCAAAATATAAAATTATTACATCAAAATTCATATTGTCCGTTTTCTTCCTTCGACTAGGCGTCGCTCACCCCCAAAAAAACATCCGGAACACATGAGATATTTGACCTGGCGCTCATGTGACAAGATCCGGCCACCCGGATCCCAATGATTGCCCGGCCAACTGCCATGTCGATCGCCGGGGCTGCAGGGTTTGGATCTCACTCACCGGCTTGGGTCTTTCCGGAACTATGTAGGCACTAGGCTACTACAGTGAAGCCGGCAGGAGCACTGCACCTCCATGCATGTCTACCCATACAGGACAAAATTACTGTTCTGACCTATGTGGCTAACAAAATCATGATTTGACCTCGTTTCAGAAAAAAAATCGATTCTGACCTCTTTGGGTGACGCCAACATCCCTGACGTCTGGGTTGCGAAGCAGACGCCATGAACCCTGGAGTCTAGACCTTGGCCCGCACTGCTCGCCTGCCCATTGACCTGCTGACGTGGCAAAGGGGCCAGACGCCAAGGACCCTGGCGTCTGGCCCTGGTAACTGGATAACCCCACCAGGAGAGTGTGTGGGTCCCACCCCACACACTTTCCTCAATCCAGCCCGAGCTTGAAGAACATTTGCTGCCCCCCACTCTCTCTCACCCCTCAAGCTCCCCCCTCAAATCCTCTCCAAAAGGTGCTTCCCTTAGGTGGATCTTTCCATCACTTTGTTGCTTGTGGTAATCTCCCTCAAATCACCCAATTTTTTTGGTTAAATCTTGTTATTTTGGTTGCATTTTTAACATGTTGGTGGAACCCTAGTTCATGTTTTCTCCCTTATGTTAGTGTGAATGGCTTGGTTAACTTTGATAATATAGTGATATGCATGGTGTGTACTAGGAATATATGCCTGTTGAGTAGAAAGATTGGGGGTTATGGTTAGTTAGTGATTAGGGTTAACTTTGCTTAGTGTGTGTTAATTAGTGAAACTTTTGTGGACATCACCAATAATTTAGTGTTGATATAATTAGGATATAATGAGATGTATTTGGATAAGCACCAATTCTCATTGAAGTCTTAAATGCATTCATGTTGTTTTTAGATGGAGAGACTTGTTAATGTTCATTACATGGACAAGGAGGCATTCTTGAGTAAGAATGCCGACATGGGTGAGGAACCATTGGTTTTTGATACAAGCCCTAGCTATGAGGATGTTGTTGCAAAAGTGAGACAAGTCTTAAAGTGGATGGACACCAATATTGATGTTAAGTTAATAGGAAGGTATGATGTTGGAGTTGGAGCCAAATCTCGCTTGAAAAGTATGCCTATCACCTCGGATTTTCATTGGGATGTATACAAGGAAAAAGTTTCCCAATTGGAAGACAAGTCACTTGAATTGTTTGCCACCAAGGTTGAATCTCCTCAGTTTACACTTGATTTGAACCGGCATGTCTCTTCCCCAATGGATGACATGAGCGAGAGGACAATGGTGCCACTTGTTGAGCATAGGGTTGTGGTTGATGCCCCCAATGATTATCGCCGACCACGTCCCTGTGTACCATCTATTAAAGAAAATAATGTTGAGTTGTATGCCCCCAATGCTTCTAGCCAAGCAGCAACTAGCCAAGCAAATGAAGTTGAGGTGATTGCTAGTGACGAAGTAATTCAAGAGGATGAAGATGCTTATGATGACGACGAAGAGCAAGAGGAAGGGTTTCATGGTAATGATGTTGGTGACTTGGATGCGTCCATAGTGCAAAAGGACATGGATCGTGAGTTGCCTTTTAGGCGTCAATATGCGTATGAATCAGATGACGAGGGTCCAATTGAACAGTTGGATGAGGATGGATTCACAAAGGAGGAAAACCAAATCCACTTTGAGCTGACGGGCTTAGAAAAAAGAACTCACTTGTTTAAAGATCTCAGCCTTGCCCATAAAGCTGTTATTGACAGTGGAATGAGAATGGCGGCGATTGAGCCAACACCATGCCCGGATCTAGGAGAACCAATGGTGGAGAATGAGGACGAGAATGCTTATTTGAAGAAAGGAGTGAAGTTTCTGAGCTTGCCTATGCTGAAGTTTTGGTTGGCTGACTATGCCATTCGGAACCATAGACCAATTTATGTTGAGCACTCCGACATGAAGTTGTGTTACACCATGAAGTGTGAGCAAGAACAATGCCCATGGAAGGTTCGTGCAAGAAAGCTTAAAGAAACCGAAGAATTGGTGTTAAGAAGTTGTGTTGGCACTCATAGGTGCAAAGCGCCATCTAAACGACTTCGAACGACACACCATCAACTCACATCTGAGTATCTCGGATACAAATGGATGAAAGACATAGGCTTTGATCCCACTGTGAAAGTGAGGTTTCTCATGCGGACGGTGAAAAAAACAATTTGGTTATGAAGTCAAGTATGGGAAAGCATGGAAGGCAAAGGCAAATGCTATTAGGATGTTGTATGGTGGTTATGAAGAAGCATACAACCAGCTCCCGAGGTTGATGGGCGCGATTGCACATAAGAACCCGAGCATGTTTCATGTGGTCGAGGATCATGAGAGAGTGTTCCACCGTGCCTTCTGGAGTTATGGACAATGTGTGGAGGCGTTTCAGCATTGTCGTCCGGTCTTGTCTATAGATGGCACGTTCTTGACCGATAGATACAAGGGCACACTAATGGTAGCAATGGTGCACTCATCAAACGACAACGTGTTGCCAGTTGCATTTGCTTTGGTGCCTTCCGAGCACCAAGAAAACTGGGAGTGGTTCATGGGTCATGTTAGGCACAATGTGTTTGGGGCTAGGGAGGTGTGCATCATATCGGACCAGCACCATGGCATACTCAAGGCAATGGACATTGTTATTCCAGGATTTCCAAAGCTTTACCATAGATGGTGCATGACACTGCAGGAAATAGTTAATTTTGCCGTGTGTGATTTGTTTCATAGATGGCAAAGTGCGCTCTTTGCCGTCTATGTTTTTTTTGCAGACGGCAAAGTATATTTTGCCGTCAGTTTTCTTTGCCGTCTGGTGATAACGGCAAACATTTCTTTGCCATCTTCCCCGACAAAAAGCTGACGGCAAAGACGCCCCCTGACGGAAAATTAGCTGTTTCTCGTAGTGTGAGGCATGTCGGGGCCAACTTTTACCGGGCATGTAAGAGCAAGGAGCTCAGCAAAGACCTTACCCATGTATGTGTGGCCTCCACCACCGATGGTTTTGATGCTCGGTACAACAAACTCTTTGTAGCGGTGAACGAAGGGGGAAAAGAGTTCTTAACTAGGAATTTAAGCGAGAAGCACAAGTGGGCACGTGCTCATGACGATGGTGGTAGGCGATATGGCGACATGACGAGCAATCTAGTAGAATGTTTCAACAATTTGCTGAAGGGTTCTCATGCATTGTCGGTGACTGCAATAGTGGAGTACACCTTCTTCAAGCTTAATGAGTACTTTCAGAGGCATTCTGAAGAGACTGCAAAATGGATAGGTGAAAAAAAGGATTATCCGGAAAAGTTTGATGAATGGTTGCAGTTACAAGCAAGCAAGTCTTCATGGCAACAAGTTATCATATTCGACAGAATTGAAATGATCTATCAAATTGATGAGCCAGGTGGCACAACACGAGACGGTTTTCAATATGGTGGTGCTGCATTTTAGGTGCGTATGAGGACTCTGTGGTGCCAGTGCGAGAGGCCTAGTAAGTATCATTGGCCATGCTCTCATTTGATAATGGCGGCGAAGGCGAGAAACATACATGTTTGTGATGGAAAAACTATGCGAATGCAAGAGTTCCATGTGGAAGCTACTAGGTTGACATGGGCGCCAAGATTTCACCCTTTCTTGGACCACTCATAGTGGCCTGAGTACCATGGACCTCATATTAAGCCAGACCCTCTTTTGAAGGTGGAGACCAAGGGTAAAAGGAGCACTAAGAGGTTCAGGGGTGATATGGATGACCTGGCTGGATACACTGGCATGAAACAATTTGGTAGCGGTCATTTCATGGAGGCTCCTGACACTATCAACTGTGGGGTGTGCGGTGAAGGGCGACACAATGAGAGGACATGCAAGAAAAGAAAAACCAAGAAAAGGAAAACAAGTCGTGGAGGTGGCACCAATGGTGAACGAGTTGGAAGAGGTGACGGTGGTGGTGGTCGAGGAAGCACAAGTGACAGAGGTGGTGGTGGTGGTCGTAGAGGGAGCACAAGTGCTAGAGGTGCTAGTGTTCATAGAGGGAGTACAAGTGCTAGAGGTGGTGGTCGAGCAAGCACAAGTGCTAGAGGTGGTGGTCGAGCAAGCACAAGTGCTAGAGGTGGTGGTCGAGCAAGCACAAGTGCTAGAGGTGGTGGTGGTCGTAGAGGAAGCACAAGTGCTAGATGTGGTGGTGGTCGTAGAGGAATGATTGATAATGGATAGGCCTTCGGTTTTTTGCTTAATCCAGATGGTCGATCTAATAATAATGGTATATTGTTTGTTCATACAATTCCTAGCATTTATTGATTTAGTGTATTTACACATTTACTCTCTTTGTGTCTTGTGCCAACAATTGTTCTTTTTGTAGGCATGACTTCATCCGGTTCCAGGACGAGGCCGGCGTGCGCGGACCAAGAGGACATGCCGAAGACATGGATGGAGGCCAGGTTGGACAAGGAGAAGGAGAAGGAGAAGGATGTGCCCACACCACCATGTTGGTGTGGTGATGTTTGCAAGCTAAAGGTGTCCACTGACCGCAAGAAGTCATGGACAGAAGGTAGAAGGTTTTTCGTGTGTCCCAACTATGCACATGATCTTCGAAGGCCAACTAATGCATATGACATACCACCGGTATGTTAGGTATACATACAAAAAATGTAAATATGTTTGTCATTTTATTTCTAACACAAACATGATTTATATGTAGTCCCCTCCTCCACTTTGCAAGTACTTCACTTGGATAGATCACGAGGTACCAAAAGATGTCCAGGAGGACCAACGTCGAGATTTCTTACGGAGGCAGCACCTGTTCGAGAAGTCCTATGCACGGGGATTGGAGCGGGAGCGTCGTGGGAAGGAGGCTTGTGAGCGCAAGAAGCGTGAGAAAGAGAGGGCACGCAAAGAGAAGGAGGCTCGTCAAGAAGAGAGGGCAAGAAAACTTGCAAGGGCTCCCGATGCACAAGAGGAGGACGAGGCATGTGACAAGAAGGGAAAGTGGCCCCATACTACTTAGTAGACAAATGCAAAAGGCACCGACATCGATGATGGACTTTCGAGACTTTGTGTGTGATGAACTTGTGATTCGAGACCTTGTGTGGTCATGAACTACTTATGTCATTCGAGACATCGTGTGTGATGAACTTGTAATTCGAGACTATTTGAGATTATGTGCAAACTATGTTTGTCATTAGAGATTAGTATGCTTTGTTCATATTTTTGGTTGAGACTAGCAAAAACATTAACAAAAGACAGAAGTGTGTGCAAAAACTATTAACAGTCAGGGCCAGACGCCACACACCCTGGCGTCTGGTTTTGGCTATGATGCACACCCAGACCCTGGCGTCTGGCTCGTTTTGGTCGCGCAGGAGACCAAACACTTGTCTGATGTGTCTGATGCAAACCCAGACGCGAAGGTCCATGGCGTCTGGGTCCCTATCCAGAGAGCATTTTTTGCAGTTTGCTAATGTGCACACCCAGACGCCAAGGACCCTAGCGTCTGGCTCATTTTTGTCGCGCAGGAGACCAGACACTTGTCTGATGTGTCTGATGCAAACCCAGACACCAGGGTCCATGGCGTCTGGGTCCCTATCCAGAGAGCATTTTTTGCAGTGTGCACACCCAAATGCCAAGGACTGTGGCGTCTGGCTCGTTTTGGTCATGCGGGTGACCAGACACCTGTCTGATGTGTCTAAAGCACACCCAGACGCCAAGGTCCGCGGTGTCTGGATACGATTCTTTGGGCCCACCTCTAGCCCTCTCATCCATTCATCTCTGGCGTCTGGGTGCTGCCAAGTTTCACTTAGGGTATGTGGATAAGATGCTATGGGCCCACATCAAGCCCTCTCATCCCATTCATCTCCACTCACATTCACGAGCTGCTACCCCCCTCACTCCCTCTCCATCACCCTAACCCCCCTCAAATCTCTCACAATTCAGTCCCGTTTCATCGTTGGATCTTTGGGATTTCATAACAAGAAGGTAAATCAACTCCACCCCTATTTTTTGGTTGGTTTAATGTATCATTTTTTTGTGCAAACCCTAGTTTTATTTTTCCTAGTGCTTATGCTCAAGGGGTAGGTAAATCAACTCCACCCCCATTCCATTCATCTCCACTCACATTCACGAGCTGCTGCCCCCCCCCCCCAGATGGATACGGGTGCTCAGTGGGTGCTTAGCCCTACTGTTCATGTCCAAGGCCTTCCTCCAAGCGTTGTGCAAGTTAGTAAAGTGGAGCTCACTTTTGATTGGTTGAAGACTAAATTCATGTTGAAGCCTTGTGTGTGTGTTGAACTATAGTGGTATGAAAATACTATGTAATGCTTTTAATCTAGTGGGTTGAACTATCGTGGTCATCAACTATTTGTGTAATTTGAGACTATGTCATTTCAAACCTTGTGTAATTTGAGACTATGTTATTTCAAACCTTGTGTAATTTGTGTAATTTGAGACTATGTCATTTGAAACCTTGTGTGTGTGTTGAACTATAGTGGTATGAAAAGACTATGCAATGCTTATGTATGTTATTCGAGACTAATCTTCTATGTATCATGATATCTGTGTCATTTACAGTGTATACCAATGCGTGCAATTAGGTAGCTAGACAAAACTACAAGTGAAAAGAAAGTGTTGTCTGCACCAGGACAAGACGCCAAGGACCCTGGTGTCTGGCTCCCCTACTTTACCCTGTTTCTGGTGTCAGTCGACTGCTACACGTCAAGGACCCTGGCGTCTGGTCCCCTGACTTACAACCAGACGCCAAAGACCCTGGCGTCTGGTCCCCTATGCATATAAATGACTAAATGACTCCTCCTTTTGACAGATTTCATCAACATTTCATAGCAATCAAGGAATTCATAGACATCACAGGAAACAACATTTCACATAAATCACATGATTGAGTACTACTTTTAAACCACAAATTCATGCCATACATTCATAGCAACCTCAAGAATCCATTGCAACTTAATTCGAACAGCAACAAGTTCATGGAAAGAAACGACAACAAGTTCATGGAAAGATACTACACCAAGTTCATCGAAACAAACTAGAACAAGCTCATTGAAACAAACTACAACAAGCTCACTTCCTCCTTCCTCTCTTCACGATATCTGCAAGTGTATGATCCTCCTCTTCGCTAGCCTCCTCCTCTTCGCTAGCCTCCTCCGCCTTCGCATCATTGTTGGACTTATATATTTGCATTCCCGTAGGCATAAATTGATGAGGATACTCCGGACTATGGAATTGAGTGTTCCATGTCATGTTTCTACCTTTCTTGCCCTGTGTCTTAGCTATGGCTTTGCCTTTTCTAGAGAGGGCATTTCCTTGTGTCGATTGTGTAACCTGTGATGGTAGTGGAGCATCAACGTCATACTCATGATCCTCTTGATGTGTTGCATCATACTCATGCTCATCATGATGTGTTGGCTCCTCTTGATGTGCTGGCTCCTCTTCATGGACCTCCTACTCTATGTCATCTTCGTTCTGGACATAACGCCGTTTATTAGATCTAGCGGCGCGGCTACCAGGTGCATACACGTCACTGCACTGAGCACCATGGCAAGAAAGCATAGCTACCATCTTATGGAACCGCTTCTTGAACTTCTGCGACAACACAAAATATGCTATGATATGAGATGCAAATAACTAATCCACGAAAAGGAACTTGTATAATATATTGCGACTAACATCCATCGTGCTCCTAAGAGTCCTCTCAGATAATCCACCACTAGGTGGATGAATCAGTGCAACATTGGCATCGTTGACGCACAGAAGCAACTCTCTACCCTGCAATTCATGAACACACGAAACTTATGTATTTGAAAGAAGACAATATGATGCAAGTATGTTAGAATAGGTTCATTAGACTACCATTTGGTCATGCATCGGTGCATAGTCAACATGAGCCCCTCTGGTGTCTCTCACAGCCGTGTTGAAGGTCTGATAACCTTCTGCAGTCTCCGGGTCTTCAGAAACCAACTCTGACCACTCCTCGTGAGTCCAACCAGGCTTTAGCTTTAACCGGAAACGATCTGCATTCCACACTTGATACTTCTGATATGCTGACTGATTGTGAGCTCTACTCTATGATTGCACTAACGTGTCTCTTTCATCCCAAATTTGTATCCATGCACGGTGTTTGTTTGCCCAATCAGATATATCCTGATTGTTCCTTCGATCGAACCTACAAATGATGCACGGTACAAAGCATTAGCAAACATAGACTAATTCAATGCTCTACTACATACTCAAGGACATGCTTGCTCACCAATGAAGAGATAGCATTTCCTCCATGCTCTCCTCAATTGGAATACCTTGTCTTCTTCCAAATTGTCTTGCCACATGGTCTACAAAGTGCCACTCAACTGCGAAGAAGCATATCATTGGGCACCTCGCCCGCCAAAGATGGCTATCACGCGTGCACATCTCATTAAGATCAAAGCCATGATCTTCCACATAAGGAAACCAATGTACCTGCAAAACAAAGAGATACATTGTTAGATACAAGTTTCATTCTTGACTAAATTTTGTCTCATCGAACTTCTCAATACCTGCTCAGCAGTCACGGTGTCCAGCTCATTCATATAGCACTTGTATCGCACATGCGAGCTTCTTGTGTACACTGTCACTTGTTCCCAATAGTATGCAAGCGTAGGGCGCCGGTATGGATCATCATCATGCACCCCATCATGATTACCCCGTGGGTTTGGCATGTTGGGGTTCTTGAAATCGGGTCGTCCAACCGGGATCCGCTCCCACATCCACACGGATAGGCTCCAAACAAACCCAGCCAATGAGGATGTATCTCCCTTCCTGCGACATGCCAAGTCAAGCTGCAATCAAACAAACATGTTAGATATGGAGGCACATGACAAATGCAAGATAAATGATTGCAAATATCTCTTACATGACGATACAAATATGCTAGTGCGGCCGAACCCCGGCTATACTGGGTATCCCAGTTATTGAGTAGCTCCACGAACATCCACATGGCTGAGTTCCCGATTGCATCTGAGAAGACTACCTTGGTTAGTACATACCAAAGATAGGCCCGCGCGTACTGCTGCACAACCACGTTATTGGCACCCTCAGGGCACGGATTGGTGTCCCCTCTGACTAGTTTTAGCCAAGAATGCCTCACTCTCGCGGTATCAGCCTTGCCTTCTTGAGGGTCGTCGGGGTGAACACCAATTAAAATGCCAGTCCGTTCTCGCCAATTAACGACGCTGACACGACCGGTAACAGCTTGTCCGTTGACAGGAAGGCCGCTTATCATAGCCATGTCCTCTAGGATCATCGTCAGCTCCCCACATGGAAGGTGGAACGAGTGAGTCTCCGGCCTCCACAGATCCACAAGTGCGGTCAACGCCGCGTGGTTCACCAGCTGTAGAACCTTGAGAAGAGGTGTCTAGATGGGGGTGATTAGACACTAAGTACCAAAGTTGCAGTTTTTAGGCTTTTCTTAAATTTGAGTGGAGTTTAGGCATAAATTTAACATTCACAACACATAGCAAGCAAGCATGCAAAGAGTATATAGGCAGCGGAAAATAAAGCATGCAACTTGCAAGAATGTAAAGGGAAGGGTTTGGAGGATTCAAACGCAATTGGAGACACGAATGTTTTTGGCATGGTTCCGATAGGTGGTGCTATAGTACATCCACGTTGATGGAGACTTCAACCCACGAAGGGTAACGGTTGCGCGAGTCCACGGAGGGCTCCACCCAAGAAGGGTCCATGAAGAAGCAACCTTGTCTATCCCACCATGGCCGTCGCCCATGAAGGACTTGCCTCACTAGCGGTAGATCTTCAAGAAGTAGGCGATCTCCTTGCCCTTACAAACTCCTTGGTTCAACTCCACATTCTTGTCGGAGGCTCCCAAGTTACACCTAGCCAATCTAGGAGACACCACTCTCCAAGAAGTAACAAATGGTGCATTGATGATGAACTCCTTGCTCTTGTGCTTCAAATGATAGTCTCGCCAACACTCAACTCTCTCTCTCATAGGATTTGGATCTGGTGGAAAGAGGGTTTGAGTGGAAAGCAACTTGGGGAAGGCTAGAGAACAAGATTCATATGGTAGGAATGGAATATCTTGGCCTCAACACATGAGTAGATAGTTCTCTCTCAAAAATAGGATGCTGGAAGTGTAAGTATAGTCTGATGGCTCTCTCCATGAATGAAGAGGAGGTGGAGGGGTATATATAGCCTCCACACAAAATCTAACCGTTACACACAATCTACCAAACTCGGTGGGACCGAATCGTTAAACTCGGTCAGACCGATTTAGCAAATAATGTGACCATTAGGGTTTTCGCTGGGACCGAAATGCAACTCGGTAGGACCGATATGGTTAGGGTTAGGGCATAACGTAATCTCGGTGAGACCGATTACAAAAACTCGGTAGGACCGATTTTGGTAATTAGCTAACCAGAGTTGGTCAGGCAAACTCGGTTGGACCGATTATCAAACTCAGTGGATCGATTTTGGTAATGAGTCAACCAGGAAGTTTGCATTGTAATCTCGGTATTACCGATTGCTCAAACTCGGTGAGACCGATTTTGATAATGGACATACACAGAGAGATTACAATCCCGTATCAGTGAGACCAAGATCCCTATCGGTGAGACCGATTTGCCTAGGGTTTGTGGTAGTGGCTAAGACATCAAAACTCGGTGGCGCCAGATAGAAAGAATCAGTGGGGCCGAGTTTGACTTTAGGTTTAGGACATATGTGGATGTGAGAAAGTGGTTCAGGGTTTTGGAGCATATCACAAAGCACATGAAGCAAGAGGCTCATTAAGCAACACGTCATCCCTCCTTGATAGTATTGGCTTTTCCTATAGACTCAATGTGATCTTGGAGCACTGAAATGTAAAAATGAAGAGTCTTGAGCTTGAAGCTTGAGCCAATCCTTTGTCCTTAGCATCTTGAAGGAGTTCCCACATCCTTTAGTCCATGCCACTCCAATGTTGAACTTATCTAAAATATACTAGATAAAAGTGTTAGTCCAAGAAGAGATATGTTGACATTAATTACCAAAACCACCTAGGGAGCACTTGTGCTTTCAATCTCCCCCTTTTTGGTAATTGATGGCAACATACATCAAAGCTTTAGATAAAGATATAAAGAATAGCAAGTAAAGCTTTGGAAAGACATGTAACAAGCATAGGCTCCCCCTACATGTATGCAATCATGTGAATATGAAATATAGAAGCATGTGATAGCATTACCATGATAGAGCAGGCAATGTGTTACATGTATCTTGGCTATATGCGTCAGAGCAAAAAGTATTAAAGAGAATACCTTCATGCCCATGAGTCCTTCTTGCAAACAGTATGTACATCAGCAAGAATTCCTCATACACATGATTGTGATGCATATACTTACCTTGTGGTCTTGAGTTGGCTTAGGATGGAATGAACCTCTGAAAACAGGGTTAGATAACACAGATACATCTACTAGCCAGAGAAAACAGAAGAATCCACAAGAATACCAAGACTGGGATGACATGTAGAGAGTGAGTACTAGGTACTACAGTTGATTAGACATGTCCCCAAGAGTAAAGATATGCAATGAATTTAAATGATTTCTTTCCCTTAGATGTCTTGCTCCCCCTGAATCTAGCATGAGATACTGGGAGAAGATAGGGAACAGAAAATCAGAGCTGAAAGATATAAAGAACAGAGCTAATGCAAGCTAATGCAAATAAGAACATATGAACATGCCTTTCCCCTCAAGAAGACATGTGGCATCTCTCCTCTTGAACACCAAGCATCTGGGATCCTTGAGAAATACTTTCTACTAGTATTCTCTCCCCCTGGAGATCTCTCTCTCTCCCCTTGAAGGATCTCTCTCTCTCTCTCCCTCTGAGATGTGATCTCTCTCTCTAAATGATAAGCTTTGATGTGATCTCTCTCTCCCCCTTTGACATCAATTTCTAAGAAGGGCTTGATAAAGATGTAATCTCTCTCTCCCCCTCTAGAATTTGAT
>NC_041393.1:730841456-730877209 GCF_002162155.2 Triticum dicoccoides | reverse complement strand
ATGTGAATGGGTTTGATCCTTGAGTCACAACATAAAGCAATGATAAAAATGTGATGCTTGTAGAGGACTCCCCCTGGAGATCTCTCTCTCTCCCCTTGAAGGATCTCTCTCTCTCCCTCTGAGATGTGATCTCTCTCTCTCTAAATGATAAGCTTTGATGTGATCTCTCTCTCCCCCTTTGACATCAATTTCCAAGAAGGGCTTGATAAAGATGTAATCTCTCTCTCCACCTCTAGAATTACGTGAATGGGTTTGATCCTTGAGTCACAACATAAAGCAATGATAAAAATGTGATGCTTGTAGAGGACAAGATTCATTGAGTGGAGCTGGATCAGAAGAAACACAAAATAAGTGGAAACTATTTTTCCTGTTGTGAAATCGATGGCACCGAGTGGTATGCTTCGGTGGTACCGAAAATTTTCGGTTGGACCGAAAACAACAAATCGGTGAAATCGAGTTCATCACAGAGCAAAAACACTTGTCACCTCAGCTCACTAGACTAATAAGATCTCACAAAGATTTGCAAGGAATTTACTGAATGATATGCAAGGAATTGGATGCATAAAATGCAGAGAAAACAGAAAGAAATCTAGATGAAGTTTTTTTTTGAAAGGGTAAACACATATGCATGAGACAAATGCAAAAATACAGAAGAAAACACAAGGGAACTTCATCTAGAGATGGTCGGCGACGAAGTCACCTAATGTTAGAGTATATTGACTTAGGAGTCAAGTGAGATCACTTGATCATAGGTCATACTCATCGTTTAAGCTCAAAATGGGGTTGCCATTTATCGTTTAAGCATCTTGATGTATTCACATCTTGTCGAGTTGCTTTAACTCATGACTCGGAGTAAAGCTTCTCTAAGATGGAATAACATACCTTGGTTGGTGGTGTTCTCCATGTAGTTGAACTTGCGTGGGTTGCTCAAGGTTGATGTAGCTCATCAAGAATTTAGAGCACCACTTGGAATTTGAGTCCATCTACCTACATGGGTTAGTTCTTACAAGGAAGAGCACTTGTATATCCAAAAATGACAATCATGAAACTCAACGTAGAATTTGTCAAAGGATATGTTTGAATGGTTTCGTGCTTCCTTGTCTTCAACCACCTCTGTATAAAGACTTGGTGATGTAGAGATTGCTCAAGATATGAGTAGATTACAATCTCATGGAATTTGATTCAACCAAGTACCTACATGGGTTAGATAGCATGCAAGATACAAATATATCCAAGACATATGATTTTCATCATAAGAGAAATATCAAGGATTAGTCATAAGCTCATGTCTTGCATGTATCCAATGGAGTTTCTACTCCAAGTTTGAAGCATCAATGATGTTAAATTCTCCTCTCAACCTGCAAAACACTTTCTCATCAAGAGGTTTAGTGAATATATCCGCTAATTGCTTTTCGGTGCGAACATGCTTAAGATCAATGTCACCCTTAGCAACATGATCTCGAATGAAATGATGACGAACTTCAATATGCTTAGTTCGAGAATGTTGCACAGGATTATGATGAATTTTGATAGCACTTTCATTATCACAAAGCAATGGAACATGTTTCACATATATCCCATAATCTTTAAGAGTTTGGGTCATCCAAAGTAATTGAGCACAACATGAACCAGTGGCAATATATTCAGCTTCGGCGGTGGATAAGGATACCGAGTTTTGTTTCTTTGAAGACCAAGACACAAGAGATCTACCAAGAAATTGACAAGTACCCGAAGTGGACTTTCTATCAACCTTGTCTCCGGCATAGTCCGAGTCGGAATAGCCAACAAGATCGAAAGAGGCCCTCTTAGGATACCAAATGCCAAAATTTGGTGTATGTATTAAGTATCTCACTATCCTTTTCACAGCCTTAAGATGACATTCTTTAGGAGCAGCTTGATATCGTGCACACATGCACACACTTAGCATAATATCAGGACGTGAAGCACATAGATATAACAATGAACCAATCATAGAGCGATAAACCTTTTGACCAACCGGTTCACCATCTTTGGTTAAGTCAAGATGTCCACTAGTAGGCATGGGTGTAGTCATACCTTTGCATTCTTGCATATTGAACTTCTTGAATAAGTCCTTGGTGTACTTCGTTTGAGAGACAAAGGTACCTTCCTTAGTTTGCTTGATTTGCAGACCAAGAAAGAATTTGAGTTCACTCATCATAGACATCTCAAACTTCTCCGACATTAGCTTCCCAAACTTTTCACTAAAATGAGGGTTAGTTGAACCAAATATAATATCATCAACATAAATTTGGCACACAAATAGTTCACCATTAACCCTTTTAGTAAAGAGTGTGGAATCAATTTTCCCAATTTCAAAGCCTTTTTCAATAAGGAACTTGGTCAAGCATTTATACCATGCTCTAGGAGCTTGTTTAAGTCCATAAAGAGCTTTGTGAAGTTTGTAAACATGATTGGGTTTCTTAGGATTGACAAAGCCGGGAGGTTGTTTAACATAAACTTCCTCCTCTATTTCACCATTTAGAAAAGCACTTTTAATGTCCATTTGGTACAAGGTGATATCATGGTGATTAGCATAGGCAAGTAAGATGCGAATGGACTCAAGTCTAGCAACGGGAGCATAAGTCTCACATAGTCCATACCTTCGACTTGTGTGTAGCCTTGGGCGACGAGACGTGCTTTGTTGCGAACTACTTGTCCATCTTCATCTTGCTTGTTGCGAAACACCCATTTGGTACCGACGATGTTGTGGTTGTTGTCGGGCTTCTCAACCAATGTCCAAACTTGGTTCCTCTCAAAGTTGTGTAGCTCTTCATGCATAGCATTTATCCAATCCGGATCTTCCAATGCTTCTTCGACCTTCATAGGTTCAATGCTAGAGATGAAAGAATAGTTTTCACAAAAGTTAGCTAAACGAGTTTTAGAGCGAGTGATTCTCCCGGTTTGAATATCATTGTAGATTTTCTCGACGGGGTGGTCTTTAGCAACTCTTGGTCGAACTCGTGAAAGCTTTTGCTTGGATCTTCGTTGAACATATTCTTCATCTTGTTCTTCTTCTTGGCCTTCTTCATTGTTGGCATTGTCGTTCTCTTGTCGTGGTGGAGAAGGAGGTTGTTGACGTTCATCTTGATGCACTTCCTCGTTTCCTTCATCTTGGTGTGTCCAACTTGTGGATGCTTCCGTATCAACTCTTGGTTCACCTTGTCGTGAAGTAGAAGCTTCCACTTGGACGGACAAGGTACTCTCCTTCACCTCCCTTGGACGGACCTTGCCAATAGACAAGTCTTGGATTGCTTCCGAAGGATCTTTGTCTCCTACATCAATTGGCAGTTGCTCTACTTGCGAGCCGTTAGATTCATCAAACTTCACATCTACCGTCTCTTCAACCTTTCGGGTGAAATTGTTGTAGACACGGTATGTGTGAGAGTTTGAGCCATAACCTAGTAGGAAACCTTCATGAGACTTAGGAGCAAATTTAGAACGATGATGCTTATCAAGAATGTAGCACTTTGAGCCGAATACTCGAAAGTATCCAACTTGGGGTTTGTTACCGGTGAGGAGATCGTATGCCGTCTTGCCGAGTAGCTTGTGAAGATACAAGCGATTTGTTGCATGACAAGCTGTCTCAACCGCTTCTTCCCAAAAGTGCTTCGGCGTCTTGTACTCATCAAGCATCGTTCTCGCCATTTCGATGAGCGTCCGGTTCTTCCTCTCAACAACTCCATTTTGTTGAGGTGTGTACGTAGCCGAGAAATCGTGTGAAATCCCTTCTTCGTCAAGAAAGGTGTCCACATTTGCGTTCTTGAACTCCGTTCCGTTGTCGCTGCGAACCTTCTTGATCTTCACTTCAAACTGATTTAGGGACTTTCTAGCGAAGTTTTTGAAGATCTTCTGAACCTGCGATTTATCATCGAGAAAGAACACCCAGGTAAATCTGGAAAAATCATCCACTATAACTAGACCAAAAGAATTTCCACCGAGACTCTTGTAAGAGTTTGGACCAAAGAGATCCATGTGAAGTAGCTCAAGTGGCCTCTTTGTGGTCATGATGTTCTTCACGGGATGCCTTCTTCCAACCTGTTTACCTGCCTGACAAGCACTGCAAAGTCTATCCTTATCAAATATGACATCATTAACTCCAAGGATATGATTTCCCTTAATAACCTGGTCAAGGTTTCTCATGCCAACGTGACCTAGTCGTCTATGCCATAACCAGCCTTTTGAGGATTTAGCAATGAAGCAAGTTTTAGGTTGGGCCTTTTTAGTGAAATCAACAATGTAAAGATCACCTCTACGTATACCGGTAAAGACCATTTTATGATTATCTCGGCGAAACACTTGGCAATCAACTTTAGTAAATAAGACATTGAAACCAAAGTCAGCAAGTCTAGATACTGAAAGTAAGTTGTATCCAAGAGATTCAACGAGCATGACATTCTGAATGGAGCTATCATGTGAGATGGCCACCTTACCGAGGCCAACCACCTTACCCTTTGAGTTGTCACCGAAAGTGACATACTTTCGAGGACTATCATTATCAGCAAGCTCACGAAACATGTCTTTATCTCCGGTCATGTGATCGGTACATCCACTGTCAAGGACCCATTCCTTTCCTCCTGGCATGTATCCCCGAAGATTTGCCATAAGACCAAAATGTCTCATTGCATTATCAAGATCGAAGTCACTATCATCATCCTCATCATAGTTGTCAGGACCCCGACTCAATGTCACATCGATCTAGCATGTAACACCTCATATCACTTTGCGGCCTCACGCACGGTATTCCCACGGGTGTCGCCTTACCTTTGCCCGGGACCGTTTGCGTCTTTTGGCATACGTATATGATAGTGTCGCTAGCATCCATATGATAAGGAGCCCGGGCTGACATGGCTAGTCGTAAACCCAAAGTGGCACAGACTTACAGGGACAGGCATCCATGACCCAGCATCGAACGTGTCGGTCATCAGCGAGCGAATCCAGGCTGTAGCACTGGGCTAGCAGGACTCCGGTGAACCGGGCTGTAGCGGGCTAACAGGACTCCGGTATTCATCGCGTGACATTTCCCCGAAGGGACAGACACAGGAACGAAGAAGGACACATGCCGGCCAGCCTAAGTGTTCCGGAGCAGCAGCAAGCTACCATGGCTCAGTGGAAACACTAGGAGACATTTCCCGGTAAGAGAGGCTACTAAGGATAAACAACTAGATAGCCAGATCCCACACATACCAAGCATTTCAATAACATACACACAATATGCTCGATATGTGCAAATACAACATGGCATCACAGCATGACTCTACGACACAAGTAATTTATTCAATAGGCTCCGAGGAGCGAGATATTACAAACATGGGTCTCATGACCCAACAATCAGAGCATACAAGTCAATGCACAAGCGGAAGCTATCATGTCTGGGTACAGACATCTATAACTGGAAAAGGCTGAGAAGCCTGACTATCTACCAGATCCTGCCGAGGCACAAGATCGTAGCTGAGGTAACAAGCTAAACGTCGAAGTCCACGCGAAACTACTAGTGAGACTGAAGTCTCTCTGCAAAAACATAAAATAGGCAAACGTGAGTACAAATGTACCCAGCAAGACTTACATCAGAACTAACTACATATGCATCATTATCAACAAAGGGGTGGTGGGGTTTAACTGCAGCAAGCCAGCTTTGACTCGGTGGCTATCCTAAACTACGACTGCGAGTAACTCTTTTGAGGTGGCGCACACGAGTCCACATATTCACCATATCAATACACCACTATGGATCCGCTCCCGTCTCCCTACGAGAACGCCATCCATAGCACTCACGCTTATCTTGCGTATTTTAGAGTATCCACTTTCACTTGTCTATGAACTGATATAAGCAACCCAGAAGTCCTTTTCCGCGGACATGGCTATTCAAATAGATCATATTAACCCTGCAGGGGTGTACTTCTTCACACACGCTCTCACCACTTACCGCCGTTTACACGACATGTACTCGGCAACCTTCAAGCGGAAGCCCAACGTGGGTGTCGGCCACGGCCTACCTAAACACTCGAGTCTCTAGTCCAGGTTTATCGCCTATTCGGGTTCCATCCATGAGGAGATCCGGCCGGAGTTTCGTTCACAGCCCCAAACGATGTGTACAGGGTTCCGTGACACCAAACGGGCGCCCGATTTACCCGGCCACGTGCCTACCGCATCACGCCCACCCCTACGGTCAGCGCTGCGCACGGCCTCCAGCATACTACAAACACCAGAAACTACTTGCAACTCCTGGACAGAGGACAAGGGTGATTAAGAAGCCGAGAGGGTCCATTGGTTTCGGGCCCAATGCGTGGTAGTAGCTGAATCATGGATCACAAACACAGAACTCAGTTCCTGAGGACGGCTGCAATGAGACAACCCACCATGTACTCCTACATGGCCTCTCACCGCTACCTTTATCAAATCGTGTTCACACACTTAGCTCACACACAGTAGGACATGTTCACACACCTCTGATTCATCCCCGATGAATCAGACCTGACTCAACTCTAAGCAGTAGCAGGCATGACAAACAAGCATGAATGAGTAGGCACATCAGGGCTCAAACAACTCCTACTCATGCTAGTGGGTTTCATCTATTTACTGTGGCAATGACAGGTCATGCAAAGGATAAAGGGGTTCAGCTACCGCAGCAAGTAACAGATGAATCGGTGTTGTCCTAATGCAGTAAAAGAGAGCAGGAGCGAGAGAGTAGGATTGTATCGGAATGAACAAGGGGGTTTTGCTTGCCTGGCACTTCTGAAGATAGCATTGAGTCTTCATCAGTGTCAACGATCACATCATCGGTATCACGTCTATCGCGAGGGGACAATTACCGGCAACATAGAAGGGAACACAATCAATGCAATGCACCATATGATGCATGATCATGACATGGCAAAATGAATGTGTTTTGGGCTAATGCAACTAGCAACAGATTAAATGAAGTTGGTTTGAATACAAGATTCAAATTCAAACTCCATATGTGATTATTCAAATGCCATTTAATTGATTTGTGCTAAACAGCAGCTATAAGTTGCTCTATCATGCATGAAAATGGTACAGATGGATTCCTTGAATTTTTCTGATAATTTTTCATATATAAATTATTTAATTTGGAGTTACGGTTAATTTTCTATGATTTTTAGAAGTTTATACAATTTTCTGGAATTTTCTGAATTATTTTAAATCCAGAAAATACTTATTGCATCAGCATTGCGTCACTATGACGTCAGTGGGTCAACGGGCTGGTCCAGGTCAATCCTGACCTGTGGGTCCCATCCGTCAGTGACTAACCTAACTAATCTAATTTAGTTAGTGACCTGGGGCCCATTGTCAGTGTCTATTAAACTAACTAATATTTAGTTAACACTAATCCTAACCTAATTGACAGGCCGGCCCCATATGTCATGGACACAGGGGGGGGGGGTCCCGCCGTGGTCAAAGTGGGTCAAACCCACCGGCGTTTAGCCGCCGGCGGGGTCAAACGCGGCGGAGGAGCTGCGGGTTTCGCGCTCCGGCGTCCAAACGGACGGAGGAGACCACCTACGGGCAGCTGGTGATCCAGCGCGTCGAGTGGTGCAGTCAGTTATGCCGGGGGCGACCTACATCGACGGCGGCGAGCTCGGTTGCGGCCTCCGGAGTTCGGGCGTGGGTGCGGGCAGCGTTGCGGTGTGCGAGCAAGCGAGCTGAGGCACTAATGGTGGCCTACGTGATGCGGTGAACAAGATGGACGGGTCGACTGAGCCGTTGCGTGGCCGGAGTCACGCCGGCGGTGAGCACAGGCGGCGGCGGGTGCGGGTGAGCTCGGTGCAGCAGCTACGGCGTGCGAGAGAGGGAGCGGAGAAGGGGAACAGGGGCAGGAGCTCACTGCGGTGGCGACGAGGCGAACGGCGGGCTCGGGGAGGGGCTGGTGACGACGGGAGGTCGCCGGCGATCTCGGTGGCCCGAGGAGGAAGAAGGCGTCGGGGACGGCGCTCCGAGGCTTCCGGCGTCACATGGGTTGGTGGAGACGAAGAAGAAGGCGCAGCGGTTCTTCTGGAGGCATCGGCGAGGCGAGGGGTGGCCGGTGGCCGCGGCGAACAGCGTCGGTGGCGACGGCTGCGCTCGGCACGAGAGGGAGAGAGAAACAGAGGAGAGGGAGAGCTCGGGAGAGAGTGAGGGGCGGTCGGGGAGGCCGCGTGTCGACGTCCAGGGCGTCCGGAGCGTCGGGGGAGAGCGGTAAGCAGGAGCTGGCGAGGCGCGTGGCCAGCGCGCGGCGGCACGCGCTCGTCCTTCTGTCCAGGGAGGAAGACGACAGGGAGGCTGTGGTGGTGGGCTGGGCCGGCCACTTGGGCCGCCAGGTAAGCCCAGGTGAGATTCCTTCTCTCTCTCTGCTTTCTGTTTTATATTTCTGTTTTCTATTTTGTTCTGTTTTTCTTTTATTTAATTCTTTTGCCACTGTTTTGAATTAAAAATAATAATTCAACAATGCCAAAGCTCCTCTGAATATTTTATATTGCTAGATGGACTTTTCCAAAAGCTTATAAAATATTTCAGGGGTATTTGAAATTATATTCTAGTTATATGAATATAATTCAAATTCAAATAGCTAATGAATTAAATCCAAAGTCCCAAATATAATTCCTTAAAAATGTTCAATATTTTGGTTGGGACCAGAACCCTTACCAAAAATTATCAAACATTTAAAAAGGCATTTTTGGAGCAATGAATGAGATTTCTAGGGTTTTTGCCCCTCTTTTATTTAGGGTTTTTGAGGCTTCCAAAATTCCTCAGTTCAAGTTTCAGAAATATAGACATGATGCACACATGAAGCTAGCCTAGTGCATAACAGGACCAGGGATGTGACAACTCACCCCCGATAAACAAAAATCTCGTCCCGAGATTCAAGCGTAGGGTAGGGTGAAGGGGAAACGCAAACTAGTATAATCTTCACGATCCAGGTTGCACTTCATAGGAACGTTGATTCGATCACCATTATTGTCTTGAAGTCTTGTTCTGAGAAATCCTGTCAACATGACATGGAGGGAAGAAGGAGACTCTAGAAGGGTCGATCTTCTCGAAGATCGAACAACTCACGGAATGAGACATAGGACCATCTCTCGGGTTGAGACACGAGATACACATCAAGAGGGGTGGAAAGAAACGGATGACGAAGGTTCACTAGGTAGACAACAATTCCACATCTAAGAAGGTGGTAAACGATTGTCAACGTAGCGAGGAGTTAAGTTGCCATGATACCACGACGAAACATCCTGGAGGAGGGTGATTCGTAGATTATTACCTTAAGTGGCAAAAAGAATTACTTTTGATTCAAGGATCATTGAAACTCTTCATACCAGCTTAAGGCAAATCATAATCGATCATTTAGAGGGGTTCGGTAGAATGGCATACTCGGACTTGGATGATGTGGATTACCTTGTTGAAGACAACGTAATGGATGAATTTGCTTATCACCGGAAATGGAAGAGACCCATGGTAGAATGGCACATTGACGGTGCAAGCTAGGAACAAAATGCAAATGCTAGGAATGATTCTGGTAACTGGGGAAAAACCCAACAACAGAGAGCGAATTCACTGTTTGAAAAGATCATAGCATTGCCGAGGAAACTGAGGGCAGACCCAGCTAGTGCCGATGATAACACGTAGCGCTTGTGCGTGCTCTCAAGAACTTGAGCATTTCCACAATCATCAAGATTCCACCAATATCCGTGTCAAGGATTCTGGCAACACAACTTGCTACCATGATGAATGGTGATGGAGGATGCAGATGCAAAGGAAGATAACACCTTCTTAGATTTCACCCTTGACGGGGCCAAGGAAATAAAATCTGGATGATCAACCGAGAGACATTTAGCACTCCGCTTCTAATGTTCTCCTTGATGTGCTAGCGTATCCCATTCATTGAAATGGTTTGGTATCTAGAACATCAAGTAAAGGTCGGACTTCGGGAACACAAAAATCCATAGGGGCAACTAGGGAGTAAATCCTACGAGATCCTTATGGGGAGGTGGCCGACTTCCTCAACAAGATACTATAATAATAGGTCTACCGGATGGTGTGTTGGCCACGACATCCACTTTGCTGGTTATTGAAAGACCAATATTATAATTCTTGGGAAATGTTCCAACCCATCATATCTGCCTGAGATTCAGATCTGGTTGGTGTCAGGATATTCCAGACTCATCGAGTCTAGGAAGAAAAATGAAAGTTTGCAACACAAATCGACGAGATGACGTTGCGGGAGTCTCGGGAGATGAACTACGATAGCAAGCTCCAAAACATGAGCTGGTTCTGCTACAAACATGTGAACACGCTGTCCTAGACAAACATTATCACATGGTAGTCTTCCAATAAAACACTACCGAGTTCAGGTGGGGAACCATAATCAAGGATATTGAAGTCTTGTGCATGACCTAGGATTAGCACATCAACTCCTTTTCCGTGAACAAATCAATCAGTGGCTTGGTGTGCTAGGATATACATATGGAATGGAGGTTGCAAGTCTCCGAACCACAGAATACTTCGCACGTATGCACGACCGACTTGGGATGATTCCAAAGGAGCAAAAACAAACTTTCTCGAATTCACGACGGCAACTTACATCAAAATGCACGTGAATCAAAGGAAGTCACTCCTTTCATCAAACAAGTACTTCATGAGCTAGCATGAAGAAAATGCTTTCAAAAGTTTCCAACACTAACTTAATGTTCAACAACATCATGGAGAGGATAAGAATGTTGTCAATGGGCTCAACAACAATTCATCTGGGTTCCCTTTTAGAAGGAATTCCATAGTTAAGTGAACACGGTGATAGCATTGGTCAGACCCATAAGATATAATGGCGTATGCTCGAGGGATCAACCACGAATAAGACAACATTACGAGCATCGTTGGTTCTAACTTGATTTGACGATAGCCCACACTCAAATCAAAGTATTGATAAGACGATAGGTCCAGCAACTGTCACAGGGACCAATCGATGAAGATATCATCTTTCTTCAACACATACTACACAAGAATATCCCTTTGGAACGAACTAAGTCAGGCAAGCTTTTATCTTCCAACCCTCCAAGTTGTCGTTTAGCTTAACCAACTAGTTCAGGGATATCTAACACCGATTCTTGGAGAGAAGGTGGTTCACAAGAAACCAACTTGATCACGAGCTCAACATAGCGGTCAGGTGACAACCTGGTAATACTTCCGAGAAGATCTTCGGAAATCACGAACCACCGATATGTTACTAAGCTCGAGAATAATCTCGCTTTTGAGGCAAGACGATATGATCAATATAGCGAGGATTTGAAATAATCCTAACTCATCGATCGAAGAGTGCACCGAGAACAAGGACTAGGTAGCATGATCAACCTTAGAATGATGATTCAAAACCAACACGCTAAGAATGAAATTATTGTCCATTAACTACCAAGCAACAAGGTTGCTAGGAGTATTGAATTCACACATCACGATTCACTTGTCGGCCTTCCGGTTGCGACAACACGGAACCGAGGGATGAATAATGATGGCGAGAAGTATCACTACATCAAGAATTCACAAGAGCCGGTGCAATCCTCATGAAAATCCTGACATAAGACGGTAATACTTCAGGGTAGAACAGAATCAAAAGCTGGATTAGCAATTTGTTCTGCGGAGCACAACTTCTTTGACCCAATCCTGGATATGGAAGAGGTACTGGAGTTTGTTTCTCCTAGTCATTCCGCGATAGAATGGCTTGACGGACCACAAGAGTAATAGGCATCGATAAACGAACGCACGCATACTCTTGACTATCAATTGATAGACGAAGGTCAGAAACAACTAAGATGGGACAACTCAAAAGAACATATGATTTTCTGAGTTGTGGATGCATGGATTAGCACGTCGAACGAAGTTCAACATATTTCTTCCGGATAACCCATGCAGAAAGGTAGAACTGGCAGAGCCACAATATAGCATGGAGAACTCATCGACAACACTCTTGTTGTCATCTTGTGGTTCAGAAGAACTCCTGCCAAGAATGGTTCATGGTAATTGGAAGAAGGATGTACCACGAACCTCGAGGACTATCGCAAGGTTACTACTATCCTAAAGGGACTAGCAAACACTATCAACATGAAGTAAGTAGAGTGAATCTCGGGTTCAAGAACCCAGGAATAGAATGCCTACTAACTAAATGGCATCACAGGATGCTTTCGATAATAAAGGCCAGAATCTTCACACTGGGAACACAAAACGTTGCTAGATTACTAGGTGACTCCCTAAAACACCTAGGGTCATGATAATTATTCCAACATATATGTCAAGGTAACGGAGTACCTCAACTCACTAATTTGTGTGATTGAGCTGGCATAAAGGAACATCGAAACCAGAGGGAAAGGATTTGCAAATGCATCAGACTATTTAGAAACCTGGAATGACTCGGACAGCATAACGGCTGTAAATGCTCAGAAAAAAATTTGAGACATTCACATAAATGGTGGCATAACCACTCAGAAGCACAATATCAAGGTCTCGAGATCAACAGTTAACATACAGAAGTAGTAGGAACTGAACTGAGACTTAAATCCAACAATCTTATAAGTCCACTGATAGTAACACGTGATCCTAATAGAAAGAGGAGAAAGCCTAGTTCCTTAACCCCGCAGGAAAGATAAGATGACTCAGATCAGAAGGCATAAGGTATAAGGAGTAAAAAGAGCCTTACGTTCCATCCCACAATCAATTCCCTTATATAACTAAGAATTTCTAGACTCAACTTCGACCAGTTTGGCTTGGTAATCCTACAGGCAGTCAAGCTCTGATACCAACGCTGTCAGGACCCCGACTCAATGTCACATCGATCTAGCATGTAACACCTCATATCACTTTGCGGCCTCACGCACGGTATTCCCACGGGTGTCGCCTTACCTTTGCCCGGGACCGTTTGCGTCTTTTGGCACACGTATATGATAGTGTCGCTAGCATCCATATGATAAGGAGCCCGGGCTGACATGGCTAGTCGTAAACCCAAAGTGGCACAGACTTACAGAGACAGGCATCCATGACCCAGCATCGAACGTGTCGGTCATCAGCGAGCGAATCCAGGCTGTAGCACTGGGCTAGCAGGACTCCGGTGAACCGGGCTGTAGCGGGCTAACAGGACTCCGGTATTCATCGCGTGACATTTCCCCGAAGGGACAGACACAGGAACGAAGAAGGACACATGCCGGCCAGCCTAAGTGTTCCTGAGCAGCAGCAAGCTACCATGGCTCAGTGGAAACACTAGGAGACATTTCCCGGTAAGAGAGGCTACTAAGGATAAACAACTAGATAGCCAGATCCCACACATACCAAGCATTTCAATAACATACACACAATATGCTCGATATGTGCAAATACAACATGGCATCACAGCATGACTCTACGACACAAGTAATTTATTCAATAGGCTCCGAGGAGCGAGATATTACAAACATGGGTCTCATGACCCAACGATCAGAGCATACAAGTCAATGCACAAGCGGAAGCTATCATGTCTGGGTACAGACATCTATAACTGGAAAAGGCTGAGAAGCCTGACTATCTACCAGATCCTGCCGAGGCACAAGATCGTAGCTGAGGTAACAAGCTAAACGTCGAAGTCCATGCGAAACTACTAGTGAGACTGAAGTCTCTCTGCAAAAACATAAAATAGGAAAACGTGAGTACAAATGTACCCAGCAAGACTTACATCAGAACTAACTACATATGCATCATTATCAACAAAGGGGTGGTGGGGTTTAACTGCAGCAAGCCAGCTTTGACTCGGTGGCTATCCTAAACTACGACTGCGAGTAACTCTTTTGAGGTGGCGCACACGAGTCCACATATTCACCATATCAATACACCACTATGGATCCGCTCCCGTCTCCCTACGAGAACGCCATCCATAGCACTCACGCTTATCTTGCGTATTTTAGAGTATCCACTTTCACTTGTCTATGAACTGATATAAGCAACCCAGAAGTCCTTTTCCGCGGACACGGCTATTCGAATAGATCATATTAACCCTGCAGGGGTGTACTTCTTCACACACGCTCTCACCACTTACCGCCGTTTACACAACATGTACTCGGCAACCTTCAAGCGGAAGCCCAACGTGGGTGTCGGCCACGGCCTACCTAAACACTCGAGTCTCTAGTCCAGGTTTATCGCCTATTCGGGTTCCATCCATGAGGAGATCCGGCCGGAGTTTCGCTCACAGCCCCAAACGATGTGTACAGGGTTCCGTGACACCAAACGGGCGCCCGGTTTACCCGGCCACGTGCCTACCGCATCACAGCCCACCCCTACGGTCAGCGCTGCGCACGGCCTCCAGCATACTACAAACACCAGAAACTACTTGCAACTCCTGGACAGAGGACAAGGGTGATTAAGAAGCCGAGAGGGTCCATTGGTTTCGGGCCCAATGCGTGGTAGTAGCTGAATCATGGATCACAAACACAGAACTCAGTTCCTGAGGACGGCTGCAATGAGACAACCCACCATGTACTCCTACATGGCCTCTCACCGCTACCTTTATCAAATTGTGTTCACACACTAAGCTCACACACAGTAGGACATGTTCACACACCTCTGATTCATCCCCGATGAATCAGACCTGACTCAACTCTAAGCAGTAGCAGGCATGACAAACAAGCATGAATGAGTAGGCACATCAGGGCTCAAACAACTCCTACTCATGCTAGTGGGTTTCATCTATTTACTGTGGCAATGACAGGTCATGCAAAGGATAAAGGGGTTCAGCTACCGCAGCAAGTAACAGATGAATCGGTGTTGTCCTAATGCAGTAAAAGAGAGCAGGAGCGAGAGAGTAGGATTGTATCGGAATGAACAAGGGGGTTTTGCTTGCCTGGCACTTCTGAAGATAGCATTGAGTCTTCATCAGTGTCAACGATCACATCATCGGTATCACGTCTATCGCGAGGGGACAATTACCGGCAACATAGAAGGGAACACAATCAATGCAATGCACCATATGATGCATGATCATGACATGGCAAAATGAATGTGTTTTGGGCTAATGCAACTAGCAACAAATTAAATGAAGTTGGTTTGAATACAAGATTCAAATTCAAACTCCATATGTGATTATTCAAATGCCATTTAATTGATTTGTGCTAAACAGCAGCTATAAGTTGCTCTATCATGCATGAAAATGGTACAGATGGATTCCTTGAATTTTCTGATAATTTTTCATATATAAATTATTTAATTTGGAGTTACGGTTAATTTTCTATGATTTTTAGAAGTTTATACAATTTTCTGGAATTTTCTGAATTATTTTAAATCCAGAAAATACTTATTGCGTCAGCATTGCGTCACTATGACGTCAGCGGGTCAACGGGCTGGTCCAGGTCAATCTTGACCTGTGGGTCCCATCCGTCAGTGACTAACCTAACTAATCTAATTTAGTTAGTGGCCTGGGGCCCATTGTCAGTGTCTATTAAACTAACTAATATTTAGTTAACACTAATCCTAACCTAATTGACAGGCCGGCCCCACATGTCATGGACACAGGGGGGTCCCGCCGTGGTCAAAGTGGGTCAAACCCACCGGCGTTTAGCCGCCGGCGTGGTCAAACGCGGCGGAGGAGCTGCGGGTTTCGCGCTCCGGCGTCCAAACGGACGGAGGAGACCACCTACGGGCAGCTGGTGATCCAGCGCGTCGAGTGGTGCAGTCAGTTATGCCAGGGGCGACCTACATCGACGGCGGCGAGCTCGGTTGCGGCCGCCGGAGTTCGGGCGTGGGTGCGGGCAGCGTTGCGGTGTGCGAGCAAGCGAGCTGAGGCACTAATGGTGGCCTACGTGATGCGGTGAACAAGATGGACGGGTCGACTGAGCCGTTGCGTGGCCGGAGTCACGCCGGCGGTGAGCACAGGCGGCGGCGGGTGCGGGTGAGCTCGGTGCAGCAGCTACGGCGTGCGAGAGAGGGAGCGGAGAAGGGGAACAGGGGCAGGAGCTCACTGCGGTGGCGACGAGGCGAACGGCGGGCTCGGGGAGGGGCTGGTGACGACGGGAGGTCGCCGGCGATCTCGGTGGCCCGAGGAGGAAGAAGACGTCGGGGACGGCGCTCCGAGGCTTCCGGCGTCACATGGGTTGGTGGAGACGAAGAAGAAGGCGCAGCGGTTCTTCTGGAGGCATCGGCGAGGCGAGGGGTGGCCGGTGGCCGCGGCGAACAGCGTCGGTGGCGACGGCTGCGCTCGGCACGAGAGGGAGAGAGAAACAGAGGAGGGGGAGAGCTCGGGAGAGAGTGAGGGGCGGTCGGGGAGGCCGCGTGTCGACGTCCAGGGCGTCCAGAGCGTCGAGGGAGAGCGGTAAGCAGGAGCTGGCGAGGCGCGTGGCCAGCGCGCGGCGGCATGCGCTCGTCCTTCTGTCCAGGGAGGAAGACGACAGGGAGGCTGTGGTGGTGGGCTGGGCCGGCCACTTGGGCCGCCAGGTCAGCCCAGGTGAGATTCCTTCTCTCTCTCTGCTTTCTGTTTTATATTTCTGTTTTCTATTTTGTTCTGTTTTTCTTTTATTTAATTCTTTTGCCACTGTTTTGAATTAAAAATAATAATTCAACAATGCCAAAGCTCCTCTGAATATTTTATATTGCTAGATGGACTTTTCCAAAAGCTTATAAAATATTTCAGGGGTATTTGAAATTATATTCTAGTTATATGAATATAATTCAAATTCAAATAGCTAATGAATTAAATCCAAAGTCCCAAATATAATTCCTTAAAAATGTTCAATATTTTGGTTGGGACCAGAACCCTTACCAAAAATTATCAAACATTTAAAAAGGCATTTTTGGAGCAATGAATGAGATTTCTAGGGTTTTTGCCCCTCTTTTATTTAGGGTTTTTGAGGCTTCCAAAATTCCTCAGTTCAAGTTTCAGAAATATAGACATGATGCACACATGAAGCTAGCCTAGTGCATAACAGGACCAGGGATGTGACAATAGTATCCATGTTCAACTTCGTCATTTGGTGGATCAAATCCTAGAGAGGGTGATTCGTTAGAGTGAGTTTGACAATGATCTTGCTTATGAATTCTTATAGCTTCGGAAATAATGTCACTAATAATACCAACATTTCCTTTGGCACGCATAAGGTTTGTAAGCTCAAATAGACGATCACCAAACATAGGATCACTAATATTCATCTTACTCAAGGTAATAGACTTATGGAGAATTTCATCTAGATTTTTCAAAGAATAATCAGGAAATCGTTCCTCAAGAAATTTCCATATAGTGTAGGCACACTCAAGAGTAGGCAGTTTTATAATCAAGTTTCTAGGCAAGCCTCTAGTGATAAGATTAACAGTTCTAACATTCCTAATCATGTCAATAGACTCATCAAGGGTATGATGCATAGGATCAACACAAGGTGCACAAGGACTAGCAATGTACTTATTCAAATGATATTGATTGAAAATTACAAGCATCTCATTTTTCCACTCATGAAAATACTCTCCATCAAGAATAGGCACTCTATGTCTAAGACTCCCCAAAGTAGACTCATCCATCTTCCTCCAATGGTGATTAAACCAAAGCAATGGAAACCAATGCTCTGATACCACTTGTAGAACCTTGAGAAGAGGTGTCTAGAGGGGGGTGATTAGACACTAAGTACCAAAGTTGCAGTTTTTAGGCTTTTCTTAAATTTGAGTGGAGTTTAGGCATAAATTTAACATTCACAACACATAGCAAGCAAGCATGCAAAGAGTATATAGGCAGCGGAAAATAAAGCATGCAACTTGCAAGAATGTAAAGGGAAGGGTTTGGAGGATTCAAATGCAATTGGAGACACGGATGTTTTTGGCATGGTTCCGATAGGTGGTGCTATCGTACATCCACGTTGATGGAGACTTCAACCCACGAAGGGTAACGGTTGCGCGAGTCCACGGAGGGATCCACCCAAGAAGGGTCCACGAAGAAGCAACCTTGTCTATCCCACCATGGTCGTCGCCCACGAAGGACTTGCCTCACTAGCGGTAGATCTTCACGAAGTAGGCAATCTCCTTGCCCTTACAAACTCCTTGGTTCAACTCCACAATCTTGTCAGAGGCTCCCAAGTGACACCTAGCCAATCTAGGAGACACCACTCTCCAAGAAGTAACAAATGGTGCGTTGATGATGAACTCCTAGCTCTTGTGCTTCAAATGATAGTCTCCCCAACACTCAACTCTCTCTCATAGGATTTGGATCTGGTGGAAAGAGGGTTTGAGTGGAAAGCAACTTGGGGAAGGCTAGAGATCAAGATTCATATGGTAGGAATGGAATATCTTGGCCTCAACACATGAGTAGGTAGTTCTCTCTCAGAAATAGGATGCTGGAAGTGTAAGTTTAGTCTGATGGCTCTCTCCACGAGTGAAGAGGAGGTGGAGGGGTATATATAGCCTCCACACAAAATCTAACCGTTACACAAAATCTACCAAACTTGGTGGGACCGAATCGTTAAACTCGGTCAGACCGATTTAGCAAATAATGTGACCGTTAGGGTTTTCGGTGGGACCGAAATGCAACTCGGTAGGACCGATATGGTTAGGGTTAGGGCATAACGTAATCTCGGTGAGACCGATTACACAAACTCGGTAGGACCGATTTCGGTAATTAGCTAACCAGAGAGTTGGTCAGGCAAACTCGGTTGGACCGATTATCAAACTCGGTGGGACCGATTTTGGTAATGAGTCAACCAGGAAGTTTGCATTGTAATCTCGGTAGTACCGATTGCTCAAACTCGGTGAGACCGATTTTGATAATGGACATACACAGAGAGATTACAATCCCATCTCGGTGAGACCGAGATCCCTATCGGTGAGACCGATTTGCCTAGGGTTTGTGGCAGTGGCTAAGACATCAAAACTCGATGGCGCCGGATAGAAAGAATCAGTGGGGCCGAGTTTGACTTTAGGTTTAGGACATATGTGGATGTGAGAAAGTGGTTGAGGGTTTTGGAGCATATCACAAAGCACATGAAGCAAGAGGCTCATTAAGCAACACCTCATCCCTCCTTGATACTATTGGCTTTTCCTATAGACTCAATGTGATCTTGAAACACTGAAATGTAAAATGAAGAGTCTTGAGCTTGAAGCTTGAGCCAATCCTTTGTCCTTAGCATCTTGAAGGAGTTCCCACATCCTTTAGTCCATGCCACTCCAATGTTGAACTTATCTGAAATATACTAGATAAAAGTGTTAGTCCAACAAGAGATATGTTGACATTAATTACCAAAACCACCTAGGGAGCACTTGTGCTTTCACCAGCGGAGCGCGTCGCTTAAACCGCAAAACGAATGGGAGAAGACCCAATCTCCGAATATAAGGCTCGTACCGCGGGTCGTAAGTAAAGCCATCAGCGGAATGACCCCTCATGCGCATAGCAACTACAAGCTGCAAATAAAGTGATGTTTTGATCAATACAAGAACACAAATGAGAAACAACGAAATTTGATAAGTCTTGCTTCTTACCTTTCCGTTCTCAATGGCACGAGCACGATGCTCCTTATCCCACTCATCGATTAATCCGGCATACCAAGGTCCATCATCATCCGCCATCCTACAAAACAAATCACAAACATCTATGAATACATGAACAATATCAAACAATAAAATTTCCTTCTCCAAGTTATGCCATATGAACACACCATTCTTCACAAACATGACAACATCATTTCTTTCTTCTTCATATGCACACATATCATCTAGAGTATCAAATTTCACCATCAAATAAATTTCATAATCATCATCCGCCATTCTATTGAACAAATCGTGTCACACACAATCATCAAATTTCATCATCTCTTTTGCAAAAAAAAATATGCCATCTATATATTCAACTATATTGTCATACCACTTCACACATATAATATTTTTGCTAGATATATTTGCTTGCCAAAGTAGTCTTCTTAGATTCAAACAAATATTATGCCATCTATATATTCAACATATAGCTAATTTACTAGCACATGCATACATCATCTATAATTCAAAAAAAATTCACAAACTATGTCTATTGGTGGACAACTACAAACATCTACCAACTACACTACCTACCAAATCATCTATCAACTACAAACTATTTCCTAAAACAAAGAAACCATCTACTAATCTAACATCACCTAATGTGAAATAATGCATCCAAAATGAGAAGGGAAAACCAAAACAAATTGAAGGGAATAGGGGAGAATACCTCAAGGATGCTTGGGGGCCTCAGATCCACAAATTTGGGTGGAGGATGGAGTAGATCAAGGGGGGGTTTGGTGTGAGCGAGAAGAGGGGCGAAGGAGAGAACCCCTCTGTTCGTGCGCCGCCAGGAAGAAGAACAGATGGGTGGGTGGGCTCGGCCCGCGGGGGTTATCCAGTTACCAGGGCGAGACGCCAGGGTCCTTGGCGTCTGGCCCCTTTGCCACGTCAGCAGGTCAACGGGCAGGCGGGCAGTGCGGGCCAGGGGCCAGACGCCAGGGTTCATGGCGTCTGCTTCGTAACCCAGACGCCAGGGATGTTGGCGTCACCTAAAAAGGTTAGAAACGAATTTTTTTCAAAACGATGTCAAATCGGGATTTTGTTAGCCACATAGGTCAGAACAGTAATTTTGTCCACCCATACACGCATTCAACCACGTCCTCCATCACAGCACAGTTGTTCTTCATCTCCTTTCTCTGCAATTATCCTCTCTCACCGGAATTGTCATCACCGGTATATATGTCTTCGACGGCGACTACGGACGGAGGCGACGTTACCAGCCGGTGTAAATGCACTCGGCGGTGAAGTCAGCCGGGCTGTGAGGTGTGACGTGTGAGCATGATGTCTGCGAGTGTGAGTACGACGACTCGCGTGCAGTACGTACGACCCGCGACCTTCCTCCGTGCATGCATGACCTCCATCACAGCACAGCTACTTTTCATCTCCTATCTCTCCAATTATCCTCTCTCACCGGAATTATTATCACCGGCATATATGTCTGCGACGGCGACCGCACGCGAAAATCCGTGTGTACGGACGGAGGCGACGTGACCGGCCGGTGTAAATGCACTCAGCTGTGAAGCTAGCCAGGCTGTGAGGTGTGACGTGTGACTGTGAGTGTGAGTACGACGCCACGGCGTGCAGCACGTACGACCCGCGACCTTCCTCCAATCCTAGCTTTATTATAACTAACTAACGAATTAAACACGATTATGATATGCACTAGTAGCGCCGAATTATTTGATCCGGGCCCCCCCAATTTGGAAACAGTACTGTTAACACGGATTGTAGAAACATGTACAGTATTTCTTTTTTAAACACAGACAGGGCACGAGTGACGTTGCTTTGGAAACAGTTTTTTTTTTCAACCGTTCGCACGCTTTCGAAACATGACCACTGCTAAAAGGGGAAAATAGAAAGAAAAAAAAGGAGTATTTATCGTGAAAAGTATCGTGCATCGTCCCATCGTAGTCAACCATTGATCACCGTTATCACTCATCTATATCCGATGTGCATCACACATCGATGCCGTGGAGTGATGGTTGTCAAGACGGGCCGGCTGCCGATGTCATAGCACATTAGAGTACCCCTGAACCAAGTCATTTTTTCGATAAAGGATGCTTTATTACTTAAAAGGTTTAAGCATTACATCCGGCCTCTGCATACCAAGATGCACACAGCCAAAAGAAATCCACACACAGAACAAAAACACAAAAAAGGCGAAATACTAAGAAACATCTAGTGTTTGTATAACGCCTAAGACGTAGGAGGGCCAATCCTGAGATCATGCTGCCACCCATGTTGGGTAAAAGTATCCCTCGCCGTAGCCTCCAATCGTGTACAGACCTCCATAAAGAGGCCGCGATTCTCCATACGCTGTAGAGACGACCATAAACGAAGCGTCCTGGTACATCTGTAGATAACCTGCATAAGAGATGTATTTTTCTCGTTAAAAACCTTATCATTTCTACATAGCCAAAGCCACCAAATAACAGCGAGCGCTCCCACCCTGAGAAGAGTTCTAAACTTGTGTTCGATCCCATGTAACCAGTTGCCAAATATATTAGCAACACTACAAGGAGGGTACAAGCCAGAAGCTATTTGGATGACTGACCATATAGAACGAGCCAATTTACATTGAAAGAACAAATGTTTTATTGTCTCACCATGCTGACAAAAGACACATTGCGTACTTCCATGCCAATTTCTCTTAACAAGGTTATCTTTAGTAAGAATAACTCTGCGACGAAGATACCATGCAAAGATTTTATTCTTAAGAGGTATTTTCATCTTCCGGATCTTCTTATTATTATCAACTGGCACATCGGATTGGAGCAACGCTCTGTACATGGACTCCACTGAGAATTGACCATTCCCTTGTAGGTTCCTGCGAAATTCATCGGACCCTTGTGACAATTGCACCGTGGATAACCGCTGGAGCAGGGTGTTCCACGATTGGAGTCTGGGTCCAATTAAATCTCTTCTGAACGACACGTTTGGCGGAAATGATTTCATAACCGTGGCGATAGTATCACCCTCGTGGCGCACAATATTATACAGAGCTGGGTATTGTTCCCGGAGTGAAGCATTGTCTAGCCACTTATCCTCCCAGAATCTAATTTCCGAGCCATCCTTAATCGAGAAAGAGCCATAGCGGAAGAAATGAACCAAGTCATTGGGTCGACTACCACGTACTTCCACCATTCATAAATATTTGCCTTTTTAGAGATTTCAAATGAACTATCATATACGGATGTATATAGACATATTTTATAGTGTAGATTCACTCATTTTGCTCCGTAGGTAGTCACTTGTTAAAATCTTTAGAAAGACAAATATTTAGGAACAAATGGAGTAGTTTTCATGCATCACAGCTAGCAAATTGAAGTACTTACAACTCTTGGATGGATGGTCAAGGTATATTCGGAGTTGTGAATCTTTTTTTCTCTCAGAACATGTACGCATATACTGTATATACTCAACCTTATGAACGTCTTTGTGTGACTGAGTCGGTAAAGTTAGAAATTTGATCTCGTGCCCAGCTCGCGATGGATCGCATCACGTTGGAGGCTGAGCACACAACATCTTGCTCTCACATTATTTTCTCTCCATAATGAGCTCATCTATGTATGTAGATCCGAGACATGTTTTTTCTAATATAACATGATTTTGAGATTTAGGCTAAGAAAAGAGAGATTTAAATCTATGATCATGTTTGGTCTGCGGCTAAAATTGGCTAGCTGTTAAAAAATCAAGTTAAAATTTAAAATACACACGAAGAAACAAAAAAGATAAATCCTTATTTTGCTGGTGAAAAAAAAGACAAATCCAAATGTGAATTATGTCATTTTGGCTTTTGCCTTTTTTGACACTATTCATGTTGAATTTGTCTTTTTTTTGGTTTCCCAGTGCGCATTTCAGATGTTAATTTGAAAATTTTACAGATCACGAGAGCACCTAATGCGAAGTCTCCATCCAAGACCCAACCTTAATAATCGAAGTAACCCCGTGAGTCAGATAGGGTCTTGGTTGGAGAATAGAACCTCAATGCACCGGCAGTCGATTGTAGGGTTATTTGGATGCATCCCACATAGTTGGCGCACAAGGTCTATCCAATGGTGTTTATGACTGCCATATCGATTGATTTATCTAGTTTGTACTCCCTTCGTCCGAAAATACTCGTCGAAGAAATTGATAAAAATGGATGTACCTACAATTAAAATATGTCTAGATACATCTATTTCTCCGACGAGTATTTCCGGACCGAGGGAGTATTTGGATCACGTCTACACAAACTTTTTTTTTGAGCATCAGTACAGACACAAGCGCTCATATACACGCGCATACACTCACCCCTATGAACGCACACACGCACACCCTACCCCTATGAGCACCTCCGAGAGACTGAGCCGGCATATCATCTTGAGATTTACGAAGTCACCGTAGGCGCCTCGTCTACACAAACTGCAGGTAAACTTTAAGCCCTGGATATTTTATTTATTATTTTCTTTTTAATCACATCCGAAGCCGGTTGAAGTAGTCATAGCACCAAAGTCCTTGCAGCCGTGGGGCGTCAAAGTTGTGTATGCCGATTGTGCCGCGAGTAGACCGCCACGCACCCATGCTCATATGAGCCTCGTGCAATTACGGTCGCCGTCGACTCCCGTCGAAAGCACGCCTCATAAACGAATCCTTGTGGCAACCGTCCAGGTCTCCATCCAAGACCCATTCATCCTCCTCCTCCTCCTCCTCCTTCCCCACGATGGCTAACCGTTCGCTCTTCTAATACCATCGAGCAAACATTCACAATTCACAGTTTTCCCGTCAACTAGCTAGTAACTGACCAGTAAAGGTCAGCCGTGGTCTTGTCGCCGTCCCCAATAACAAACACAAAGACCCCGAATAAATTGATCTGATCTTACCGGAACCTGCAATTGATGGGTGCATGTGCAGTAGCTTGGCCGGGAGGGGAAATGAAAATATCTGGGAGACACGTAGGTGAAGGCCATGGCTCTCGCGAGGCCGCCATTGATGGCCGCACGCGCGGGCACGGCAGGTGGTCGCTAGGCAGCAGCCATGGTGGATTCGGTGCTGCCAACTTCCCCTTCCATGTCCAGATCGGCCATTACTGTGCCTCTGATGGTGCATCGTGCCAGGTCACTTTCCAGACTTGCCGGTTTCATCCATGTAAGCAGAGTACCTCTGGGTCAAGTTTTACCACTACTGATGTTTTCTTTTACTATGTAAATATATGCTCTTCTCTTTTTAGAAAAGAAGCTTCTAGCCCCTAATTTTATTATTGAAATTGTTTTTTAAGAGCAAAATATCATCATCCTCTGCATCGAGTAATGCACAGAAACATATATTATTACCTATTGACTAGAAGAACGCCCGTGCGTTGCAACGGGGCCACATTAACTTTAAGAGTTCAATATTACGACATTGGCGACCTTTTTTACCATCAAATCCTCACACACACACAGACACACACTCTCCCTCCGTCTTCCTCACTCTCTATCCCCCTCTCCCTCTCTCTCTAACACACACACATATCCATCTTATTGGGTACGGGACCATAATCCATCTATTTCACACATACACGCTAGTGCATAACAATATGGATTATGTGTATTATATTTGCCACCAGAACTGAGGGAATTAATTTCATGTAAATCGACCAGCCACAGCTCCAAGAATACGCGGACGAGGTGGCTCGGGTCGGCGTCGGCGCCGTCCAGCGCGGGCCACGGGCCCGCTTCCAAGTGCACGTGCAATGCATGTCTTCACAAATATTATAACCAGATGTGAGAAATCACATGCATAGAAAAGACATTCTGATAGCAATCCAAATACCATACTCAATTGAATACCTAACCTGGACAATACTCTTATTTCTATGCGCAAAAAAAAAATGGAATAGCAAAGCTAAGTATGCCTACATACGCTCAGATTATATATAAGAATCTTGCGTGAACAATTGCAACAAAGCACTAAGCAGCGATAAATTTAAATAAAAAATCCATTAACTATGCAGGCAACAGGCTTGTTACAACATAGAGAGATAGGAAAATGTCACCTCTGGTAATGTAGCGCAAAGGAGTGGAACGAAGCATGAATGAGCGGTTGTCTGTTCTTCTCCATGTACATGGATCAGCAGTAGAGGCCAAGTATATAAGTACTTGACCGAACTCCACACTCCACTCTTCGTGTACAGAGAGCCATGTCACCTTCTCGCCGCTGCAGCATGGGAGGACGGCTGGTTCACGTGACCCTCCAGCTGGGGGATCCATGGTGGCTGACCGTCGAGCTCGAGGCAGAGAAGTTGAGGGCAGTAGTGGCGAGATCCATGCCGGCCAACCGGGCGAAGAGGAGGTCGTCGGGGAGGGACACATCGGCAAGATCCGGTCACCACGCGACCTGAAGAGCAACAGTGATCTCCACAAGCTGTAGGCCGACGGCGTGCTCCATCCCCTGCGATGGGGTGACCATGGCGGTGGCCACAGCTCCTCATGCTCGCCTCGATCTTGGCGACACACCCTGAGTGTAGGAGGCAGCAACGACCTCGACGAAATCATGGCCTCCATCCCGGAACGCAATCATGTCGCTCTAAATAAATAGATTCAATCATGTGACTCTAATTACTTCGGATTGTTATGTGCACACTAAGCGGGGTGCAGTTAGGAAAGAAAATGTTCTCTAATTAAAGTGATTGAGTGATTTAAGGTAAGATTAATTAATTTAGATTTAATTTTTAGTGATTGTTAGTAAAGTACGATGCGTCTTTAAAATCTTTTATTTGTTTCCTTAAAATATATTATTTGTTTCCTAATGAAATTTGCAATAATGGAAGATATCGGTTGATTTGGATAAGTTAGTAAATTTAAATCCGTGATTGCGTGCACGATTGGAAAGTGCTGATGTCCACAAGCTGTAGGCCGACGGCGTGCTCCATCCCCTGCGATGAGGTGACCATGGCGGTGGCCACAGCTCCTCATGCTCGCCTCGATCTCGGCGACACACCCTGAGTGTAGGAGGCAGCAACGACCTCGACGAAATCATGGCCTCCATCCCGGAACGCAATCATGTCGCTCTAAATAAATGGATTCAATCATGTGACTCTAATTACTTGGGATTGTTATGTGCACACTAAGCGAGGTGCAGTTAGGAAAGAAAAATGTTTTCTAATTAAAGTGATTGAGTGATTTAAGGTAAGGTTAATTAATTTAGATTTGATTTTTAGTGATTATTAGTAAAGTATGATGTGTCTTTAAAATCTTTTATTTGTTTCCTTAAAATCTATTATTTGTTTCCTAAAGAAATTTGCAATAATGGAAGGTATCGGTTGATTTAGATAAGTTAGTAAATTTAGATCCGTGATTGCGTGCACATTTGGAAAGTCCTGATTTGCAAGGAAAGAGCTGAGGGGTAAATAAACCGGTGAATAAGAAACCATCATCGAAAAAAATCTACGACGGTTAACCTACGGAAAAAAACCGGACGAAAGTGGTGGGACGAAAAAAAACCTGGAACCGAGACTACCAACTGCTCCATTAGGAGTAGAGATAATGTGAAACATTGACTTACAAACAAGAAGAAGAAAAATGAGGCGAACCACATAGAACATGCCTCGCGACAACATCCTCAAATTGTACCATCAAACCTATAATAACATAGTATTAGCAGCAGACAAATGACACAACGCTCCATGACAACACCTTCAAGAAGGAAGCGCTGCTCACACCGATGTAGGCTGGTCCAACCAGATGTTAGACCATGGACTATCACCCTAAAGCAGATCTTCGAATGAACACCTTTAACAAGGTAGCGACGTCAGGACGTCGACATTGCCTGGTCAAGGCAGAAGGCAAGTTCTCTAAAATTGATAGGACGACTTTACATCTATGTACATTGTTATTTGTAAAGTCATTCATTTCCCCTCATACTCTGCAGTACAGATAGGTGGAACTTTGGTATACATTGAGAGGAACCACTTGAATTTTTTTGCTACAACCTAAGCTGGAGATGTAAAGCTTCAGCTTCTGAGGACATGATTTGCATCCAAATTCATTACATGCGCCGTCTTTTAATGGCCATCATATGCATTTGAAGCTTCACCCTCATACCATGCACTTTGTTTCTCAAGATAAGCTAGTTCTCTTTGTTGAGGACTTGAGGTCAAGAACTTTGGTATCTATAGCGCGATCGCTAACCAGCTCAAATTGTGACTACTCACTAGAGAGCTGGGATTCCAAAATTTCAAGATATGAAGCTCTTCGCCAACTTTGCCCTACAAATGGATCTTCGAGTAGATCAACATTTCTAAATTTGTGAACTTTTGTTCAAATTTGTGAATTTTTCTTCAAAATTGATAAACTTTTTTCAGGAGGGTGATCCAGAGCGAATCTACCTGTGCGATCAAGAGTGATTTTTGTCCGAGGGAGTGCGATCTATAAAGGATGAGCGTTGTGCTATTAACAGGCCGGTCCAATTGACCACGCGTGTTGGTGCCAAGAAGGTGAACCAGTGCTTAACACGCTGTATAGGAGCTCCCAGGATTACCGAGGAAGAGGAGACATTTAGCATTTGGGCCTAGAAGTAGGCCTCCTTTGTTAGTTGGGGTGAACTTTTTGTTCAAATTCTGGGTTGTGCTTGACTTTCTATCTATTCTCGCCCTCCTGTTGTTCGTCTTTATATTCCTTCTGTGCTTAAAGCAGAAGTTGTAACTGGTTCAAGAAAATAGTACAGTAGTATATAGTTTTGGGGAAAAAATTGCTCTACTTATCTGGCAAAAGCTACTCGTTGTCCAAGTCGGATGTCATGGCAGAAAAAAGAAACAGCTCAGTGTAACCTGCAAATATGTTTTGTGTTGATGAACTATTTCATTCATCCATTGAGAACTCTGAGCTCATACAACGTCTGCGGAGACAATCGCCGAAGTGCCAATGCATGGTGCACCTCAAATCTTGTTGCTGCGTGATTTCACTTGAAAATATCTCACTTCAGTGTTCGCCGACACCCTGAAGCATCTCATGCATGCATGCACACGAATTCCCAGGATCATTGGACATGAGAAGATGCATGCATCATGCATAGCCACAATCTTTAATTATTACTACATGCACCATGCATGCCGTACCCAAATGAACTCGAACGGGGCCCTCTAATTCGACCTACCCAATTGACGCTACATAATGTGCTTCCTTAAGATGCGCCCTTTTGAATAAGTTGACCATGCATGCACGCATAGTATGAGATCACTTATTGCACGTGAGCAACCTACCTTTTTTTCCTTCTTCATCATCACCATGGATAGATCTAGCTAGCTAGAGGCAGATCACATGTGAATATGTGTTTCAGATCATACGTGTCCATTTCATGCACCACTTGACTTTAATTTCATTTCACGGGTTGGGTGGATGGCTGTCTGGGTAGGTCGATCAGATCGAGTCGAAGAAGCATTTATCCCTATTTGTTCATCGTGAAGATCACACTAGCTAGCTAGACTGTGTGATGGAGATGTTGATCACATGCAGTTGTATTTATTTTAGGTAGGTTGGACGATTTGTTTTCCTGTCCAAGATCGAGAAACATCAAGATGGATGGGCACGCATGCTTAGAGGGCCACATTGTTTATAACGATGTAGATATTTTAGCTTCGGCGATTAATTTTTCTATGCAGGGAAACCATCAAGAATGGATGGGCACCCATGCTTAGAGGGCCACATGGGTTAACAATGCGTGGTTCAAAATAAAAAAAAAATAGGATAGGACCTCCTACAATCCAAATAAGGGCATGGTCAATGGTAGCCTCAACGTGCTGCCCCACGGGTCCACGTAGGCTCGAAGCTAGGTTGGGACGAAGAGTTGTAGCCTTGCACAAGAGCTAGTGTTGCCTGCCAAAGAGCCAGCCTTTTGAATGTACTCCGTCCGTTTCAAAATAGATGACCCAACTTTATACTAACTTTGGCCAGCCTTTTGAATGTACTTCCTTCGTTCCAAAATAGATGACTCAACTTTGTATTAACTTTAGTACAAAGTTAGCACAAAGTTGGGTCATCTGTTCTGGAACGGATGGAGTAAAAGCTAAGAGAAAGGACGAACGGAGAATCTACACTGATCCATGCGAGGAGAGAGAGGAAGGAATACTATAGGGCGATGCTAGGCGCGGGTGGACCGGCGCTAGGTTCGGCCGGTTTCCCCGCATCCGTTGGATCAGCTGTCCTCCAACGCACAGGATTGCACGCGGACTCCACGCAGACTCGGTCATCTCTCTCCTGCAGTTCATGGCCACGAGCGAGGGAAAAATAGATGCGCCACCGCGCTCACCTAGCTCCACGCCCCCCGCGGCCTTGAAGCACCACTGCACCTTCGCTCGTCGCTGTTCGCCGCCGCTCGCCGCGTTGGGACATAGGCTGGATGCAGCTCCCCAAGCCCAGGTCGAAGCAAAAATTGCCCCCTTGATGCCACTGTATGCAACTCCGTTTCCCATGGTTGCAGCTTTGATGGACCACGGTTTCAGCTTTCGCTTGTTGTCGTCATTCCCATCCCTGCCTGCTCGCAGTTGCCGTCTCCGCCACTCAACATCGTTGGTTTGCCGTCTCCCAGTTGAAGCTTTTTCAGATGTTGGATGTAGCATTCTCTGCTGCCGGTCGCAGCAAAACTATCCGCTGGTTGTAGCTTTTGTGCTCTGTGGTTGGAGCAAAAACAAGTTCGCATCGTGCTTGTGATCGCCGACGAGGAACATGCTGGTTCCAGCAAATTTTGACACCGGTCGCAGCATTCATCGCGGCAGGTTGAAGCATCCCCGTCACACTACAGCGTCCGTTAGAGCAAATGTGGTGGCTGGTTCCAGCAAACGAAGTTGCCGGTTCTTGCAAACGCGGCCGCGCGAAACCATCTTCGTTCCAACTTCCTCACATGACTGTTCCAGCACATGGCGCACATGGATGCTGCATCTCGCGTAGCTGTTTCCAGCAGACAGAAAAGGCAGCCAATGCAGTGTCGCTTCCACAGTTGATTCTGACATCTTGCAGCACCTGACGACGACATCTCGCAGTGCCGGCTTTGCGGCAGCCGCACGTCGCTCTGTAGCCAATTCTGGCAACTCCTGCTCGGTAGCAGCACCTGCAAGGGATGGAGGAGGAGAGAGACATGGAGAGCACTGACGGAGGGAGAGGGGGCAGAGAAAATAGAGAAGAGGGCAGGCGGAGAAAAGAGTGGCTGACTGCTTTGGTGAAGGGATAAGGTCGAGAGGAGGAAAGGACAACGCGGCTACAGCTCAGCGTGCAGGACGCGTGAGACGTTCAATTTGTTCTGATCAATCGCTCCGTGCGCGACCGGCCGAAGCTTCAACCGTCCTGCCGACTACAAGCGTTTACCAAAACTATATGCATGTGAAGAGAGGGAGATGTTGTAAGGTGGTTCCGCTATAGAGTGTTGCCTCGGTTGGCGAGAAATTTTCACAACCAGCGGTCGCATGAATTCTTTATTAGATTAAGAGCTGAGACAGTATCAGAGTGATGCCTCCGTACTACATGCCCTAATAAAAGGTTGAAAGACATGCCTAACTGTAGACCACAACGTACGGTGAGTGAAAAAGAAATGATCTATGAGCAAGCCATATTATGATATGGTGATATTTTTATGAGACCATGCAAGTATAGCTATGTTTAAGGCGATAAGTGATCGATCTATTGCTGTCATCTACCAGTGCTAGTAGAGGTACGTGCTTGAAATATACGACGCACACGGATCCCTCTGGGAGTATGGAAAAATGATGATCCATAAGTAATAATAATTACAATTTGTCACTCCCTCCGTGTCGGTTTAGAGGGCGTGCGTGTAGTTCTAGGTCATCCATTTGACTAAGTAAATATGAGTTATATGTCATCAAAAGTATATCATTGGATTCTTAAGCGGATGTAATTTCTAAACATATATTTTTCATCACATATAATATATATATATATATATATCTACTTAAATTCTCAACCTAGAACGGCGTGCATGCCCTATAAACCAAGACGGAGGGAGTAGGTTTTTTTAATGGTAAATCATGGTATATGACGGCATGTTTGAGATGTAACCCAAGTAATTGTACATATTTTAGGTCGACTGATTTTCCGCCCAAGAAAATTCATCATTACCGAGACTCATTCTGAACGGGCCGCCTTAAACTATATAGTCAGGTACCCGCAAAAAAAATTATATAGTCAAACAAAATTGCGCCACCCCCACTTATTGATTAAAATTTCATAAAAATACATCAAATTAAATTAAAGAGGTGGATATAATTTAAAAATCTTACAAAGATACTACGATGGTGACCTTCTAATGTGTGTACCCATCTATCGATTGCTAGATTCACTCCTTACCTCTCTGAAAAACTTCTCTTAACACGGAGTTTTTTTTTTTTTGCACTGATTCCTTTTCGCGAATACGTAAAGCTTGCGTATCTTTCATTGTTAGAAGATAGATATATACAACGTAGCCTCCTGAGGTTCCGTATGGGAATCCCAGCGAGACATAAGAGAGGGCCGGGTGACTACTCGGGGGTGATATTGGCCAAGACAAAGGAACAAGTCCTAGCCTGCATGTGAACTTCATCCTGGATAAGCGACCATAGTCTTTGCACCTAGGGAGAGGTGCCATCCAAGATGCAGTTTTTCGATGCCACCATATGAACCAAGCTATTAGCAGCAGTTTGGACGAGAGCCCTTTTCGGCAAGAAGGGGACATGACTGAGCAAGTGGTAGTCGACCATGACCGGAACAGAGTGTCCGGGCATGGTGGGGTTGCATTGGATCCGGCCCAGGAGAGGACGTCGTGCCATACCTGCCTAGAGAAGGAAAATCGGACAAGAAGGTGTTGTAGGCACTCGGGATCCTTGTCGTAGAGGCGATATATCAGTGCGTGCGGTAGGCCATGCCTAGCCAAATAGTCGGTGGTCCAACAATGGTCCTTGAGGGCCAACCAGAGGAAGATCCTGATGCATAGCGGGCCCTTGGTGTTCTAGGTTAGGCGCCGATTTTGATCAGGAAGATGGCCATGGAACATGGCGGAGTAACAGGACGCCGCCAACTACACACGAGACTCTGTCCACTTCGAGATGAGTCGCTCCGGATTAAGGGAGAGAGTGGTGTGACGTAGTAACCTCCAAAGGTCGATGTATTGCACCATGGCTACCGACCCAAGAGCACCTTTGATGACCTAAGCCCAAGAGCAAAGTTGAAGCCCGACACACACAATTCTTCACTTTTGACATTGCTTGAGGACCAAGGCATAGACCAGTTGTGCGAGTTGACAATACAGCGACGGGACTGACCGTCTCCGAGCCTCCACGAGGTGGAGGCGTGGACAATAGCCATAACCTTCGGGCCATGCGATAGGGGAAGGTGGCTCCGGGTGTGCTTACTCCCGTAGGAGTTGTTGAGATTCCCCAAAGAGGAAGGGAGAAGCAGAACAACAACAAAGTATTTCCCTCAGTTCAGAACCAAAGTTATCGATCTAGTAGGAGTCTCCCAAGATAACAATGTAAGCAGCAGCTGCACACAAACAGATACAAACTGCACCCAAAGCTTCAGGAGGGTTGTCAAGCCCCTTGTCCTGCTAGTTGCGAGATTAAACACAAAATGATAGAGATAGATAATAGCAAAGTAGCACGGAAAAAAGGAGAGGGGAGACATAGGTTAACTAGTGGCATATCTCTGGAAAAAAGGCGAATGCCATGGTAAACAAATTACAGTTGGGCAATTGTTCGGATATCAATATTCATGACTATGATTATTTATGTCATAATCTCATATAGGCATTACGTCTATGATAAGTAGACTATTAATCCAACTGCATCTACTACTAATACTCCACCCCAAAACCGCTATCCAGCATGCATCTCAAGGTATTAAGTTTACAAGAAACAGAATATCACAATAAGCAAGATGACATAATGTAGACAAAATGAAATCAATCAATATGACAAAACCTCGTCGTTTTATCCTTAGTGGAAACCATACAATACATTTCTTGGCCCTTTTTGTGTCACTCGGTTAGAGGACCACAAGATTGAACCCACTAGAAACACCACTCTCTTTGAAAAAAAAACCATTGAACTTGGCCAAAGAAGATCGACAGATCAAAGAGCATACAAAGCTATTTAATTATGCAGCAAAAAAACCTCAAAAGATTAAATTGATTTCAATGAACAATCATCATAAAGTGACAATTCATCATGTCCCAACAAACACACCACCAATTATATCGAGTTGATCCAGATCATGTGAGAAGGCTCACAAGAATAAGGTATTGAAGATCCAAAAAGACATAAAACCATCTAGCTACTACTATGGACCCTAAGGTCCTAATGGAACTACTCACACATGGTCATGGAGGCAGCAAGGTTGATGAAGATATAGATCTGGCAATGGCTTCCCCCTCCGGCGGGCTCTGCAACAGGCCTCTAGATGGGATTTTCGCGAAACAAGAACTTGCAACAGCAATAAAAATCTTCTGAAAATACATTGGAGGGTTTTGGTATTTACAAGGAATTATGGCGGTGAATCAGGTCAAGGTGGTATAATGCCCCTCCACATAAGTAGGTGGCGCAGCCCCCTAGGGCATGCAGGGTGGCCGCATGGGCCCCTGGCTTCGCATCTCGATCTCTCCCAAAGTTTCTCGTGTTTCTTGTTGCCCAAAGAAGCGTACCAATTCAGCAAGTGATTTTGACCTCCGTAGATATTGATTTCCGGCGAAACCAAAAACAAGCAGAAAACAGGAATTGACATTGGGCACTAAATTAATAGGTTAGTCGAGAAAAATAATATAAATTTCTATAATATAATATATAATAGCATGAAACAATCTAAAATTATAGATACATTTGGGATGTGTCAGCGTCCCCAAGCTTAATTCCTGATCATCCTCGATTAGGTAAATGATAAACAAAGATAATTTTTCATTTTGAATGCTACCCAACATCATCTCAATTAAATGTTTTAACATGGTGTGAACTCACGACAGAAGTGATTCAAAGCAATAATGTATATTTGATAACAAGTAAGTAACATCAAAACATGTAAAAAAAAGTCACTATTGTTTCTCATGGATTAATGTTTTTCTTCAATACCAATCAATGCTCGTATGTCATATTCATGTCCCTGATCACTCAAGGCTTTATCATTTTCAAACATTTTATCATAACACAGCCTAGTTCTGAAAAGGTGTTTGGTCCACTCACTGGTTTGGGCAAAGAGGGAATGAAAGTGATGCTATGATAATTTTATGGGGATTTTAGCAAACGTTGGGATATAGCATGAATTCAAACCGTACACATGACTAGAATGTGTTTGGTGCTTGTTTGTACAAGATGATACATAGGACCATGTGGTGAAAAGTTTAAGAGCATCTCCAGCCATTTGGCACCCTAGGACGCCGAAAAAGAGCCGCCTGGCGCCGAACCGGCGTTTCTTGGCGCGTGGGGGCGATTGCGTTCCCAGTCGTCACCCCCGGGTCGCCACCAAAATAGCGCAAACTCGGCGATCTTTCATAGAAATTTGTACAAACTCGGCAATATTTCATAGAAATTTATACAAAACCAGATAAACATGCAAACTACGACTAGTACTGCTAGGCCGCGGCCGCCGCCCGCCTTCTACATATCGAGGAGCCTGTAAAAACGGGTGTAGTCGCCGCCGTCGCCGTCATCGTCGTCGCGCCCCCCGCCGGAGCTGCCGCCGTCCCTGCTGCACCCCTGGCCAGGGTCGCCGACGCGCGCGGGGTTGGACGGCCCGGCCTCTCCCTCCTCGTCGCTGTCAAGGACGACGACGCCACCCTCCTCGCGTTCGCGGTGCCGGGTTGTTGGGGAACGTAGTAATTTCAAAAAAATTCCTACGCACACGCAAGATCATGGTGATGCATAGAAACGAGAGGGGAGAGTGTTGTCCACGTATCCTCGTAGACCGAAAGCGGAAGCGTTATGACAACGCGGTTGATGTAGTCGTAAGTCTTCACGATCCGAACGATCCAAGTACCGAACGTACGGTACCTCCGAGTTCAGCACACATTCAGCTCGATGACGATCCCCAGACTACGATCCAGCAGGGTGTCGGGGATGAGTTCCGTCCGCACGACAGCGTGGTGACGATGATGATGTTCTACCGACGCAGAGCTTCGCCTAAGCACCGCTACGATATGACCGAGGTGGAATATGGTGGAGGGGGGCACCGCACACGGCTAAGGAACGATCACGAAGATCAACTTATGTGTCTAGAGGTGCCCACCTCCTCCGTATATAAAGG
>NC_041393.1:730758334-730841134 GCF_002162155.2 Triticum dicoccoides | reverse complement strand
CTCTTGCCCTGGACGGCCCCTCTCTCTCTCTCCACTAGGGCCCAACAAGGCCCATTAGTTCTCGGGGGGGGGGGGTCCGGTAACCCTCTGGCACTCCAGTTTTCTCTAAAATCACCCGGACCACTTCCGATGTCCGAATATACTTGTCCAATATATCAATCTTTATGTCTCGACCATTTTGAGACACCTCATCATGTCCGTGATCACATCCGGGACTCCGAACAACCTTCGGTACATCAAAACTTATAAACTCATAATAAAACTGTCATCGTAACGTTAAGCGTGCGGACCCTACGGGTTCGAGAACTATGTAGACATGACCTAGAACTGTTTCCGGTCAATAACCAATAGCGGAACCTGGATGCTCATATTGGCTCCTACATATTCTACGAAGATCTTTATCGGTCAAACCGCATAACAACATGCGTTGTTCCCTTTGTCATCGGTATGTTACTTGCCCAAGATTCGACCGTCGGTATCCAATACCTAGTTCAATCTCGTTACTGGCAAGTCTCTTTACTCGTTACGTAATTCATCATTCCGTAACCAACTCATTGGCCACATTGCTTGCAAGGCTTATAGTGATGTGCATTACCGAGAGGGCCCAGAGATACCTCTCCGACAATCGGAGTGACAAAACCTAATCTCTAAATATGCCAACTCAACATGAACCTTTGGAGACACCTATAGAGCTCCTTTATAATCACCCAGTTATGTTGTGTCGTTTGGTAGCACACAAAGTGTTCCTCCGGTAAACGGGAGTTGCATAATCTCATAGTTGTAGGAACTTTGTATAAGTCATAAAGAAATCAATAGCAACATACTAAACGATCAAGTGCTATGCTAACGGAATGGGTCAAGTCAATCACATCATTCTCATAATGATGTGATCCCTTTAATCAAATGACAACACATGTCTATGGTTAGGAAACATAACCATCTTTGATTAATGAGCTAGCCAAGTAGAGGCGCACTAGTGACATTATGTTTGTCTATGTATTCACACATGTATCATGTTTCCGGTTAATACAATTCTAGCATGAATAATAAACATTTATCATGATATGAGGAGATAAATAATAACTTTATTATTGCCTCTAGGGCATATTTCCTTCAGTCTCCCACTTGCACAAGAGTCACTAATCTAGATTACACAGTAATGATTTTAACATCCATGGAGTCTTGGTGCTGATCATGTTTTGCTCGTGGAAGAGGCTTAGTCAACGGGTCTGCAACATTCAGATCCGTATGTATCTTGCAAATCTCTATGTCTCCCACCTAGACTTGATCCCGGATGGAATTGAAGCGTCTCTTAATGTGCTTGGTCCTCTTGTGAAATCTGGATTCCTTTGCCAAGGCAATTGCACCAGTATTTTCACAGAAGATCTTCATTGGTCCCTATGCACTAGGTATGACACCTAGATCAGAAATGAACTCCTTCATCCAGACTCCTTCATTTGCTGCTTCCGAAGCAGCTATGTACTCCGCTTCGCATGTAGATCCCGCCACGACGCTTTGTTTAGAACTGCACCAACTTACAGCTCCACCGTTAAATAAAAATACGTATCCGGTTTGCGATTTAGAATCGTCCGAATCAGTGTCAAAGCTTGCATCGACGTAACCATTTACGACTAGCTCTTTGTCACCTTCATAAATGAGAAACATATCCTTAGTCCTTTACAGGTATTTCAGGATGTTCTTGACCGCTGTCCAGTGATCCACTCCTGGATTTCTTTGGTACCTACCTGTCAAGCTTATTGCTAAGCATACGTGAGGTCTGGTACACAACATTGCATACATGATAGAGCCTATGGCTGAAGCATAGGGACCATCTTTCATTTTCTCTCTATCTTCTGCGGTGGTCGGGCATTGAGTCTGACTCAACTTCACACCTTGTAATACAGGCAAGAACCCTTTCTTTGTCTGATCCATTTTGAACTTTTTCAAAACTTTATCAAGGTATGTGCTTTGTGAAAGTCCAATTAAGCGTCTTGATCTATCTCTATAGATCTTGATGCCCAATATGTAAGCAGCTTCACCGAGGTCTTTCATTAAAAACTTTTATTCAAGTATCCCTTTATGCTATCCAGAAATTCTATATCATTTCCAATTAACAATATGTCATCTACATATAATATCAGAAATGCTACAGAGCTCCCACTCACTTTCTTGTTAATACAGGCTTCTCCAAAAGTCTGTATAAAACCATACAGTGGCGGAGCTATATGGTGAGCTGCAGGGGCCATGGCCCCCCCAGTTTTGGCAAAATATGTGAAGAAAAAAAAGTTGAAGAGAAAAATTAGGAAAAGTAGATTCATTTGGCCCCCCCAAACATCTGTATTTACGTTTGGCCACCCCAAAAGAAGTTGCCTAGCTCCGCTAGTGAAACCATATGCTTTGATCACACTATCAAAGTGTTTATTCCAACTCCGAGATGCTTGCACCAGTCCATAAATGGATCGCTGGAGCTTGCACACTTTGTTAGCACCTTTTGGATCGACAAAACCTTCCGGTTGCATCATATACAACTCTTCTTCCGGAAATCCATTCAGGAATGCAGTTTTGACATCCATTTGCCAAATTTCATAATCATAAAATGCGGCAATTGCTAACATGATTCGGACAGACTTAAGCATCGCTACGGGTGAGAAAGTCTCATCGTAGTCAACCCCTTGAACTTGTCGAAAACCTTTTACAACAAGTCGAGCTTTGTAGACAGTTATATTACCATCAGTGTCAGTCTTCTTCTTGAAGATCCATTTATTCTCAATGGCTTGCCGATCATCGGGCAAGTCAACCAAAGTCCATACTTTGTTCTCATACATGGATCATATCTCATATTTCATGGCTTCAAGACATTTTGTGGAATCTGGGCTCATCATCGCTTCCTCATAGTTCGTAGGTTCGCCATGGTCAAGTAACATGACTTCCAGAATAGGATTATCGTACCACTCTGGTGCGGACTTACTCTGGTAGACCTACGAGGTTCAGCAGAAACTTGATCTGAAGTTTCATGATCAATATCATTAGCTTCCTCACTAATTGGTGTAGTTTTCACAGGAACCGGTTCTTGTGATGAACTACTTTCCAATAAGGGAGTAGGTACAGTTACCTTATCAAGTTCTACTTTCCTCCCAATCACTTCTTTTGAGAGAAACTCCTTCTCTAGAAAGGATCCGAATTTAGCAACGAAAATCTTGCCCTCAGATCTGTGATAGAAGGTGTACCCAATAGTCTCTTTTGGGTATCCTATGAAGACACATTTCTCCGATTTGGGTTCGAGCTTATCTGCTTGAAGTTTCTTCACATAAGCATCGCAGCCCCAAACTTTAAGAAACGACAACTTTAGTTTCTTGCCAAACCACAGTTCATAAGGTGTCATTTCAACGGATTTTGATGGTGCCCTATTTAACGTGAATGCGGCCGTCTCTAAAGCGGCCGTCTCTAAAGCATAACCCCAAAATGATAGCGGTAAATCAGTAAGAGACATCATAGATCGCACCATATCCAGTAAAGTACGATTACGACGTTCGGACACACCATTTCGTTGTGGTGTTCCGGGTGGCGTGAGTTGCAAAACTATTCCGCATTGTTTCAAATGTAAACTAAACTCGTAACTCAAATATTCTCCTCCACGATCAGATCGTAGAAATTTTATTTTCTTGTTACGATGATTTTCCGCTTCACTCTGAAATTCTTTGAACTTTTCAAATGTTTCAGACTTGTGTTTCATCAAGTAGATATACCCATATCTGCTCAAATCATCTGTGAAGGTGAGAAAATAACGATACCCGCCGCGAGCCTCAATATTAATTGGACCACATACATCAGTATGTATGATTTCCAATAAATCAGTTGCTCGCTCCATAGTTCCGGAGAACGGCGTTTTAGTAATCTTGCCGATGAGGCACGGTTCACAAGTATCAAGTGATTCATAATCAAGTGATTCCAAAAGTCCATCAGTATGGAGTTTCTTCATGCGCTTTACACCGATATGACCTAAACGGCAGTGCCACAAATAAGTTGCACTATCATTATCAACTCTGCATCTTTTGGCTTCAACATTATGAATATGTGTATCACCACTATCGAGATTTAATAAAAATAGACCACTCTTCAAGGGTGCATGACCATAAAAGATATTACTCATATAAATAGAACAACCATTATTCTCTGATTTAAATGAATAACCGTCTCACATCAAACAAGATCCAGATATAATGTTAGTGCTCAACGCTGGCACCAAATAACAATTATTTAGGTCTAAAACTAATCCCGATGGTAGATGTAGAGGTAGTGTGCCGACCGCGATCACATCGACTTTGGAACCATTTCACACGCGTATCGTCACCTCGTCCTTATCCAATCTTCGCTTAATCCGTAGTCCCTGTTTCGAGTTGCAAATATTAGCAATAGAACCAGTATCAAATACTCAGGTGCTACTGCGAGCATTAGTAAGGTATACATCAATAACATGTATATCACATATACGTTTGTTCACTTTGCCATCCTTCTTATCCGCCAAATACTTGGGGTAGTTCCGCTTCCAGTGTCCAGTCTACTTGCAGTAGAAGCACTCAGTCTCAGGCTTAGGTCCAGACTTGAGTTTCTTCTCTTGAGCAGCAACTTGTTTGCTGTTCTTCTTGAAGTTTCCCTTCTTCTTCCCTTTGCCCTTTTTCTTGAAACTGGTGGTCTTATTGACCATCAAAACTTGATGCTCCTTCTTGATTTCTACCTCCGCAGCCTTTAGCATTGCGAAGAGCTCAGGAATAGTCTTGTCCATCCCTTGCATATTATAGTTCATTACGAAGCTCTTGTAGCTTGGTGGCAGTGATTGAAGAATTCTGTCAATGACACTATCATTAGGAAGATTAACTCCTAGTTGAATCAAGTGATTATTATACCCAGACATTTTGAGTATGTGTTCACTGACAGAACTATTCTCCTCCATCTTACAGCTATAGAACTTATTGGAGACTTCATATCTCTCAATCCGGGCATTTGCTTGAAATATTAACTTCAACTCCTGGAACATCTCATATGCTCCATGACGTTTAAAACGTCTTTGAAGACCCGGTTCCAAGCCGTAAAGCATGGCACACTGAACTATCGAGTAGTCATCAGCTTTGCTCTGCCAGACGTTCTTAACGTCGTCAGTAGCATCTGCAGCAGGCCTGGCACCCAGCGGTGCTTCCAGGACATAATTCTTCTGTGCAGCAATGAGGATAATCCTTAGGTTACGGACCCAGTCCGTGTAATTGCTACCATCATCTTTCAACTTAGCTTCCTCAAGGAACGCATTAAAATTCAACGGAACAACAACCCGAGCCATCTATCTACAGCAAACATAGACAAGCAAAATACTATCAGGTACTAAGTTCATGATAAATTTAAGTTCAATTAATCATATTACTTAAGAACTCCCACTTAGACAGACATCTCTCTAGTCATCTAAGTGATCACGTGATCCAAATCAACTAAACCATGTCCGATCATCACGTGAGATGGAGTAGTTTCAATGGTGAACATCACTATGTTGATCATATCTACTATATGATTCACGTTCGAACTTTTGGCCTCCATGTTCCGAGGCCATATCTGTATATGCTAGGCTCGTCAAGTTTAACCTTAGTATTCCGCGTGTGTATTTGAACGTAGAGTCTATCACACCCGATCATCACGTGGTGTCTCAGCACGAAGAACTTTCGCAATGGTGCATACTCAGGGAGAACACTTCTTGATAATTAGTGAGAGATCATCTTAAAATGCTACCGTCAATCAAAGCAAGATAAGATGCATAAAGGATAAACATCACATGCAATCAATATAAGTGATATAATATGGCCATCATCATCTTGTGTTTGTGATCTCCATCTCCGAAGCACCGTCGTGATCACCATCGTCACCGGCGCGACACCTTGATCTCCATTGTAGCATCGTTGTCGTTACGCCATCTATTGCTTCTACGACTATCGCTACCGCTTAGTGATAAGTAAAGCAATTACAGGGCGTTTGCATTTCATACAACAAAGCGACAACCATATGGCTCCTGCCAGTTGCCGATAACTTCAGTTACAAAACATGATCATCTCATACAATAAAATATAGCATCACGTCTTGACCATATCACATCACAACATGCCCTGCAAAAACAAGTTAGACGTCCTCTACTTTGTTGTTGCAAATTTCACGTGGCTGCTATGGGCTGAGCAAGAACCATTCTTACCTACGCATCAAAACAACAATGATAGTTCGTCAAGTTAGTGCTATTTTAACCTTCGTAAGGACCGGGCGTAGCCACACTTGGTTCAACTAAAGTTGGAGAAACAGACACCCGCTAGTCACCTGTGTGCAAAGCACGGCGGTAAAACCAGTCTCGCGTAAGAGTACGCATAATCTCGGTCCGGTCCGCTTCATCCAACAATACCGCTGAACCAAAGTATGACATGCTGGTAAGCATTATGACTTATATCGCCCATAACTCACTTGTGTTCTACTCGTGCATATAACATCAACGCATAAAACCTAGGCTCGGATGCAACTGTTGGGGAACGTAGTAATTTCAAAAAATTTCCTACGCACACGCAAGATCATGGTGATGCATAGCAACGACAGGGGAGAGTGTTGTCCATGTACCCTTGTAGACCGAAAGCGGAAGCGTTATGACAACGCGGTTGATGTAGTCGTACGTCTTCACGATCCGACCGATCCAAGTACCGAACGTACGGTACCTCCAAGTTCAGCACACGTTCAGCTCGATGACGATCCCCGGACTCCGATCCAGCAGGGTGTCGGGGATGAGTTCCGTTAGCACGACGGTGTGGTGACGATGATTATGTTCTATCGATGCAGGGCTTCGCCTAAGCACCGCTACGATATGACCGAGGTGGAATATGGTGGAGGGGGCACCGCACACGGCTAAGGAACGATCACGATGATCAGCTTGTGTGTCTAGAGGTGCCACCCTCCTCCGTATATAAAGGGGGGAGGAGGAGGGGGCCGGCCAAGGGGGTGGCGCGCCCTAGGAGGGGGAAACCTACTCCAAGTAGGTTTGCCCCTCCCTTTCCTAGTCCAAGAAGGAGGGGGAAGGAAGGAGTGGGAGAGGGGAAAGGCAAGGGGGGCGCCCCCCCCCTTCCTTGTCCTATTCGGACTCAAGGGGAGGGGGTGCGCCTCCAGCCCTGGCCAGCCCCTCTCTCTCTCCACTAGGGCCCAACAAGGCCCATTAGTTCCCGGGGGGAGGGGGGGTCCGGTAACCCTCCGGCACTCCGGTTTTCTCCGAAATCACCCGGAACACTTCTGGTGTCCGAATATAGTCATCCAATATATCAATCTTTATGTCTCGACCATTTTGAGACTCCTCGTCATGTCCGTGATCACATCCGGGACTCCGAACAACCTTCGGTACATCAAAACTTATAAACTCATAATAAAACTGTCATCGTAACGTTAAGCGTGCGGCCCCTACGGGTTCGAGAACTATGTAGACATGACCTAGAACTGTATCCGGTCAATAACCAATAGCGGAACCTGGATGTTCATATTCGCTCCTACATATTCTACGAAGATCTTTATCGGTCAAACCGCATAACAACATACGTTGTTCCCTTTGTCATCGGTATGTTACTTGCCCGAGATTCGATCGTCGGTATCCAATACCTAGTTCAATCTCGTTACCGGCAAGTCTCTTTACTCGTTACGTAATGCATCATTCCGTAACCAACTCATTGGCCACATTGCTTGCAAGGCTTATAGTGATGTGCATTACCGAGAGGGCCCAGAGATACCTCTCCGACAATCGGAGTGACAAAACCTAATCTCAAAATACGCCAACTCAACATGAACCTTTGGAGACACCTGTAGAGCTCCTTTATAATCACCCAGTTACGTTGTGACGTTTGGTAGCACACAAAGTGTTCCTCCGGTAAATGGGAGTTGCATAATCTCATAGTTGTAGGAACTTTGTATAAGTCATGAAGAAAGCAATAGCAACATACTAAACGATCAAGTGCTATGCTAACGGAATGGGTCAAGTCAATCACATCATTCTCCTAATGATGTGATCCCGTTAATCAAATGACAACACATGTCTATGGTTAGGAAACATAACCATCTTTGATTAATGAGCTAGTCAAGTAGAGGCACACTAGTGACATTATGTTTGTCTATGTATTCACACATATATCATGTTTCCGGTTAATACAATTCTAGCATGAATAATAAACATTTATCATGATATGAGGAAATAAATAATAACTTTATTATTGCCTCTAGGGCATATTTCCTTCACGGGCCTGGAGATCCACGTATGCCCGGCACTGGGGGAGTACCCGCTCGCGGACGTAGTCCTCCCTCTCCCACTTGAGGGCGGACTCGAAGTCGGCTGCCATCTCCGGGTGCTCCGGCTTCACTGGGAGCAGCCCCGGCTCGGTCTTTGGTCGGACCAGGCAGAGGGAGCGCGGGGAGGGGCGGACGCCCTTATTGATGACGAGGGCACCACTGCGGGTGCGGCATCGTAGCGGCGTCTCCTCCTCCGGCTCCGGCTTGACGGGGCGGAGCGCCGGCGAGCCGGAGCCCCACAAGGAGGACGTCCCTGGCTCCATTCGCCGCGGCATCCAGGAGCTTCCACGGCGATGAGAGAACGACGGGCGCGGTTGGTACTCGAGGCGTCGCGTGTTGCCGGTCTCGATGTGGTCGAGGACGGCCTCAAGGCTGCGGCCGGGCACGCCCCACCACTCGTGCCGCCCGTCGACGTTGAGGCGATTGTTGGTCATGGTGCCGTTGGCGGAGGCGATCTGCTCTTTGCGGCGGTGCTTGAAGAACATCGTCCATAGCATGTGGCTGTCCATGGCATACCCCGGCTCGTTCCGCTGCACCTCCGGCAGCGACGAGCAGATGCGGGCTATCTCGGCCCGCCGTGTAGCCCCTTCTGGCACCGGTGGTACTGGGACGCCGGCGGTGCTCAACTTCCACGAGCCCGGCACCCGCATGTCCGGGTGCGCCGGATAGTCGGCCTCGTAGAGGAGGCACGGCTCATCCTCGTGGAGATGGCATCGGCCGAAGACGTTCACCTCCGCGGCGTCACCGGGGTACCGCTCAGCCATTGCTCCTCGGCAGGAGAAGATGGGGGAGAGTTGCTCTCTGTGGTGGGAGACGAGGCAAGTTGTGGCGATTGTGGCGTTCACCAGCGGGGAGGCTGACTTTTATAGCCGAAGCGGGGGTGGTGAGAGCCTGCTTGCTGGGCGAGGCATGGCGGGAGCGGGCGGGACGCGCGTCGGTCGCGTCTTCACTGCGCCGCCCATGAGGCATCAATGGAGGCTGACCGGCGCGGCATCATTGGCATTGATTCCCGCGGGAGCCCAGACGATGAGGACGATGAAGCGGCGTCTCGCTAACTCGGTGGGCCCATCCCCGTTCGTGCCAAAATCGCTTTTACCGGCGCCGCCAGGCGCGCCGGTTCGGCGTAGGTCCGCCGGCACCAGTTTTGGCCCAAACCGGCAAAAAACGGGCTCCTGGGGGCGCGACTGGGCCATTTTTTGGGCGCCGGCGGCAAAAAAATGGCTGGGGCCGGTCTGTTGGGGGCGCGGCTAGAGATGCTCTTATGGGATGATCAAAATGGCCCAAAGAGGCTTGGGTGAAATTTGGAAATAACATAAGTACTTTTACTAATTTAAAAGCCATTTGGCCTTCTCAAAAATAATTTAAATAAAATACTTAAATAAATTTCCAAATATTTTTTTGAATGTATTAGAAATCTTACATACAATAGACCTCGGAAATGATTTTTAATATTTTCTCCGAAAAATAAATACTTTTAGTTGAAATATCTATTTTAGGGCTTTGGAAAAGATAATGGGTTTAGTTTTTTGGGGCCAAAATAAATTGTAATGAAAATATTTTTAGGTCTTAACGGCATGGCATGATCATGGGGATGAATTTGGGCCGAGAGATTAAAGGTAATAACTTTATGAATTTTAATCAATTAAATTAAACAAAAACAACCAATTAAACAATTAAAATAATGACTTCAAATAAACAAGGCATTCATATCCTTAACCAAATATTTTATGGCTCAACTAATGTCATTTACAATCTTAAGTGAGGTCATGCAAAACACAAGGTGTCCATGATTCCTATATCGCAGATCAAGCCGAAGACGATTCCATCGACCTATTTGACTACCTCCCTCCATCTCATTCTTCACAATTTTCTCACTTTTGCTGGGCGTAACTATTTTTCAATGTCCCGTCAATCAAGATTCTTACGTCACAACGTCTCTCCCATACACACATTTTCCGTTTCTTATTCAACTCGCTGTAAAAGCACTGCTCCCTTACCCTCTTGATACTGCTCTTAATAATTTATATTTTTGTACTAAATTTTATACCTATTAAAACTTAGTCTTGTCATATAATAAACTTAACGAGTATAATTTGTTATTACTTAACGAGTATAATTTGTTATTACTTAGTTGAGATAACTAACCGCATAAAAATAGTACTAAAATATTACTCCCTCTGTATTCAAATATACGACGTTTTTTATACTCCTGTTGTATCAAAAATGTCTTATATTTTGACATGGGGGGAGTAATTGAAGTACTATGGGTCATATATGCAGCTATATGTATATAAGTGAATCTTCTAAATTTTAATTATTTGTAACAAATGTCTTCTTTGAATGAGCTTTTGAAGATTGAATAAATTATAGTGTATACATAAGTATTTGTTTGTATACACGTGTGTTCATGTAAATTCTAATATCAATGTGATGGTAGAGATCTCAAAAAATATCTAATATTGTCCCGAAAAAGGTTGTTAATAGTGGGCTCAGTTTCTGTTGAAATTGTGGGTTGGGCTTAACATTGTGTCTCCGTATTTTTCTCTCATGTTATTCATTTTCATTCCTTCTGTGCCCACAAAATATACTTTCTACTAGAAAATTTGCTCTATGTACTAGACAATAGCTTTGCAATTCGAATGATGAAAATAGAACACTTCAATGCACGTTATTTGTTAAGTCTGTTGTTTGATAATGAAATTATGCTCTTTGATTCATGCGTCGAACTAATGCGGGTGGAGAACAAATGTTAAAGTGCACATGCATGCCCTTCCAAACCCGTTCAAGCCGAGTCACGTCACTTGAAAATATCTCACGCATCTCAGTTTAGTTTTCACCGAGACCCCCAAGCATCTCATGCATGCATATTGTGTAGGAACTGCCTGAATCATTGAACATGATAAGATACATGTAAAGGCACATTAGTAAACTAAAGGATGCATGCCTTATACCCAAATGAACTCGAAACGGGGTCCTCTCATTGGACCTACCCAACTGAGAATACATAATGTGTTTCCTTCAGATCCACCCAATTAATTAAGTTGACCGTGCATTCATGCATATAAGCAGTCTATTTTTTTCTCTTCCTCATTACCATCCATCTTGCTAGCTAGAGGCAGATCACATGTGATTTTGATCATACGTGGGACACGTCAAATTCAGATCACCACTCGTCTTTAATTTCATTTCACAGGTGGATGCCCAGGTAGGTCGATCGATCGGCTCATAATAGTTCAGAGAATCGAAAGAAGCATTCATCCATAAAGCGTAAGGCGTTTTCCATATTCGTCCATTACGAAAATCACGCTGAGCTATAGTGTATGTGATGGAGATGTCGACCAGGTATGATTGTCGATATTTTAGCTTGCTTGGAGGATTAGTTTTCCTGTCCAAGATCGAAAAACCATCCAGATATTCTAGCTTATAGAGCTGCACTAGTTAAGCATGTAGATATTTTAGCTTGGGTGGTTAATTCTTCTGTCTCGGAAAACCATCAAGAATGGATGGGCACCTATGATTAGAGGGCCACACTGGTCAGACAATGCAGGCCTCTTACTTAAAGTACTAATAGAAGGTCGAATACGATCCCGACTGGAAAATAAAATGATCAATCAGAAAGCAATATTAGAGTGAATTTCACTTTTTACCCCATATTTATACATTTGTGACATTAATTACCCCTTCGAGTGAAAATTCGTCTAGAATACCCCTTTTGAAATCTCTGGACCCTTGTTTTTTAATGCGTGTCCATCAGGTAAGGTGTGAGGTGACGCCCTGTATCCAAAAACATGTGGACGGCCACAAGGAGTGGAACAGATAGACAAGAGAAGCTTGGACAAGATCGCCAATGATGCCCTCCGATCCTTACAGTTTTTTTTACAAATCAATGACGCAACATGCCGATCCTATCGACCATAAACAGACAAAATGTAAAACTGGGGTAAAACCGTGTTAAAAGTCTCCAAAATCTGACATTTCGATAAAAGTTCCGCTAAATAGGGTAATATGTGTCACAAATGTACAACTACAAGGTCAAAAATGGAATTCACTCGCAATATTACGATATGGTGATCTCTTATGGGGGACCATGTAAGTATAGCTAAATTTAAGGCGACAATTGATCGATCGGTTACTATCATGCGCCGGTGATAGAAGTTATTGCTGCCATTCCTCTGTGCTGGCGGTGTTGCGTTATGCATAGACGCTAAACCGCATTTCATATCTAACAATCATCCATGAAAACAGTACCTAGTACAACGAAAATACAAGAAGATGCAAAATGCAAAATATAAAATTGTTACATCAAAATTCATATTGGCCGTTTTTTTCCTTTGGCTAGGCGTCGCTCATCACCCAAAAAAAAAAACACTAAGTAAACAAAAAACATCCGGAACACACGAGATATTTGACCTGGCGCTCCTGTGACAAGATCCGGCCACCCGGATCCTAATGATTGCCCGGCCAACTGCCATGTCGATCGCCGGGGCAGCAGGCTTGGATGTCACTCACCGGCTTGGGTCTTTCGCGAACTATGTAGGCATTAGAGCATCTGTAGCCGCGCCCCCAACAGGCCCTTCCCCAGGCGATTTTTCAGCGCCGGCGCCCAAAAATCGGCCCAGTCACGTCTTTCAGGAGCCTGCTTTTCGCCGGTTTGGGCCGAAACTGGCGCCGGCAGACCCAGAGCCGAGCGCGGCACGCCGGGGGGCGCCCGGGGGTGACGGGGCAAGCGATTTTGGCATGAAATAACTGCGGCCCCGCCGAGTCAGCGACACTCGCGTCGTCTCCTCACAACGCCTCGGTTTCCCGCGGGGAATCAATGCCAAGGCTGCCGTCGGTCAGCCTTCCATTGATTCCTCACGGGCGACGCGGCGACGCCCCCTCTCCTGCCACACGTACACACGGCACCCACCCCCCGGCCGCTATTAAGCAATGCCTCCCCGTCGCCTGTGACCACACACCACCCACAGCCGCCGAGCTCTGCCTCTCTCTCCCCGTGCGCAGCCACTGCCAACGTTCCTCCCCTCTCTCCCTGTGCCCGGCTGCGATGATGGGCGAGCGTTTCCCCGACGATGGGGCGGTGGCCAATGGCTTCGGACGCCGCTCGTTGCACGAGTGGGAAGCCCACTTGCTGTCCGAGGCGAACATCCCGGCGCCTCCCGACATGTGCGCGCCGAAGTGGTGGAAGCTCAGCGCCGGTGGCGTCCCCATCCCCCCGTTGCCCGACGTCGTTGTGCGCCCCGACTACTTCGTCGACGAGGTCGACCGTGTGCGGGCGTCACTGACGGGGGAGCAGCGGGCCCTCCCGCAGTACGCTTCGGGCAACCACATGGCGTGGGCGGCGTACTTCCAGCACTGGCAGGCGCATCGGCTGGCCTCCACCAACAACGCGCCGGTGGTGCGAGGGACCAAGAACAGCGAGGGCCGCTGCCTGTGGTGGGGTGCCCGGGCCGCACGCTCCACGCCGATCTCCGGCACCTCGAGGGCGGCAACGACCCGCCGTTTACGTACACTGCCGCCCCGGTCCGGAGCGGCGGCCAATGGATGCCGAGGAGGACGACGTCCTCTTCTTCCTCCTCCTCCAGCTCCTCCTCACACTCCTCTGGGTCGCCAGCGCTGTTCAGCATCAAGGTCGATCCCGCAGAGCCGCCGCTCGGCCGGCTCACCCGTAGCGCCGACATCGTCATCAACGAGGGCGGGCGTGCCTCCTCCTCCGCTCCTCCGCGCTTCGTCAAGCCGAAGACAGAGCCAGGACTCGCCACCGCCGTGAAGACGGAGCCAGGGCTCGCCTCCGTAAAGACAGAGCCAGGGCTCCCTGCCATGAAGACGGAGCCGGAGCTCTGAGATGCGGTGGCCTTGAAGTGGGCGCGCGAAGACTGGGCGCGGATGGAGCTGGAGCGCCAGCGCAGCGCCTTTGAGCATTTCACCGCTCGGCGCCGTGGCCGCGATGAGGAAGGCATTGTCGTTCTCGACAACAACAGCGACGACGACACGCCGCCACCGGTCTGCCAGGGCGACCCCGGACAGGGGTCGAGCAGGGGCGACCGCATGAAGGAGGAGAAGGACGACAAGGACAACGGCGATGGCGGCGACGGCGGCGACTTCGCCGCGCTCAGCGCGTTCTTCGGCCTGTAGTTGCGGCCTTTGTTTTTTTAAGTATTTCCGTGTCCTATGTAAAAAACTATTTAAGTCGCCTAAGTAATGTCATGTTCGCCAAATTTTAGCCGAATCTTTGTCCCGTTTATCGAATTTTAGACGAATTCCTTTTTTAAAAATATTAAAGACGGCTTCTGCAGGCGACCCTTGGGCCGGCGGCTGGGAACCCGAAAGCCCCCAGGCCGATTTTAGCGCCGGTTCGTCCCCAGGCGCCGATTTTATGAGCTGTCTGGGGCAACAGCTGGAGATGCTCTTACGCTGCTATAGTGAAACCGGTGGCACCACTGCACCTGCATGCATGACCTCCATCACAGCACAGCTACTTTTCATCTCCTTTCTCTCCAATGATCCTTTCCCACACCGGAACTATTATCACCGGTATATATGTCTGCGACGGCGACCGCACGAGGAAATCTGTGTGTACGGACGGAGGCGACGTGACCGGCCGGTGATAAATGCACTCGGCTGTGAAGCCAGCCAGGCTGTGAGGAGTGACGTGTGACTGTGAGTGTGACTACGACGCCATGGCGTGCAGACACGTACGACCCGCGACCTTCCTCCGATCCTAGCTTAATTATAACTAACTAACGAATTAAACACGATTATGATATGCACTAGTAGCGCCGAATTATTTGATCCGTTGGTGGAGTGACACGATCCGGGCGGTTCGTGCATGTCTTCTGCACTTGAAAAACTTGTGTATCAAACGATCTGTTATGCAGATTTACATTGATCGGATAAACTGATGTAATATCTCTAGTACTACATATCAACTAGAGTTACCTTTCACCGTGCCCCTCCTCGCGCACTAAAGGAAACTCTAGGTCCAGTTCACCTGATTGGACATCAACGGTGTTGTAGCGCCGTCCCCTTCTTGAACACACTGTCTTGGTTGTTTATGAAGTTCTCGGTGTTGGAACGGAATATATTGATCGCCATGCTTGGTTTGAGCTGCTTCTCGGGTCGTGGGTATTTAGGGCGCAATGTACGGCTTCGTTGGCCTTCCTCCATGGTCTCCTTCTTCGGCCTCGCCGGATCCTGCAACCCATTTGCCGACTCTCTAGGGGCTTATGGTGGGGGTATGTTGATTCGGTTTCATGCAGGAGTCTTGGTCGTGCGACGGAGGTGCCTCGCGTTGGTCGTGATGTGGTCTAGGTGCTCTGTGTCCCATCCCCTTGCCTTCCATTGATGGAATTCGGACTAGGCGAGTTTAGCGCCGTGGTGGTTTTCTTTGTTCTGTTCTTACTCACATTGTTATGGTGCCCCCCGCTCTATATATATGTTGCATTGGTCTCTTCTACCTATCAATCAGAAAAATACGCAATTCTTTGCATATTCAAAAAAAAAAAGTTGGATATGGTGATGATGAGTTCACTCGCTCATTCCACCCCTATTTCCTTATACATCTACTCCCTCCGTTCCTAAATATTTGTCTTTTTAAGATTTCAAATGGACTATCACATAGGATGTATATAGATATATTTTAAAGTGTAGATTCACTCATTTTGCTCCGTATGTAGTCACTTGTTGAAATCTCTAGAAAGAGAAATATTTAGGAACGGTGTGAGTAGAATTCACCAAAGCCCTCCAATATGGAAACAGTATCACAGTTAACACGATTGTAGAAACATGTCGTTTTTTCTCAACACGGACAGGGCGCGCGTGACTTTGCTTTTGAAAGAATTTTATTTTTCCAACCGAGCTCTTTCGCTTTCAAAACACGATCACTGCTAAAGCCCAAAAGGGAAAAATAGAAAAAAAAAATAGGGAGTAGTTATCATGCATCGTCCTATCGTGGTCAACCATTATCACCGTTATCACTCATTTACATCCGATGTGCATCACACGAGTCGATGGCGTGGAGTGATGGTTGTCAAGACGGGCGGGCCGCCGATGTCATAGCAGATCAGAGTACCCCTGAACCAAGTCATTGGATCGGCTACCACACGTAGTTTTCATGCATCACAGCTATTTAAAACATTGGAGTACTTAGTGCAACTCCAACACACCGACCCAAATGGATGGGCGCTTTGTCCGCTTTTTTCCGTTTGTGTCAGCCGCCCGCTTGACGTTGGTCCTGTTTTTAGTTTGAATAGGCAGTGCGCCCAACGCGCTGGCCCATATTTGCCCGCGCGACCGGTTTGCCTTCGTTTTGCAACCAATATACACATATTTTTGCATAGTTTCACAAGCAAACATGGAATAAAGGTCTCCCTGTCTAGCCCCCGTTCCGGTGATGCATCTAGCATCATCGATGGACTTGCGGAGGTGTGTCTCCGATGAATCTGTCTTTAGTGGATTGCTCGAATCTGTTCGTCGTTCGTTCGTGTGTCTTCAGGTTGGATCATTCTGATCTACACTCTTCATCTGTAGTGGTTGTTGTCCTGGTGCGTTTGGTTCTATGGGCCTTAGCACGACGACTTCCCGACTTTCTATTACAACAATGTTTGCCCAGCTCCGGCGAGGGAGGGGCGATGACTGCGGTGCGCCTTCGGCTCGCTTCAGTGCTTGTAGTCGTCGCTAGGTGGTCTACGGATCTGGATTTAATTTTTATTATAGTATTCGTTGTACTACAATAATTGAAGATGATTAGATTGGATTTTTTTTGAAAAAAATAGCATACTTCCACAACCCAAATAAATATATCATGGTTTACAAACCGAATAAAAATAAAATGTTTCAAATACATTTTGAAAAAAGATACATCTATTGGTTGCCAGCATGAGCCCACATATACTCAACCATATCATCTTGTAGCTGAATGTGAGTTTTCCAATCACGTTTTGATGATGAAATTGGGTGAACTATGCAAACGTTGCCGCTCCTCCATGATCAGGCACAACATTGTCCCCCTGGAATTGAAACCTTGATCGTACATACGTTCTGGGCACTCATCCTCTACGATCATATTGTGCATGATCACCCAAGCAGTCATCAGCTCCCACAACTTCTTGGTGCTCCCAGTTCTAGTAGGATAACAAACGATGCCCCATCGAGATTGCAGAACACCAAAGGCATGCTTGACATCCTTCCTAGCACTCTCTTGCTCTTGCGCAAATCTCCTCCTCTTCGTTCTGACAGGGTTGGGGATTGTCTTGACAATAATGGTCCACCGAGGATAGATACCGTCAGCTAGGTATATCCTTTGTTGTAGTTGTGGCCTTGATGTTCACATTCGCCGGAAGGCAGTTGCCTTCGGCAAGCCTTGCAAACACCGGCGAGAGTTGAAGCACGTTGATATCATTGTGCGATCCGGCCATGCCAAAGAAAGAGTGCCAGATCTAGAGATCTTGTGAGGCCACGGCCTCAAGTATGACAGTGCAAGCCCTCACATGGCCCCTATATTGCCCCTGCCAAGAAGAAGGGCAGTTCTTCCTCCCAATGCAAATAGTCTATGCTACCAAGCATCCCCGGGAAGGCCCTACTGGTATTCATCGTCAACAAGCGGGTTGTATCTGCAACATTTGGCTCTCTCAAGTACTCGAGGCCAAACACTGCAATAACAGCCTTGCAGAACCTATACATGGACTCTAGGCACGTGGACTCGCTCATACGAACATACTCATCAATGAGATCACCAGAAAATTCGTATGCAAGCATCCAAATAGTTGCGGTGCATTTCAGATAAGAGGAGAAGCCAATCTTTCCAAGGGCATCCTCCTTGCACTCGAAATACTTAACGTATCCGACAACCCCCTCCCAAATATGGTTGAAAACATACCTAGCCATGGGGAAACGACGTCGGAACTGGTGATGTTTGAAGAGCTGGTTGGGTGTCTCAAAGTAGTCCTTCCAAAGAAGGAAAGAGTAGCTCTCTCAGTTCTAATTCAACGTCGGAGTGTGCACTGGAATCGAGCCCTGGAACAACGGCCACTGCCTAGTAAGGTGGTCATGGACGAGCACCATGGCAGCCACCATCTCCTCATCATCGGAGTCACAGAGGAAATTGTGGAAAAAGAACTCGTCGGCAGAGTCCATTTGTACCTTGGGGGCAAACTGTCGAACATCTCGCGGCTGTCGTCGAAGAAGCTGGAAGGCAAAGAAAACGCGCGCCTCCCCTAAACCAGATAGCTGGTCTGGCGGCGTCCCACGACATGGCGGTGTCAGACGAAGGAGATGGTCGGGGGAGCGTGGGGCGACTTCATGCTCGCGGCGACATCGGGGTGGGGGAAAGCTGTGGTGGCCCGGCAGCGAGGCGGTGGTGGCGGCGACGTGAAAGGTGGGGGTGTGCGGGGCAGGTGTGTGGGCGCGGACTACTGGCCGGGCACCGAAACTGGGCGGCAACGGCGAATGGTGGGCTCGGCAAGGGTTTTCCGTCGATGAGGGTGGAAGAGAATGGCCTATGTGCACCGACTGGCGGGCCAGAGGGAGGAGTTGGCGGGCGTCGCGCACGTCCGCTTTGTATCCGCGACGACGCAAATGAGGCTCAAATTTAGGCCAGAAATAGATCGGCAGGCGGACGAAAAGCGGATGCGTGTCTATTTGGATCGGCATGTTGGGCCGACTTTTTTGTCCGCGGCGACCCAAATGAACACACGCGAACGAATGGGTCGGCGAGTTGGAGTTGCTCTTACAACTCTTAGGTCAAGTTGTATGCATATGTATACTCACCCTTATGAACGTCTTCGTGAGACTGAGTCGGTAAAGATAGAAATTTTATCTTGTGCTTAGCTCGCGATGGATTGAATCACGTTGGAGGCTGAGTTCATCTATGTAGGTAGAACAGAGACATATGTTTTTCCCCCTAATTTAACATGGTTTTGATATTTAGGTTCAGAAAAGAGAGATTCAAATCTATTATCATGTTTGGTCTGCGGCTAAAATTGGCTAGATAATGTTTAAAAAAATAAATCAAGCTAAAATTTAAAATATACATTAAGAGACAAAAAAGATAAATCCTTTTTTTGCATGTGAAATAAGTAATATAAATCCAAATGTGAATTGTGTCATTTTGGCTTTTGCCTTTTTGTGACACTATTCATGTTGAATTTGTCTTTTTTGTTTGTGTTTTTTTTTTGTTCACCCGGAAAAAAAAGAATTTGTCTTTTTTGTTTCCCAATGCCCATTTTAGATGTTGATTTGAACATTTTACAGATTGTAGAAACATGTCTTTTTTGTTTCCCAATGCTCACAATTTTCTTCGAATATTTTTGGAACATGTAAATATGTTTTATTAATGTTTCATGGGAGCACCTATGTGCAGTAGCACCTGATACCCCCCGGCCCCCAAATCAGCCTCCGGCTCTTTCAGTCGTCACCGACTCCCGTCCGAAGCATGCCTCGTAAAGAATCCTTATAACAATCTTCGAGGACGCTCAAAAAGAAAACAATCTTCGATGTCTCAATTGAGGACCCAACCTTAATAATTGAGGTAACCCCGTGAGTCGGATATGGTCTTGGTTGGACAATCGGTTGTAAGGTTATTTGGATGCACCCCACATAGTTCGTTGACAAGGTCTATTCAATGGTGTTTACGCGTGCCATATTGATTTATATAGTTTGTATTTGGATCACATGTACACAACTGCAGGTAAACCTTAAGCCCTGGACAATTTATTTATTATTTCACATCCGAAGCCGATCAAATTACTCAGAGCCTCAAGTCATGGCAGTCGTGAGGCGTCCCTCCTGCCTTGGAAAAAAGTTGTGTATGCCGATTGTGTTGTGTAGACCGCCACACTCCCAGGGCCATGTGAACGCACCAAGCGAGCACCATCATGTTCTGTCATTTTCTCGTTTCTGCACCGATGTCTCGTACCCCTCCATCAATTGCCTCTTACCTCGATCACATCCCATTGACACCATCGACACTCGAGCTTCCATCTATGTGTGAGGAGTGACCGTAGCCATGCGTTTCCCATCCGGTGCCGGCGAGCCTCGGGCAATTAGAGCAACTCCAGCCGCGCCCCCAACAGGCCCCCAAGTCGATTTTTTAGCGTCGGTGCCCAAAAACCGGCACAGTCGCGTCCCCAGGAACCCGTTTTTCGTCGGTTTGGGCCAAAATTGGCGCCGGCGGATCCAGGCCGAACTCGAGGGTGCCGGGGCAATGGTTTTTGGCGCGAACGAACAGCGGGCCCGCCGAGTTAGCGACCCCTGCCTCGTCGTCCTCACAACGTCTCGGTTTCCCGCGGGAAATCAATGCCAAGGCTGCCGCCGGTCAACCTTCCATTGATTCCTCACGGGCCAGCGGTGCGGCGACGCGTCCCCTGCCACACGTACACACAACACCGCCGTCCCCCTTCCGCCGCTATATAAAGCAGCACCTCCCTCGCCGGAGGACGCACCTGCCCGCAGCCCCCTCTCTCCCATGCACATCCGCCGCCGACGAACTCTTTCCTCTCTCTCCCCGTTCAAAGCCGCCGCAGACGATGGGCGAGAGGTTCCCCGGCGATGGGGCGGCGGCCAATGGCTTCGTCTGCCACTCGCTGCACGAGTGGGAAGCCCACCTCCTGTATGAAGCCAACATCCTGGCGCCTCCCGACATGCGCGCGCCGGGGCGGTGGAGGCTCAGCGCCGGGGGTGCCTCCGTGCCCCCGTTGCCCGACATGACGCGCCCCGACTACTTCAGCGACGAGGTCAAGCGCGTGCGGGCGTCGCTGACGGAGGAGCAACCGGCCCTCCCGGAGTACGCCTTCAGCAACCACGAGGCGTAGGCGACGTACTTCGGACGCTGGCAGGCGGCACGGCTGGTCTCCACCAACAACGTACCTGTGGTGCGGGGCACCAAAAACAGCGACGACCGCCGCTTGTAGTGGGGCGCCCCTGGCCGCACGCTCCGCGCCGTCCTCCAACACCTCGAGGATGCTTAGCTAATAATTGTATAACATTCCAAATTAAAAATTTGGGATGTTACAAACCTACCCACCTTAAGATGAATCTTACCCTCGAGATTTGGGTTGGCTAGAAAATAGGCGCGGGTCGTCTCGGCGGAAATCTTCTGCTCGCTCCCTGGTGGCTTCTTCCTCGGTATGGTGGCTCCACAGCACCTTACAAAACTTGATGATCTTGCTGCGGGTAATTCTGTTCGCAGTCTCGAGAATTCTGACGGGTTTCTCCTCATAAGTCAGATCACTGTCAAGTTGTATGGCCTCTAGGGGCACTGTGTCTTTCAAAGGAATATCGGCCATCTCAGCATGACATTTCTTTAGCTGGGAAACATGGAAGACATCATGAACTCCTGACAATCCTTCCGGCAAATCCAGCTTGTATGCAACTTCTCCTCTACGTTCGAGGATTTTGTATGGGCCAATGAACCTGGGTGCTAACTTTCATTTAACACGGAACCTCTTGATTCCTTGAAGTGGGGACACACGGAGATATGCTCGGTCTCCCACTTCGTACATTACTTCCTTGCATTTACTATTGGCTTAACTCTTCTGCCTCGACTGAGCTATCTTGAGTCTGTCTCGAATCAACTTGACCTTCTCTTTGGAGTCTCTGATAAGATCGAGACCAAAAAGTTTTCGGTCTCCAACACCATCCCACAACAATGGTGTTCTGCACGTCCTTCTGTATAGAGCTTTGAAAAGGGCCATCTTCAGATTGGTCTGATAGCTGTTATTGTACGAGAACTCTGTGTATGGTAGATTATCATCCTAGCTAGACCCGTAGTCTAGCGCACAGGCTCTCAACATGTCCTCCAGAATCTGGTTGACTCTCTCGGTCTGTCCATCTGTGTGCGGATGAAAGGCTGGACTGAACTGCAGCCTCGTACCTAAAGTTTCATGCAACTGATTCCAAAACTTTGAGGTAAATTGTGTTCCTCTATCTAACACGGTTCTCCTCCGAACTCCATGCAGACATACGGACTTGGTCATGTATATCTTGGCTAACTTAGCGCTGGTACATGTGGTCTTCACGGGAATGAAATGAGCAACATTGGTCAAGCGATCAACCACTACCCAGATGGAATCATAACCTGAACGAGGCCTGGGTAATCCTGTGATAAAATCCATTCCAAGTTTCTCCCATTTCCATTCGGGTATCGGCAGAGGTTGAAGTAACCCTGCCGGCTTCTGATGTTCGGCCTTTACTCACTAACAAACTTCACATACTGCTACATACTCGGCAATATCCTTCTTCATACCTATCCACCAGAAACGTTCCTTCAAGTCCAGCTACATCTTGGTGTTGCCTGGGTGAATCGAGTACGGTGAGTCATGGGCCTCCTTAAGAATTAACTTCCTTACCTCTGGGTCATTTGGTACATAGATACAGTCCTCAAACTATAAAGTTTCGTGCTCATCCTCATGAAAACCATTAGCCTTTCTGTTACTCATCCTTTCCTTTACCTCTGCAATTTCCTTGTCCATTTTCTGGGCTTCTCGGATTCTTTGGGTCAGAGTGGACTGAATATCCAGGGTGGCGACAAATCCCCTCGGTACTATCTCTAGTCGGAGCTCTCTGAGATCGTCGGCTAACTCTTGTGGTAATCCTCCAGTTACAATGGTGTTCAAATAGCAGTTACGGCTCAAGGCATCTGCAACAAAATTTGCCTTCCCTGGGTGATAATGCAATCTCATGCCATAGTCCTTGATCAACTCTAGCCATCTCCTCTGTCTAAGGTTCAACTCCTTCTGCGTGAAAATATACTTCAAGCTCTTATGATCCGTGTAAACATCACAACTTTTTCCGACAAGGAAATGTCTCCAGGTCTTGAGTGCGTGCACTACGGCTGCTAACTCCAAATCATGTGTGGCGTAATTCATCTCATGAGGTCATAGCTGTCTGGAGGTATAAGCTACAACCTTTCCTTCCTGCATGAGTACTCCTCTGAGACCCTGACGAGAAGCGTCACTATATACCTAGTAATCCTTGTGTATGTCCGGCAAAATTAGCACAGGGGCTGTAACCAAACGTTTCTTCAACTCCTGGAAACTGGCTTCACAATCCTTGGTCCAAATGTACTTGGTTTACTTCTTCGACAACTCAGTCATGGGCATGGCATTCCTGGAGAAATTCTCAATAAACCTCCGATAATATCCTGCGAGTCCGAGAAAACTGCGGATCTCCTTGACCGAGGTGGGTGACTGCCATTTGGTGACCGATTCAACCTTGCTGGGGTCGACTGCTATTCCTTCCCCTGAAATAACATGTCCGAGAAATCCAACTTCCTTCAGCCAAAATTCACATTTACTGAACTTGGCATATAACTGATGTTCTCGGAGTTTCTCCAGAACTAGACGCAAATGTTCCTTATGCTCTTCCTCGCTCTTGGAGAAAACCAATATGTCATCGATGAACACCACGACAAACTTGTCCAGGTATTCCATAAATACCTTGTTCATCATACTCATAAAATATGCAGGGGCATTAGTCAATCCGAATGGCATGCAGTGTACTCGTATAAACCATACCTGGTGGTGAAAGCTGTTTTGGGTATATCCCGCTCACGAAACTTCAACTGATGATACCCTGATCGAAGATCGATCTTGGAGAAAACCTTGGCTCCAACTAGCTGATCAAATAAGTCATTAATCATCGGCAGAGGGTACTTGTTCTTGACGGTCACGTCGTTCAACGAACGATAATCCACCACCATTCTCAGGGTTCCATCCTTCTTCTCTACCAAAAGAACTGGGGCTCCCCAAGCTGACGAGCTTGGCCGAATATATCCCTTCTCCAATAGCTCATTAATTCTTTTTTTGATCTCTTCCAAATCGTTCGAGGGCAACCAATAAGGTCTCTTTGAAGGAAATATGCCCTAGAGGCAATAATAAAGTTATTATTTATTTCCTTATATCATGATAAATGTTTATTATTCATGCTAGAATTGTATTAACCGGAAACTTAGTACATGTGTGAATACATAGACAAAACATAGTGTCCCTAGTATGCCTCTACTAGACTAGCTCGTTAATCAAAGATGGTTATGTTTCCTAACCATAGACATGTGTTGTCATTTGATGAACGGGATCACATCATTAGGAGAATGATGTGATGGACAAGACCAATCCGTTAGCTTAGCATTATGATCGTTGCAGTTTCATTGCTACTGCTTTGTTCAGACTTATAATGTTCCTCAGACTATGAGATTATGCAACTCCCGAATACTAGAGGAACACCTTGTGTGCTATCAAATGTCACAACGTAAATAGGTGATTATAAAGATGATCTACATGTGTCTCCGAAGGTGTTTGTTGGGTTGGCATAGATCGAGATTAGGATTTGTCACTCTGTGTATCGGAGAGGTATCTCTGGGCCCTCTCGGTAATGCTCATCACAATAAGCCTTGCAAGCAATGTGACTAATGAGTTAGTTGCAGGATGAAGCATTACAGAACGAGTAAAGAGACTTGCCGGTAACGAGATTGAACTAGGTATGATGATACCGACAATCGAATCTCGGGCAAGTAACATACCGATGACAAAGGGAACAACGTATGTTGTTATGCGGTTTGACCGATAAAGATCTTCGTAGAATATGTAGGAGCCAATATGAGCATCTAGGTTCCGCTATTGGTTATTGATCGGAGATGTGTCTCCGTCATGTCTACATAGTTCTCGAACCTGTAGGGTCCGCACGCTTAAAGTTCGATGACGATTTGTATTATGAGTTATGTGTTTTGATGACCAAAGTTTGTTTCGAGTCTCGGATAAGATCACGGACGTGACGAGAAGTCTCTAAATGGTCCAGACATAAAGATTGATATATTGGAAGACTATATTCGGACATCGGAATGGTTCAGGAGAAGTTCGGGTATTTTCCAGAGTACCATGAGGTTATCGGAACCCCCCGGGGAGTTGATTGGCCTTAGTGGGCCTTAGTGGGAAGGACAGGCAGCGGCCAGGAGGTGGCGCGCGCCCCCCAAGCCCAGTCCGAATTGGACAAGGTTTTGGGGGCATGGCCCCCTCTCCCTTCCTTCCCCCTTCTCCTTGAGGTGGAATCCTACTAGGACTTGGAGTCCTAGTAGGACTCCCCTCTCCCGGCACACCTAGCAAGGGCCGGCCGGCCTACCCCTCCCTCCTTTATATATGGGGCAGGGGCACCCTAGAACACACCAAGTTTTGCCTTAGCTGTGTTCGGTGGCCCCCTCCACAGTTAGACACCTCGATCATATCGTCGTAGTGCTTAGGCTAAGCCCGCGCCGGTAGCATCATCATCACCCTTGCCATGCCGTCGTGCTAACGGAACTCACCCTCGTCCTCAACTGGATCACGGAGGTGTTGTACATTCACTACTTGGATCGGTTGGATCGCGAAGATGTTCGACTACATCAACCGCGTTACTAAACGCTTCTGCTTTCGGTCTACGAGGGTACATGGACACACTCTCCCATCTCGTTGCTATGCATCTCCTAGATAGATCTTGCGTGATCATAGAATTTTTTTGAATTACTACGTTCCCAACACTCTTGGATATTGGGGTTGTGTCGGGCAATAACTCAATCAAAAACTCAATGTCTCTGTCGGGTGGCATTCCTGGTAATTCCTCCGAAAATACATCGGGGAAATCTTGCACTACCGGCACTTCCTCCTGAACAACTCCCGTGAGGGAATTCACCTGATTCTTCATCGTGTGTGTCTGGATACATACTTGATCCTCTTCTGCTCCGGGGTGGTGAGCAAAATCTCCTTGCGGGCACAGTCGATGTTTCCTTCAAACTTCGTCAACCAATCCATGCCTAGGATTACGTCCAAACTCTGGGATTCCAATACTATGAGGTCTGCGGGAAAATCATGGTTTCCGTTGCTGAGGGTCGAATAACCCTTTAGGCTTGGACGCCTAGGCGTATTCACCAAAAAATCCGGGTTAGCTTGCCTTTGTACGTCTGCCACTCTGCCCAGGTATCCAGGAGTGACCCACCGAACTCTTGACAGTTATTCTTACAAAGACACTGAACTTGTCAACGTTTAAACGGTGATTGGTCATGCGAGGTCCGGCTTACTAGGTTTTGAATTAAAGCTTAACTCAGCGGCTGTGCGGCCCATGAAAGCACTTGGGTTTTAGGCTTGGCGGCCTATGAAAGCCTCATTTTCTGGTTGTTCTTTTGTTTGACCATTTTGTTGAAGTTTTTGCTTCTGGTTACATATCAGCACATGGTTAAAAAACCAAATAGGGCCATGTTGCCTGTTGGTGCATGTATCCGGAGTTTTTAAACCCGGCCTGGTTGAGGACTTTAAGCCGCCAGGAGACAATCATCATATGCTTGAGCTTTCCGCTCAAGTTTCGGGATATTATCCCTTGATGCATGCGGTGTTATAAACCAGCAGTGTACATATCTGGAACAAGACATTATATTTCTATGGGCTATTGCCTTTACATATGACTTACGATAAGTCGACAGAAGGAACAAATATCATAGGTATGATATTTATTTTGTTGCATAAGGTTCTTTCTAAACCGACCCTGATATGGGCTGATTAGTCCTCAGTGCTTATATATATATGGGTGTTATGACCCGCCCTGAGGTAAACCGCTAGGGCACTTGTTGTCTGTTTATACAGGAAAAATGACAAGTCAGATCGGCATAATTGATCATACTATTAAGCATAAGGGACGGATTTCCCACTGATGGATCAGCAGTGTTATGCAAAACAAAACATGCACGATGGCACGACATATCAGTGTTTCACTAGCCTGTTACATGGCTCAGCATGGCCCAAGTGGATAAAATGTTTTTCAAAGTTCCGGAAAAGTGCAAGTGAAGAACCACCCAGCTGATCAGTTCTCCTAGCCTTGGCGGTTTGAAGCTTCTGGGTCATCCCGCGCCGATTCTTCTTCTTCATCCACCGTCTGGAAGTCAGGCAATGACCAATCGATACCAGTCAAAGCTTGAAATTCAGCATCTTCATCAATAAGCTTAGACGGATCAATGTCCGGGGCGAAGGTATGCTTACAGATTGGAGGGATAGGATCTGCAACTTTATTAGCTGGCGTGGGCATATTTTGATTTTCTGCGGTATAAGCCCCAAGTATTTGGACAGATCCATTTCTTCATCAAGTAGACTCGCCAAAGGATGCACCGCTTTTACACAAGCGGCAAAGCCTTTCTTGTCAAAAGCAGATCCGTCTTCTTTGAAACTGGGGCAGCCAGTGGCTAGCTCAGCCGGGTCTAACTCCAACTACCACGCTTTAGCCCAGCTTAAAGCCGTAAGGGCACCGGCCCTAGTAGCGTACTGCTTGTTCTCTTCAATCCGGGCTGGTAAAATGGAGAGGCTGTTTAACACGTGGCTGAGAAGAGACAGTGTCTGCTTGCTTGGAGAGATGGCAGCGATTGTGCGTTGAGCTCCGATATACAATTGCTCTACCAAAGTGTAAACCACCTTCAATTTTATCAATGTTTCTTTCCCAAGGTTGCTGCTTCGGGGGCCTGCATGGGATATTATGATTGAGTCAATGGGCGGTTCATAACAAAAGACATAAATTTCCTTGAAGAAGTAAAATGATCTTACCAAAGATGGCAAAGGTCATTTGATTAATGTCCTGCTGTAAGCCGGTGAAGTTGGTAGTGATTTCCTCCAATGAGGCTTCAGCCTTCTCAGCCGTTTATATCAAGGCAGCTTTTCCCTCGGGCCAGGCGGCTTTCTCAGTATTAAAATCAGTTTTCAGCTTCTCATTTTTGTCCAAGCTAAACTTGAACTTGGAGTCAGCCTTCTGGGTCTCAGATTCTTGCGCTTCAAGCCGGGATTTTAAGTCAGTTAGCTGGGATTGAAATTGACTAGATGCCTCCTGAGACAAGTCAAAGCAAATGTGATGTGTTATGATGCAATACATATTTATAAGTCCCAATCCCTGTGCAAGCAATAACACTTGGCACTTGGGGGCTAATGGGTGCAGGAAGTTTCTACATAAGAGTTATATATCTTTTTAAGTCCCAAGTCCTTTGCAAGCAATAGCACTTGGCACTTGGGGGCTAATGGATGCTAAGTTCGATTTATGAACCAGTAACCCCGGTTTATTATCCGGTTGGTCAGGATGATTTACAATGATTTTTGGTCAGTTGATAAGCCCCGGCTTAACTGCATAGTTTAAGCCGGCCCTTGGGGACTACAAATCCAATTGATTTATATGAAGTGAAGAACCGGCTTAACTGCATAGTTTAAGCGGCCCTTGGGGGCTACAGGATTTAACTCACAACACCAAAGATATCTAACAAGTCTACAGTATATTCTATCCTATCATATTCAGTAGAGTTGGGGGCTAAAGGAATGTATCTCAGATGAGAGCAAGAATTAAATACCTCATGTTTTTGATGCATGTGCGTGACCATGTCAATCTCCAGGTCTCGGCTGCTGTGTATTTGGTTCAACACGCCAAAGAAGATTTCACTACAGCTCAGATGAAAGTAGTTGGCCATGTCAAATTTGACCTTGCGCCGCTCAACCATCTCTTCCTTTGAAGAATGCTTTGCCAGAGCTACAGGATTTCCTAGTTCTAGGAAACTAGAGCCAGTGATCACAACTTCCTTAGTATGTGGCTTGAGAGGTTTTGTTGGGCTGAATGGTTCAGCAATCTCCGGCTCAGGAACCACAGGATTAGCAGAGGTGCCACGGTTTTCCGTTGGCGGGTCATTGGCAGGATTATCAGGCTGTTGCACAGAGGTCTCTTAAATTGGTGCTTGTTTCTCCGGTTCACAAGGTTTGGGGTCTTCATAGGGCTTGTTGATTCTGGCCTTCTTGCTAGGCTTTGCTTTCCCACTACACGAAAATTTAGAAAGTCAGTATGAGCTTAAAGATTCCAAAAGAGACAAAGGTTTAAGTTGATACCCAGTGGCGGTTTTGAAAGGGGGAAGTTGAGTTTGGAATGAGTCGCCAGACGAAGAGTGAGAGATCCCCTGAAAAGTTAAGCACCTATGTGCAGTAGCACCTGATACCCCCCGCCCCCGGGATTTCTCCATCTGGTCCCAATCAGCCTCCGGCTCTTTCAGTCGTCACCGACTCCCGTCCGAAGCATGCCTCGTAAAGAATCCTTATAACAATCTTCGAGGACGCTCAAAAAAAAACAATCTTCGATGTCTCAATTGAGGACCCAACCTTAATAATCGAGGTAACCCCGTGAGTCGGATATGGTCTTGGTTGGACAATAGGATCTCAATGCAGCGGCAATCGGTTGTAGGGTTATTTGGATGCACCCCACATAGTTCGTTGACAAGGTCTATTCAATGGTGTTTACACGTGCCATATTGATTTATATAGTTTGTATTTGGATCACGTCTACACAACTGCAGGTAAACCTTAAGCCCTGGACAATTTATTTATTATTTCACATCCGAAGCCGATCAAATTACTCAGAGCCTCAAGTCATGGCAGTCGTGAGGCGTCCCTCCTGCCTTGGAAAAAAGTTGTGTATGCCGATTGTGTTGTGTAGACCGCCACACTCCCAGGGCCATGTGAACGCACCAAGCGAGCACCATCATGTTCTGTCATTTTCTCGTTTCTCCACCGATGTCTCGTACCCCTCCATCAATTGCCTCTTACCTCGATCACATCCCATTGACATCATCGACACTCGAGCTTCCATCTATGTGCGAGGAGTGACCGTAGCCATGCGTTTCCGATCCGGTGCCGGTGAGCCTCGGGCAATTAGAGCAACTCCAGCCTCGCCCCCAACAGGCCCCCCAAATCGACTTTTTAGCGTCGGCGCCCAAAAACCGGCACAGTCGCGTCCCCAGGAACCCGTTTTTCGTCGGTTTGGGCCAAAATTGGCGCCGGCGGATCCAGGCCGAACTCGAGGGTGCCAGGGCAATCGTTTTTGGCGTGAATGAACAGCGGGCCCGCCGAGTCAGCGACCCCTGCCTCGTCATCCTCACAACGTCTCGGTTTCCCGCGAGGAATCAATGCCAAGGCTGCCGCCGGTCAGCCTTCCATTGATTCCTCACGGGCCAGCGGTGCGGCGACGCGTCCCCTCCCTCCACGCGTACACACAGCACCGCCGTCCCCCTTCCGCCGCTATATAATGCAGCACCTCCCTCGCCGGAGGATGCACCTGCCCGCAGCCCCCTCTCTCCCATGCACATCCGCCGCCGACGAACTCTTTGCTCTCTCTCCCCGTTCAAAGCCGCCGCAGACGATGGGCGAGAGGTTCCCCGGCGATGGGCCGGCGGCCAATAGCTTCGTCTGCCACTCGCTGCACGAGTGGGAAGCCCACCTCCTTTATGAAGCCAACATCCTGGCGCCTCCCGACATGCGCGCACCGGGGCGGTGGAGGCTCAGCGCCGGGGGTGCCTCCGTGCCCCCGTTGCCCGAAATGACGCGCCCCGACTACTTCAACGACGAGGTCGAGCGCTTGTGGGCGTCGCTGACGGAGAAGCAACGGGCCCTCCCGGAGTACACCTTCAGCAACCACGAGGCGTAGGCGACGTACTTCGGACGCTGGCTGGCGGCACAGCTGGTCTCCACCAACAACGTACCTGTGGTGCGGGGCACCAAAAACAGCGACGACCGCCGCTTGTAGTGGGGCGCCCCTGGCCGCACGCTCCATGCCGTCCTCCAACACCTCGAGGATGCTTAGCTAATAATTGTAAAACATTCCAAATTAAAAATTTGGGATGTTACAAACCTACCCACCTTAAGATGAATCTTGCCCTCGAGATTTGGGTTGGCTAGAAAATAGGTGCGGGTCATCTCGGCGGAGATCTTCTTCTCGCTCCCAGGTGGCTTCTTCCTCGGTATGGTGGCTCCACAGCACCATACAAAACTTGATGATCTTGCTGCGGGTAATTTTGTTTGCAGTCTCGAGAATTCTGACGGGTTTCTCCTCATAAGTCAGATCAGTGTCAAGTTGTATGGCCTCTAGGGGCACTGTGTCTCTCAAAGGAATATCGACCATCTCAGAATGACATTTCTTTCGCTGGGAAACATGGAAGACATCATGAACTCCTGACAATCCTTCCGGCAAATCCAGCTTGTATGCAACTTCTCCTCTATGTTCGAGGATTTTGTATGGGCCAATGAACCTGGGTGCTAACTTTCATTTAACACGGAACCTCTTGATTCCTTGAAGTGGGGACACACGGAGATATACTCGGTCTCCCGTTTCGTACGTTACTTGTTTGTGTTTACTATCGGCTTAACTCTTCTGCCTTGACTGATCTATCTTGAGTCTGTCTCGAATCAACTTGACCTTCTCTTTGGAGTCTCTGATAAGATTGAGACCAAAAGGTTTTCGGTCTCCAACACCATCCCACAACAATGGTGTTCTGCACGTCCTTCTGTATAGAGCTTTGAAAGGGGCCATCTTCAGATTGGTCTGATAGCTGTTATTGTACGAGAACTCTGTGTATGGCAGATTATCATCCTAGATAGACCCGTAGACTAGCGCACAGGCTCTCAACATGTCCTTCAGAATCTGGTTGACTCTCTCGGTCTTTCCATCTGTGTGCGGATGAAAGGTTGTACTGAACTCCAGCCTCGTCCCTAAAGTTTCATGCAACTGATTCCAAAACTTTGAGGTAAATTGTGTTCCTCTATCTAACACGATTCTCCTCGGAACTCAATGCAGACATACGGTCTTGGTCATGTATATCTTGGCTAACTTAGCGCGGGTATATGTGGTCTTCACGGGAATGAAATGAGCAACCTTGGTCAAGCGATCAACCACTACCCAGATGGAATCATAACCTGAACGAGGCCTGGGTAATCCTGTGATAAAATCCATTCCAAGTTTCTCCCATTTCCATTCGGGTATCGGCAGAGGTTGAAGTAACCCTGCCGGCTTCTGATGTTCGGCCTTTACTCACTAACAAACATCACATACTGCTACATACTCGACAATATCCTTCTTCATACCTATCCACCAGAAACGTTCCTTCAAGTCCAGCTACATCTTGGTGTTGCCTGGGTGAATCGAGTACGGTGAGTCATGGGCCTCCTAAAGAATTAACTTCCTTACCTCTGGGTCATTTGGTACATAGATACAGTCCTCAAACTATAAAGTTTCGTGCTCATCCTCATGAAAACCATTAGCCTTTCTGTTACTCATCCTTTCCTTTACCTCTGCAATTTCCTTGTCCATTTTCTGGGCTTCTCGGATTCTTTGGGTCAGAGTGGACTGAATATCCAGGGTGGCGACAAATCCCCTCGGTACTATCTCTAGTCGGAGCTCTCTGAGATCGTCGGCTAACTCTTGTGGTAATCCTCCAGTTACAATGGTGTTCAAATAGCAGTTACGGCTCAAGGCATCTGCAACAAAATTTGCCTTCCCTGGGTGATAATGCAATCTCATGCCATAGTCCTTGATCAACTCTAGCCATCTCCTCTGCCTAAGGTTCAACTCCTTCTGCGTGAAAATATACTTCAAGCTCTTATGATCCGTGTAAACATCACAACTTTTTTCGATAAGGAAATGTCTCCAGGTCTTGAGTGCGTGCACTACGGCTGCTAACTCCAAATCATGTGTGGCGTAATTCATCTCATGAGGTCATAGCTGTCTGGAGGTATAAGCTACAACCTTTCCTTCCTGCATGAGTACTCCTCTGAGACCCTGACGAGAAGCGTCACTATATACCTAGTAATCCTTGTGTATGTCCGGCAAAATTAGCACAGGGGCTGTAACCAAACGTTTCTTCAACTCCTGGAAACTGGCTTCACAATCCTTGGTCCAAATGTACTTGGTTTACTTCTTCGACAACTCAGTCATGGGCATGGCATTCCTGGAGAAATTCTCAATAAACCTCCGATAATATCCTGCGAGTCCGAGAAAACTGCGGATCTCCTTGACCGAGGTGGGTGACTGCCATTTGGTGACCGATTCAACCTTGCTGGGGTCGACTGCTATTCCTTCCCCTAAAATAACATGTCCGAGAAATCCGACTTCCTTCAGCCAAAATTCACATTTACTGAACTTGGCATATAACTGATGTTCTCGGAGTTTCTCCAGAACTAGACGCAAATGTTCCTTATGCTCTTCCTCGCTCTTGGAGAAAACCAATATGTCATCGATGAACACCACGACAAACTTGTCCAGATATTCCATAAATACCTTGTTCATCATACTCATAAAATATGCAGGGGCATTAGTCAATCCGAATGGCATGCAGTGTACCCGTATAAACCATACCTGGTGGCGAAAGCTGTTTTGGGTATATCCGGCTCACGAAACTTCAGCTGATGATGCCCTGATCGAAGATCGATCTTGGAGAAAACCTTGGCTCCAACTAGCTGATCAAATAAGACATTAATAATCGGCAGAGGGTACTTGTTCTTGACGGTCACGTTGTTCAACGAACGATAATCCACCACCATTCTCAGGGTTCCATCCTTCTTCTCTACCAAAAGAACTGGGGCTCCCCAAGCTGACGAGCTTGGCCGAATATATCCCTTCTCCAATAGCTCATTAATTCACTTCTTGATCTCTTCCAAATCGTTCGAGGGCATCCAATAAGGTCTCTTTGAAGGAAATATGCCCTAGAGGCAATAATAAAGTTATTATTTATTTCCTTATATCATGATAAATGTTTATTATTCATGCTAGAATTGTATTAACCGGAAACTTAGTACATGTGTGAATACATAGACAAAACATAGTGTCCCTAGTATGCCTCTACTAGACTAGCTCGTTAATCAAAGATGGTTATGTTTCCTAACCATAAACATGTGTTGTCATTTGATGAACGGGATCACATCATTAGGAGAATGATGTGATGGACAAGACCCATCCGTTAGCTTAGCATTATGATCGTTATAGTTTCATTGCTACTGCTTTCTTCATGACTTATAATGTTCCACAGACTATGAGATTATGCAACTCCCGAATACCAGAGGAACTCCTTGTGTGCTATCAAACGTCACAACGTAAATAGGTGATTATAAAGATGCTCTACATGTGTCTCCGAAGGTGTTTGTTGGGTTGGCATAGATCGAGATTAGGATTTGTCACTCTGTGTATAGGAGAGGTATCTAGGCCCTCTCGGTAATGCTCATCACAATAAGCCTTGCAAGCAATGTGACTAATGAGTTAGTTACAGGATGAAGCATTACATAACGAGTAAAGAGACTTGCCGGTAACGAGATGGAACTAGGTATGATGATACCGACGATCGAATCTCGGTCAAGTAACATACCGATGACAAAGGGAACAACGTATGTTGTTATGCGGTTTGACCGATAAAGATCTTCGTAGAATATGTAGGAGCCAATATGAGCATCCAGGTTCCGCTATTGGTTATTGATCGGAGATGTGTCTCCGTCATGTCTACATAGTTCTCGAACCTGTAGGGTCCGCACACTTAAAGTTCGATGACGATTTGTATTATGAGTTATGTGTTTTGATGACCAAAGTTTTTTTGGAGTCTCGGATAAGATCACGGACGTGACGAGGAGTCTCTAAATGGTCCAGACATAAAGACTGATATATTGGAAGACTATATTCGGACATCGGAATGGTTCAGGAGAAGTTCGGGTATTTTCCAGAGTACCATGAGGTTATCGGAACCCCCCAGGGAGTTGATTGGCCTTAGTGGGCCTTAGTGGGAAGGACATGCAGCGGCCAGGAGGTGGCGCGCGCCCCCCAAGCCCAGTCCGAATTGGACAAGGTTTTGCGGGCATGGCACCCCTCTCCCTTCCTTCCCCCCTTCTCCTTGAGGTGGAATCCTACTAGGACTTGGAGTCCTAGTAGGACTCCCCTCTCCCGGCGCGCCTAGCAAGGGCCGGCCGGCCTACCCCTCCCTCCTTTATATATGGGGCAGGGGGCACCCTAGAACACACCAAGTTTTGCCTTAGCTGTGTTAGGTGCCCCCCCCCCACAGTTACATACCTCGATCATATCGTCGTAGTGCTTAGGCTAAGCCCGCGCCGGTAGCATCATCATCACCCTTTCCATGCCATCGTGCTAACGGAACTCACCCTCGTCCTCAAATGGATCACGGAGGTGTTGTACATTCACTACTTGGATCGGTTGGATCGCGAAGACGTTCGACTACATCAACCGCGTTACTAAACGCTTCTGCTTTCGGTCTACGAGGGTACATGGACACACTCTTCCATCTCGTTGCTATGCATCTCCTAGATAGATCTTGCATGATCATAGGAATTTTTTTGAATTACTACGTTCCCCAACACTCTTGGATATTGGGGTTGTGTCGGGCAATAACTCAATGAAAAACTCAATGTCTCTGTCCGGTGGCATTCCTGGTAATTCCTCCGGAAATACATCGGGGAAATCTTGCACTACCGGCACTTCCTCCTGAACAACTCCCGTGAGGGAATTCACCTGATTCTTCATCATGTGCGTCTGGACACATACTTGATCCTCTTCTGCTCCAGGGTGGTGAGCAAAATCGCCTTGCGGGCACAGTCGATGTTTCCTTCAAACTTCGTCAACCAATCCATGCCTAGGATTACGTCCAAACTCTGGGATTCCAATACTATGAGGTCTGCGGGAAAATCATGGTTTCCGTTGCTGAGGGTCAAATAACCCTTTAGTCTTGGACGCCTAGGTGTATTCACCGAAAAATCCGGGTTAGCTTGCCTTTGTACGTCTGCCACTCTGCCCGGGTATCCAGGAGTGACCCACCGAACTCTTGACAGTTATTCTTACAAAGACACTGAACTTGTCAACGTTTAACTGGTGATTGGTCATGTGAGGCCCGGCTTACAAGGTTTTGAATTAAAGCTTAACTCAGCAGCTGTGCGGCCCATGAAAGCACTTGGGTTTTAGGCTTGGCGGCCTATGAAAGCCTCATTTTCTGGTTGTTCTTTTGTTTGACCATTGTGTTGAAGTTTTTGCTTCTGGTTACATATCAGTACATGGTTAAAAAAACAAATAGGGCCATGTTGCCTGTTGGTGCATGTATCCGGAGTTTTTAAACCCGGCCTGGTTGAGGACTTTAAGCCGCCAGGAGACAATCATCATATGCTTGAGCTTTCCGCTCAAGTTTCGGGATATTATCCCTTGCTGCATGCGGTGTTATAAACCAGCAGTGTACATATCTAGAACAAGACATTATATTTCTATGGGCTATTGCCTTTACATATGACTTACGATAAGTCGGCAGGAGGAACAAATATCAAAGGTATGATATTTATTTTTTTGCATAAGGTTCTTTCTAAACCGACCCTGATATGGGCTGATTAGTCCTCAGTGCTTATATATATATATGGGTGTTATGACCCGCCCTGAGGTAAACCGCTAGGGCACTTGTTGTCTGTTTATACCGGAATGACAAGTCAGATCGGCATAATTGATCATACTATTAAGCATAAGGGACGGATTTTCCACTAATGGATCAGCAGTGTTATGCAAAACAAAACATGCACGATGGCACGACATATGAGTGTTTCACTAGCCTGTTACATGGCTCAGCATGGCCCAAGTGGATAAAATATTTTTCAAAGTTCCGGAAAAGTGCAAGTGAAGAACCACCCAGCTGATCAGTTCTCCTGGCCTTGGCGGTTTGAAGCTTCTGGGTCATCCCGCGCCGATTCTTCTTGTTCCTCCACCGTCTGGAAGTCAGGCAATGACCAATCGATACCAGTCAAAGCTTGAAATTCAGCATCTTCATCAATAAGCTTAGACGGATCAATGTCCGGGGCGAAGGTATGCTTACAGATTGGAGGGATATGATCTGCAACTTTATAAGCCGGCGTGGGCATATTTTTATTTTCTGCGGTATAAGCCGCCAAGTATTTGGACAAATCCGTTTCTTCATCAAGTAGACTCGCCAAAGGACGCACCGCTTTTAGACAAGCGGCAAAGTCTTTCTTGTCAAAAGCAGATCCGTCTTCTTTGAAACTGGGGCAGCCACTGGCTAGCTCAGCCGGGTCTAACTCCGACTGCCACGCTTTAGCCCGGCTTAAAGCCGTAAGGGCACCAGCTCTAGTAGCGTACTGCTTGTTCTCTTCAATCCGAGCTGGTAAAATGGAGAGGTTGTTTAACACGTGGCTGAGAAGAGACAGTGTCTGCTTGCTTGGAGAGATGGCAGCGATTGTGCGTTGAGCTCCGATATACAATTGCTGTACCAAAGTGTAAACCTCCTTCAATTTTATCAATGTTTCTTTCCCAAGGTTGCTGCTTCTGGGGCCTGCATGGGATATTATGATTGAGTCAATGGGCGGTTCATAACAAAAGACATAAATTTCCTTGAAGAAGTAAAATGATCTTACCAAAGATGGCAAAGGTCATTTGATTAATGTCCTGCTGTAAGCTGGTGAAGTTGGTAGTGATTTCCTCCAATGAGGCTTCAACCTTCTCAGCCTTTTTTATCAAGGCAGCTTTTCCCTCGGGCCAGGCGGCTTTCTCAGTATTAAAATCAGTTTTCAGCTTCTCATTTTCGTCCAAGCTAAACTTGAACTTGGAGTCAGCCTTCTGGGTCTCAGATTCTTGCGCTTCAAGCCGGGATTTTAAGTCAGTTAGCTGGGATTGAAATTGACTAGATGCCTCCTGAGACAAGTCAAAGCAAATGTGATGTGTTATGATGCAATACATATTTATAAGTCCCAAGCCCTGTGTAAGCAATAACACTTGGCACTTGGGGGCTAATGCGTGCAGGAAGTTTCTATATAAGAGTTATATATATTTTTAAGTCTCAAGTCCTTTGAAAGCAATAGCACTTGGCACTTGGGGGCTAATGGATGCCAAGTTCGATTTATGAACCAGTGACGCCGGTTTATTATCCGGTTGGTCAAGATGATTTACAATGATTTTTGGTCAGTTGATAAGCCCCGGCTTAACTGCATAGTTTAAGCCGGCCTTTGGGGACTACATATCCAATGGATTTATATGAACTGAAGAACCGGCTTAACTGCATAGTTTAAGCGGCCCTTGGGGGCTACAGGATTTAACTCACAACACCAAAGATATCTAACAAGTCTATAGTATATTCTATCCTATCATATTCAGTAGAGTTGGGGGCTAAAGGAATGTATCTCAGATGAGAGCCAGAATTAAATACCTCATGTTTTTGATGCATGTGCATGACCATGTCAATCTCCAGGTCTCGGCTGCTATGTATTTGGTTCAACACGCCAAAGAAGATTTCACTACAGCTCAGATGAAAGTAGTTGGCCATGTCAAATTTGACCTTGCGCTGCTCAACCATCTCTTCCTTTGCAGAATGCTTTGCCAGAGCTACAGGATTTCCTAGTTCTTGGAAACTAGAGCCAGTGATCACAACTTCCTTAGTATGTGGCTTGAGAGGTTTTGTTGGGCTGAATGGTTCAGCAATCTCCGGCTCAGGAACCACAGGATTAGCAAAGGTGCCACGGTTTTCCGGTGGCGGGTCATTGGCAGGATTATCAGGCTGTTGCACAGAGGTCTCTGAAATTGGTTCTTGTTTCTCCGGTTCACAAGGTTTGGGGTCTTCAGAGGGCTTGTTGGTTCTGGCCTTCTTGCTAGGCTTTGCTTTCCCACTACACGAAAATTTAGAAAGTCAGTATGAGCTTAAAGATTCCAAAAGAGACAAAGGTTTAAGTTGATACCCAGGGGCGGTTTTTAAAGGGGGAAGTTGAGTTTGGGATGAGTCGCCAGACGAAGAGTGAGAGATCCCCTGAAAAGTTAAGCCGGAGGGATGAAGTGTTGGCTGGATAATATTCAGGTTAAAGTAAACAAGTGTTGGAGTTTTTACCTCATTTCGGCGTTTGCGTGGAGCTGGCGTGTTGCGTAAGCCGGAGGAAAGTTCTCCGCCTCCACTGTTTTGGGTTTGGCACCGACTCTCATGCTGTTGTTGCTTCAAAATAAAGTTGAGATCCATGTTAGCTAAAGGGTTAGAAAACCTTACTTTCCGGATCACGAGTCTGATTTTCTGTCTTGGCAAAGGCTCTGAGTCGGAGGAAATAATTGTTACCTCTTCATCAACCACCTGGTTGCTCTGAGCGTCGTCCTGATAGTAATCAGTCTCAATAAGGTGGATGAAAAAGGAGCCAAGGGAATCAAGATCTACCTCCAACTCTTCAGAATCATCCACGTTAAACATCTCAGCAGCAGTGGATGTATTTTTGCTTCTCTTCATTGCTCTGGACTTAGTTCTGGCCTTCTTAGCGGCTTTCTCATCATATCTCTTGTCCCAGAAAGCGGACCGAGCCTGAAAAGGTTTATGATAGTCAGAATGTTCAGGTTTATGAGTGGCAAGTTAACAGGTATGTAAACCGGAAAAGCATACCTCTGGTGCAGGGTTAAGGACGCAGAAGGGATTTAGACCCACTCTGATGCATCTTTCCAATGACTCATTGAGAAGAGTCTTGGTCATTTCATTGATAGCTTTATCTGTCAAGTGCTTGGAGTTGTAAAGAAGCGGGTCTTTCGTGTCACCAGTGTATGAGCACATTAAGCCGGGTCGGCGGCTTAATGGTATGATTCTCCAAGATACCCAGCACCGAACCAGGTCAATTCCTGTTAATCCATTGCCCAGTAAAGCCCTAACCTTAGAAAAGTTGGGCATAAGCTTGGCCCGTTCAGTAGTGCCAAGTCGACCAGGAAGGGGATGCTTTGGGTTGAGTCGTTGATCATCAAATCCGGGCAAAGGATGCTCATCACCCGGACAAGTATCCTTGCAGTAAAACCAGGTTTGATTCCAATCTTTGGGATGACTTGGGAGTGAAGCGTACGAAAAAATGGAATCTCTGCGGCGCTGAATTGAAATTCCTCCGAGTTCTTGACTGGGACCGTCAGTAAACTCATTATGGCGGTTCAGATAGAAGTATTCTCTGAAAAGGTCGAGACTGGGTTCTTCTTGAAGGTATACCTCACAGAAGACCTGGAAGTTACAGATGTTGGAAACAGAATTGGGCCGGATATCTTGAGGATGAAGTTGCATGAAGTGCAGGACATCACAGAAGAATTTTGACCCGGGTGGTGAAAGCCCCGGTTCATGTGATCAGTGAAAACAATAACCTCGCCGACTTGCAGCTGAGGTTTAACTTCTTCCAGATTAGGAGCACGCCAATGAATAACATCCTTGGCCGGCAGAAAACCAATCTTCAGATAGCCTTCAAGCATAGCTTCGATGACGATGGAAGGAACCCAATCACAGGAGGTGACTGTCTTGATCATGATTGGGTGCAAGGTCTGCAGTAGAGCAAATTAAAATTACACCGGCGAATATATGGCAAAGCTACATGTTGTTATCTCAAATTGCAAGGTAAGGGTAAAATTATGAAGAATCAGTTCAGACAAAGCTAGCTTGGCTCAAACCGGAAGATGGTCGGGTTATGAATTTAAGAAGATAATGGTGGCTTACGCGGGGCCTAATGTGATATGGCGGGTCATGGTTTATGTTGTGAGCCGCCATGGCAGTTGATGTTTAAATCTATCAGTTGAAAGATTTTGCTAAGGGACAGACAAACAGGTTTCGCAAACTAGTATTATAAATTAAGATCTATGACAGCTCAGGAAAGGCAGTGAAAGTAAAGTCAAAGGTGGCGGCAGTGGAAAAACCTAGACGCGTCAGTATGATTCTTTGCAAAGAAGATACTACTTCAATGGCAAAAATGGTGACAAAACCACTTTCGCACAAGATATATGGCCTATTTAGTTTAGAAACTACAAGAACTAAGGAGGATGAGGAAGAACAGTAAGAACACCGATGAGCAATGGAAACCCTAAAACCAGATATGATGAACAAGAGGGAGGCATGCTTACAGCCGATGAGGATCGGCGGAGGCGCACTGGAACTCTCTGGTCTGGTCAGGGTGATGCGGCGGCCGGAGTTGGAGCAGTGGCTGGAGGTCGCGACGGCAGAGCACGAGCACCCGTGCGGCTAAGAAGAGGAGGAAGACAAAGAAGGAAGCACAAGAAAAAATGAGGGAGACCCTCGTACCTATTTATAAGGGGGAGGGCGAGCATAAGGCATGCACGGGAATCGAGGAGACCGAAATCGTCGCATGGCTATAGAAACGCCTCGATTTTCGGGATGTTTATTAAGAAAAGGATCAGTTAAGATGCTTTGAGCCCAGTGCGCAGTTGAGGTAAAAGTGAATTCATGGTAGTTTAAGAGGATCCTGTGAGCTGACGTCTTGGCGGGTTATAACAAGTGTTCAAGATTGATATGAATAAGTTCAAATCAACTTGGGGCCTAATGTTGGGGATATAACTACCAGGTATGAACCGCCCAGGAGGGGCCGATTCATACGGCTAGTGATAACCCATGAAGGGGGCGGGTCATAAGAAGCCCGCTGATGGCCCGAGACCCAGAGGCGGCTTAGGACCTAGAAGGATGAACCACCATGAAGATAAACTTGTATGATAAGGCAGGCGTAGTTAGTCATCGAGCCGGGCACATTGTCTATGAGCCGGCCGGGACTATGTAAGCCATCGGGCGTTAACCTGTGTATATAAAGGGACGACCCGGCGGCAAGTTAGGGCAGGAAAGAAAGAGATCGAGAACCAGGTCAAGCGTATTCGCTCCCTGGTAATCGAAGCCCAAGCAATAACCACCCTACACTGCATTAGGCTGTTACCTCCACTGCGAGGGGCCGATCCAGTATAAACTCTCCGTGTCCCTTGTCCCATTTAACCTCTTCAAGCTAACTACGTTGCGATGGCTCCACACCTGAGTCCTTACGCTAGGACATCTGACGTGATAATTCCACGACACTTTCCCTAAAGAACATTCATACCCTAATTCAATCATCACATCTAAGCGTAATAAATGCACACTACACACATAGCCTCGTACAGAAACTCAACCTAACTGGTGCATGTCCATCTCTGGTGTGGCCTTCTTCTTCTCATTGGTTGCTTGCATAAGGGGAGACACATCACTTCACCCGTCTGGATCGCACAAACCTAGCGCCGCAACACCGCCGCCGCCAGGCCCCCGCTCCATCGCTCCCTCATCTCCTTCTTCCCCGATCCAAGAAACCTAGCACCGCCGCTGCCAGGCCCTCGCTCCCTCGCTTCGCCGCCGCTGGAGGGGCCGCCAGCGTAGTCCGCGCGTGCCCCAAGGAAGGTGGCGGCGGGGCTATTTCTCCCCTCTCTGCCGCATTGTGTGCGCTGGCTGCATCGCCATGAGTGTGGGCGTGATGCTGGGCTGCGGGAGCGGCGTCAGCGCGGGGAGAGGCCGGATCCTAGTCGGGCTTGGCCAGATCTAACTTATCCGCCCTTGTTGTCCTTCTATGTGGTGTGCGTTGTGTCGGTGGGCAGTGCTCGACGGCTCCATGGTGGAGTCATGGACGTTGGTTTGCGGCGGGCGGCATGCGACAGGGAGGTGGGGCTTAGTGGCTCCGTGGTGGGGTTGTGAGCTCCGACGGGCAGTGAGGGATGGATCCCGGGGAGGCGGCCCTCGAAGGTGGTGGCGGGTGAATCTCGGGCTTCCCGCGGCGGCATGACGTGGTGCAGTCCCTGTCCAAGGCGGATCTGCGTCGGTGATCTCTTGGTTTTCGCTACTGATTGGTCCAGATCAGAGACGGTGACGAGCGTGCAGGGTCCATCTCGGCGGCTCTCACGGTTTGGCAAGTGTTGGAAATATGCCCTAGAGGCAATAATAAAATGGTTATTATTGTATTTCCTTGTTCATGATAATTGTCTATTGTTCATGCTATAATTGTATTAACTGGAGCCGTAATACATGTGTGAATAAATAGACCACAACATGTCCCTAGTGAGCCTCTAGTTGACTAGCTCGTTGATCAACAGATGGTCATGGTTTCCTGACCATGGACATTGGATGTCATTGATAACGGGATCACGTCATTAGGAGAATGATGTGATGGACAAGACCCAATCCTAAGCATAGCACAAGATCGTGTAGTTCGTTTGCTAAAGCTTTTCTAATGTCAAGTATCATTTCCTTAGACCATGAGATTGTGTAACTCACTGATATCGTAGGAGTGCTTTGGGTGTACCAAACGAAACAACGTAACTGGGTGGCTATAAAGGTGCACTACAGGTATCTCTGAAAGTGTCTCTTGGGTGGCACGAATCGAGACTGAGATTTGTCGCTCCGTATGACGGAGAGGTATCCCTGGGCCACTCGGTAATGCATCATCATAATGTGCTCAATGTGACTAAGTAGTTAGTCACGGGATCATGCATTACGGAACGAGTAAAGTGACTTGCCGGTAACGAGATTGAACGAGGTATTGGGATACCGACGATCGAATCTCGGGCAAGTAACGTACCGATTGACAAAGGGAATTGCATACGGGATTGATTGAATCCCCGACATCGTGGTTCATCCGATGAGACCATCGTGGAACATGTGGGCGCCAATATGGGTATCCAGATCCCGCTATTGGTTATTGGCCGGAGAGGTGTCTCAGTCATGTCTGCATGGTTCCCGAACCCGTAGGGTCTACACACTTAAGGTTCGGTGACGCTAGAGTTGTTGTGGGAAATAGTATGTGGTTACCAAAGGTTGTTCGGAGTCCCGGATGAGATCCCGGATGTGATGAGGAGCTCCGTAGTGGTCCGAAGGTGAAGATCGATATATTGGACGAAGGGTATTGGAGTCCGAAATTGTTCTGGGAGTGCCGGGTGACGAGCAGCATGACCGAAAGGTGTTTCGGAGGCCCCGGCAAGCGTTGGGGGGCCTTATGGGACAAGGGGAGGGGGCACACCAGCCCACTAAGGGGTTGTGCGCCCCTCCCAACCCCTTTCACGTAACCAGGAGATGTGGGGGCGCCTCCCCTAGGGCAGCCGCCCCTCCCAGCTTGGGGGGCAAGTTTCCTAGGGGTGGGGGCGCCCAAAACCATCTAGGGTTTCCCCTGTGGCCGCCACCCATCCCCTAGGGAAGCCTAGGGCGCCTCCTCCACCCTCCTTCCCCCTATATATAGGGAGGGAGAGAGAGGGCAGCCGTACCCCTTCCCCTGGCGCAGCCCTCTCGCTCCTCCAACACTTCCTCCTCCTCCGTAGTGCTTCGCGAAGCCCTGCCGGAGAACCACGAGCTCCATCACCACCATGCCGTCGTGCTGTCGGAGTTCTCCCTCAACTTCTCCTCTCTCCTTGCTGGATCAAGAAGGAGGAGACGTCCTCGGGCTGTACGTGTGTTGAACGCGGAGGCGTCGTCCGTTCGGCGCTAGATCGGATCTTCCGCGATTTGAATCGCCGCGAGTATGACTCCATGAACCGCATTCTTGAAACGCTTCCGCTTAGCGATCTTCAAGGGTATGAAGATGCACTCCCTCTCCCTCTCTTGTTCCTAGAATCTCCATAGATTGATCTTGATGATGCGTAGAAAATTTTGAATTTCTGCTACGTTCCCCAACAGTGGCATCACGAGCTAGGTCTATTGCATAGATTCTATACACGAGTAGAACACAAGTATTTGTGGGCATTGGTTTTGTTCAATATGCTTACCGTTACTAGTCCTATCTTGTTTCGACGGTATTGTGGGATGAAGCGGCCCAGACCGACTTTACATGTACACTTATGTGAGACAGGTTCCACCGACTGACATGCAGTTGTTGCATAAAGGTGGCTAGCGGGTGCCAGTCTCTCCCACTTTAGTCGGATCGAATTCGATGAAAAGGGTCCTTATGAAGGGTAAATAGCAATTGGCATATCACCATTGTGGCTTTTGCGTAGGTAAGAAACTGTCACGACCGGTTTTCCGGGTATTAATTTCCGAGAGAATGGTCCTTGTGCTCACCAGCCCTAGGATTACTGTTAGCTGATGAGGCACCAACTTGATACAGACATTCCAAGCAAAATACAAAATGTGTAGTACAAGACCATTCTGGCCTATGAGTACAACAATTGGTTTCTAGTGGTTGATGGCGGAAGCGGTTTGTGGTCTATCAGCGCCTATGGGACTCCATTTCTCACAGGAACAGCTGACCAGGTTAACTCCTATCTTCGCGAGGCTGCTGTCCCCATTGCTTGGGTTCCGGGGCTGACATTGTAACGCTCCTCTCCAAGCAAGAAATTTGGCCAAGACAATAGCCAGGGACAAGCCAATGAGTACTTTGAATGTACTCGCAAACATTATGAACACGGGTATAATATCGCAAACGATAATCATGCTCTGAAATATTCTATGATCACAACGTTAGTCATAAAATAAAATCCCTAAGGCATGCAAGCAGGTTCTTTATATACAACATGAATTTGCAATAACAGAGTAGAAGTAAAATGCACCGATCGGGTGTCTGGAGAGACGTCTCGAAAGGATAGTAAATAACAAGCATGCCTCAGTCGGGCGTCTGAACGACACCACATAAAGGGCTTATAAGGTAAATAAGTAACAAACCTGCCACAGTTGGGCGTCTGTGCGACACCACATAAAGGGCTTATAAAGTAAATAATTAACAAGCAGGCCACAGTCGGGCGTCTCAGCGACACCACATAAAGGGCTTATAAGAAAACAATCACAGTGAATATCCAGGAGGTAGAACCGTCCCAGGGATACTCAATACTTCAAATAATATAAAGGGGTTAGTTCATAATAATAATCATCATAATCATCATAAGTCACACGTCATGATCCATGTTCTGGTTTAGCAGTTTCTCCTCCGAAGACCGACACTAAGACCGACACTTGACCCAACCCAGACTGTAGTCCTTAACCAGGGATACGGCTATTCGAATAGATATAATCTCTGTAGAGGGTGTACTTTTTACCCACGAGTAACGGGTTCCTTCAGTCCATCGGGACTAATTCCGTCTACGGTCTTTTAATTGAAAACACACCTGACTCGCACACACCAGCTTAACTTACGGTGTCTGGAATCACCCACGACACCTGTCAAGCAAAACTCTAAGTGGGGAGGCTACAACCTCGATTAGCATGTGATCAAATTTATACCGCGCGCTACTAAGGGGTGCCCCCTCTCGGTCCCAACCGGAAACACCCATGCCCCCGGACCAGGTGGCATGCCTACCGGCTGCAGTCGGTATCTTCCACCATGGCCTCTCTGTACGGTGTGTGCTAGAAAGGGGTTGACAACTTACTGAACCGTACCCTACCTGCTGCAGGGACAAGTGGTAGTACGAAACAAGTATGGGGGTTACTGGAACAAGACTCGATCTATGGTCGACTCGGAAGGTTTAAGTATTCCCAGTATAACAAATATATATCATCCAACAGACAGAATCACCACTCATCATACCTCCTCATGCCATACCGGACACTCTCGTCTCGACGAGGGACTAGGGACAAGCTCAGGTCTACCCAAGACAGAGACTTTCCCGGCTTCCTTCCGGCAAGCACGAAAAAGCATACGAGGATGATCACTATCACAAGTATGTCCATTTAACAACAAAAATCTCCATTTTTTTGCACTCATGCGTATGGTTGTATCATCACATAAAATATCGAATGCTCCATGTCAAAGTGGTGTGGTAACCGTTTCAAACAACACACAAAAATTTTATGCCAGGGTTCAGAATGCTTGCCTTCAAGTTGTGTAGAGGCAGGGTGCATCCTAAAGCTTTTTTGAAAATTTTCTTCTCTCTCCAAAAATCCTATTTAAAAATTTGAATTAATACATAGTTTCAAAACAGTACAACAAAGTTGTCTGAATTTTTTTCAAATAAATTTGAAAATAAATTAGACAAAATTTGAGAGAGGTAGGAAAAAGAATCAACTCATTTGGAGTTATATTTTAAAACATATGGTCAGTCAAAGTTTTGGTCAAATTCTATGTTTAAAAATAATACAGAAAAAAAGAAAAACGTTTCGGAAAGAATACACGTCGAAGACGTACTCTGGTGTTTATGCCTCCACTTAGTCTAGCGTGGACGGCCCGTGGGTCACTGACAGTGGGTCCACGGGGCCCACTGGTCAGATTTGAGTAGTCGACTCTCCCTCCTCTTCCTCTGCCCGAGCGAAGGCGGAACTCCGGTGATCATCGCCGGCGATTGGCGGCTCCTCGCGGGGCTCCGAGGGCGGAGATGGATCCGCCAATCCAGGGCGGTCCTCCCGGTGGTCGCTAGGCAGGTGGGGACGGAGGGAGTCGCCGGCGGTGAGCTTCGCGGCGGCCGGTGGCTTCAGGAACAATGGGGGTTTCTGGCTGTGGTGGTTCCCGATCGCGTTTGAGGGTCTGAGTGGCTCCGCAAGGTTGAGGGGAAGAGGATGGTGGCACTGGGGGGGTTAGGGGGCTACGGCTACGGCAAATTTAGCCGAGGGACGGCGATGGACGAAGTTGACGGAGGCGGAGAAGATGGTGGTTTCAGATGAATTTGAGCGAGGGAGGGTGCACTCTATGGCTTGCCTGAGGATGCTCGAGCGAGGTCTGGGGCCATTTATAGCCGGGGAAGGTCGGTTCCGCCGTTGCTGGGGATAAGATCGCCGGCCGACCACTTCTGTTGTGGCAGGGCGACGTGGCGGCGACGAGCGCTTGCAGACGAGTTTGTGGATGAGCTCGGACTGCTCTAGTGGGCAGCTGGCGCATGCGTGTGGCTTGGGTGGCGCCGTTCGTGGCAGGAACCCACTGTGGCCGGCCGCTAGCCGCCGGGGCCGACCTGACGGCGGCGCTGTGGGGCTCCAGGGGCAGCTCTGCGGCGAGGGAGGGGGCGGCCGTGCTGGCTGTGAGAGGGGAGTGGCCAGAACGAGCGCGGGTAGGCGGCAGTGAGACGCGGCGGCTCGGTGCGCGCGCGTGCAAAATGTGCGCTCTGGGCGTGCCCAGAGCACGCGCACCAGGTGCTCCGTGAAATGCCAGGGCATGCCAGGAGGCTTGGGTAGGGCTGGGGATTACAAGGTCTAGGCTATGGTGTGCAAGGAGATCAGTGGACAAGCTAGTTTGATCAGAGGATCAAGCTCATAATACAAACTAATAATCATGCCAGATCTGTTCATGCACTCAAGGTGTTTGACAAAATGCTAAGAGCATCTAGGCCACTCTTGGGGTGGCCAAAATCTCCAGATCCCAGTCTCTTTAGAAGCTAAAGAGGGTGGCCAGGTTAGTTTGGCCAAAACAAAAACTTGTTAGTGTAAGTATTTGAGAAAATCATTTCTGGATAGAAAGAAAAGGGCATTATTACATGGACCAAAAATACTCCCATGGGGCCACTCTCCTGGACTTAAGGGTTTTGTAGGCTGGTTTATAAGCATGAAAAAGAATCATGGGCAACAGAGCAAAATAAAATGGGGTTGCTGTAGAACATGCCAATCTGGACCAGAGAGTAAAAGAGGATGTTTTGCTCAAAATTTTCAAAGAACATCAGTGGATTTTTGCACAAAGATGAATAATTTACTCCTACTGACCTCCTCTAATTTTGATGGGATTTTTAAAAGAATATTTAAATAGGTTGTAGTGCAAAAAGTGCCATCTGGACCAGATTGGAAAATTTAGTGTAGAGCTCAAAATCTCCGAATGACTAAAGGATATTTTTGCATAAAAGTGATTTAGGAACATCACTTGTCATCTCCAAATTTTGGTGGAATTTTTAAATAAATCTATCAAAGGGTTGTAGTGCAAAAGAGGCTCTAAAGCTTATAAAAATCATTTTTAAAAGAAATAAAGCTCAGGGAAAAATAATCATATAAATAATTCCATTGATAAAAGCAATGTTTCAAGGGAGGGTATACAAGTCCAACAATATTTTTTGAAAAGTTTTCACTTGGGGCAAAACTCCATAATATCAAAGAAAAGAAAGGTTCTGAAATCAAAAGATAAACCCAGAAAATAAAAATTTAATTTCCTGGCAAAATTTTAATAAACAAAACATGGTTAAATTTTTGGGGTGTTACAGAAACGTTCTTGCTAGAAACCCATAGCAGACACGTAAAACATGCAACAACAATTAGAGGACGTCTAACTTGTTTTTGCAGGTTATGCTATGTGATGTGATATGGCCAAAAAGAATGTGATGAATGATATGTGATGTATGAGATTAATCATGTTCTTGTAATAGGAATCACGACTTGCATGTCGATGAATATGACAACTGGCAGGAGCCATAGGAGTTGTCTTAATTTATTGTATGACCTGCATGTCATTGAATAACGCCATGTAATTACTTTACTTCATTGCTAAATCGTTAGCCATAGTGGTAGAAGTAATAGTTGACGAGACAACTTCATGAAGACACTATGATGGATATCATGGTGTCATGCCGGTGATAAAGGTGATCATGCCGTGCCTCAAGATGGAGATCAAAGGCGCAAGATGATATTGGCCATATCATGTCACTTTATGATTTGCATGTGATGTTTGTCATGTTTACATCTTATTTGCTTAGAACGATGGTAGCATAAATAAGATGATCCCTCACTAAAATTTCAAGAAAGTGTTCCCCCCTAACTGTGCACCGTTGCGAAAGTTCGTTGTTTCGAAGCACCACGTGATGATCGGGTGTGATGGATTCTAACATTCACATACAACGGGTGTAAGCCAGATTTACACGCGCGAAACACTTAGGTTGACTTGATGAGCCTAGCATGTACAGACATGGCATCGATACACAAGAGACCGAAAGGTCGAACATGAGTCGTATAGTAGATACGAACAACATGGAGATGTTCACAGATGATTACTAGTCCGTCTCACATGATGATCGGACATGGACTAGTTGACTCGGATCATGTATCACTTAGATGACTAGAGGGATGTCTATCTGAGTGGTAGTTCATTAGATGAACTTAATTATCATGAACCCAGTCAAAAAGGACTTTGCAAATTATGTCGTAGCTTACTCTTTAGTTCTACTGTTTAAGATATGTTCCTAGAGAAAATGTAGTTGAAAGTTCATAGTAGCAATTATGCGGACTGGGTCCGTAAACTGAGGATTTCTTCATTACTGCGCGGAAGGCTTATGTCCTTAATGCACCACTCGGTGTGCTGAACCTCGAACGTCGTCTGTGGATGTTGCGAACATCTGGCATACACGTTTTGATGACTACGCGATAGTTCAGTAATGTTAAATGGTTTAGAATTGAGGCGCCAAAGACGTTTTTGAAACGTCGCAGAACATATGAGATGTTCCAAAGACTGAAATTAGGATTTCATACTAGTGCCCATGTCAAGAGGTATGAGACCTATGACAAGTTTCGTAAGCCTGCAAACTAAGGGAGAAAAGCTCAATCGTTGAGCATGTGCTCAAATTGTTTGAGTACTACAATCGCTTGAATCGAGTGGGAGTCGATCTTCCAGATGAGATAGTGATGGTTCTCCAAAGTCACTGGCACCAAGCTACTAGAGCTTCGTGATGAACTATAACATATCAGGGATAGGTATGATGATCCTTGAGCTATTTGCGATGTTCGACACCGCAAAAGTAGAAATCAAGTAGGAGCATCAATTGTTGATGGTTAGTAAAACCACTAGTTTTCAAGAAGGGCAAGGGCAACAAGGGATACTTCATGAAACGGTTGCTGCTCTAGTGAAGAAACCCAAGGTTGAACCCAAACCCGAGACTAAGTGCTTCTGTAATGAGGAGAACGGTCATTGAAGCAGAACTACCCTAGATACTTGGTAGATGAGAAGGCTGGCAAGGTCGATAGAAGTATATTGGATATACATTGTATTAAATGTGTACTTTACTAGTACTCCTAGTAGCACCAGGGTATTAAGATACCGGTTCAGTTCCTAAGTGTTAGTAACTCAAAATAAAAGAGCTACGGAATAAACGGAGACTAGCTAAAGGTGAGATGACGGTATGTGTTGGAAGTGTTTCCAAGGTTGATGTGATCAAGCATCGCATGCTCCCTCTACCATCGAGATCGGTGTTAAACCTAAATAATTGTTATTTGGTGTTTGCGTTGAGCATAGACATGATTGGATTACGTTTATCGCAATACGGTTATTTATTTAAGGAGAATAATGGTTACTCTGTTTATTTGAACTAGTCATCAACCCGTGCACCTGCACGGGCTAGTTATTTTAAGGTACACTTGATCATAGGAAATTATATTAACTCATTCTGTTTGCATATCTTCATACTTGGAGTGTAGAAAGTCCTTCGCACGCACTTTTGTGTGATTCGTATAAATCTGTGATAGTTGGCACTACCAATAGGAGGTCAGAAATGCTTGTGTTTCCTACTTATTTTTATTAGAATTTTTGTTGGGCTCTGCAATTGTTTCGAATACATTTATGATTTCAATTGTCTTACTACAGGGAAACTTTGATCTTTTTTATTTAGCATTGTTTTGCTATGGTTATTTTCATTTTCGGGAGGAACTTATGTATGTAACCCAACTGTCGCAAGTAGATAGTAAATAGTCCGTAGTTGAAATATTGTTAAGGTTTGAGGGAGCGTGAACATGGTTACTCTGTCTAATAACTCTACAGTGTCAAATTGGAAGGTTAAATAAATGCACAGACCAATTCTAAGACGATTGCAAGTGGCGAGCAGGATAGTATCTCAATGGTACACTACAAATTTCTAGTTCTGGGTTATTTAGCAAATATTGTTATTTCATAGCCCCCAAGATCAATAAGGAGAAGCAGACTATTTAAAAAACATGGAAAATTCTATGCAAGAATCAGTTTATTTGTTCAATGGGAGAATATGATTAGGTGATTTAGCCCTTAGCGGAGAAAATAGTTACTTTTTAGAGAATCTTGTTTATGAGAAAATAATTATGTACTATGAACCAACAAATGAGAAGCACGCATTCATGACACATAGCTATATTTGAAATCCGTGCAGGGAAGAGAACTAACCATTTGAGGTAGGAAGAAGTGAGGACGATGAGACCTCGATCAGCCAGTGAAGTACACTATATTATGCTTGTGATGACACTTTCCCCATCAGTTTTTTCTTCGCTTCCAGTATGGTAGAGGAAAAAAAAGTTCTGCAGCAAAGAGAATGATATTGGCGGACTAATTGTACTCATTCAACCAAAATAGAGGAGCGTACACACTGTTATATATCATGGTTCGATCTATACTGAAATACTATGAATGGGAGACAGAAAATGCACAAAGCTCCTTGTGCACCATTAAAACCTTATGCTAGCTGTTGAGCGCAGAAATAGGTTCCCGAACAGATTACTAATCTTAGAAGTAGAGCATCCACTCAACTCGTGATGCGGGAAATACATGTAAAAACAGCATGCCGGCCATCAAATGTTACGTTCATTCAGGAAGAACGTGGCCTGATCGAGTAAATTTGAGAAGAAGAACAAAAATTGTTTCCCTTTCTTTCTGCATCCATCAACATCTCTTAATAAACATATATTAACCTATTTAGAACTTCAAGACTGTTTGCTCATGTAATCAGTCCCAGATGTAAATCAGTTTCTGAACTTCACTTGATATCCTTTACACCTAACAGTATCTCTGTCCACAATTTGTCATCAAGTTGATAAAAATCATCAATCACATTAAAAATCATGCCACGTGTAACAGGGGAAAGGTCAGAAAATTAACTAACACGTACTGTCGAGCTATGAGCTAAATCTCATCTGCTCGTCTCTGCAACTTCATGTGAAATTGTAAGTCTAGGAGACATCTTCGAAAGATTGCTATATCAATTACATGGCTGTACTGGAATGAATTCAGGACACTGGTTGAAAGTAAGATGAAATTTCATGCGAACATGCTGCCAGTGTCCAAAGGCAATCTTTCAGGTAAACATGCTGCGTAGCTATTGCTTGCTGGTGAGCTGGAGATCTTAGTGGCCCGTGGTAGAATCAAACCAATAGATGAGATGTAGCGTGATGTCTGCTGGAAGCAATTCACCAACAGATCAAGGGTGATATTTACCTCAAGTCATGGACTGAACTGATGGCAGCAATATGCAGCGTCTCAAGGTTTGCTATCCAGCGGCTACAGGCAGTGGAGCGATAATTTGAGTAGACATGGGGCCTGGTGTGAATACCGAGCCAGATGAGCATGGTTGATTTGCGTCCAGTTTCATACGGGAACGTCCGTGGGGAGATGATGAGAACGGGGATGAACTGGAGGCACCGGAGGTATGTTTTAGATTGTCTACTACGCTGACCGCTGCATCATCTTCCGAGGCCTCCACATGGATCTCGACGCCTGAGCCTACATTGTGCACACCTACCCCATCACCGTCGCACGCTTTGACCCTGACGGCAAGTGGGTCACGTCTGCCGATGCCTCTTGCTGCATCTGCGTCCGCTACACGAGGACGGCCTATCACTACTGATCCTCGATGGCCTCCTCTCGTCCTTGATGGCCTCCGCATCATTGTCCCCCTGGATGGCAAGGGAAAGTCCTCGGTCTGTGCGTTCATCGGAGTCCACACGACTCCCATCTCTGTCCTTCTAACGATTTGGTAGAGTACGTGTGCAGGACTACTCCTGGTCAAATTTTTTTTTGAATCAGCGTGGATTCCTTTTTCCTTTTCCATATATCGTGGAGTTTTCATGCGGGGATGTTCTTTTTTCCCCACGAACGATGGACATCGTGGGGTTTTCATGCGTGCAGGCTTCTATTTTTTTTCACTACCCATGGACGTGGCAGATCCTATTTTACTGCACCATCTTTATTATGTAACTTTTCTTTCTATCCTGGCCGTAAATTCTACAATCCAACGCTACAATTAATACTGATGATGTGGGTTAATTAAACAGCTTGAAAGGTGCCTCCAATTAGTAAATATATAAGATAATACCTTCAATGGTCTTGCACCTAAAATGAATGGTTTATTGAATCTCGATCGTAGTGATACACATGTTCATGCCAAAAGATATAAGATAGTAATGATATAGTGCCACCTACTTGTGGCACTGCCATTTGAGTCATATTGGTATAAAACGCATGAAGAAGCTCCATGTTGATGGATCTTTGGACTCACTTGTTTTTGAAAAGATTGAGACATGCGAACCATGTCTATTGGTGTATACGCATGAAGAAACTCCATGCAGATGGATCGTTTGGACTCACTTGATTTTGAATCACTTGAGACATGCAAATCATACCACATGGGCAAGATGACTGAAAAGCCTTGGTTTTAGTAAGATGGAACGAGAAATCAACTTGTTGGAAGTAATACATTCTGATGTGTCCAGTCTAATGATTGTTGAGGCACGCATAGGATATATTTATGTTCTTACTTCACGGATGATTTGAGTAGATGCTGAGTATATTTACTTTATGAAACACAAGTCTGAATTATTGAAAGGTTCAAGTAATTTCAGATTGAAGTTGAAAATCGTCGTGACAAGAAGATAAAATGTCTATGATATGATCATAGAGATGAGTATCTGAGTTACGAGTTTGGTACACAATTAAGACATTGTGGAAATTGTTTCGCAACTAATACCGCCTGGAACACCATAGTGTGATAGTGTGTCCGAACATCATAGCTACACCCTATTGGATATGGTGCATGCCATGATGTATCTTGTCGAATTACCACTATCGTTTATGGGTTAGGCATTAGAGACAACCGCATTCACTTTAATAGGGCACCACGTAATTCTGTTGAGATGACACCGTATGAACTATGGTTTAGAGAAACCTAAGCTGTCATTTCTTAAAAAAAATTGGGGTTGTGACGCTTATATGAAAAGTTTTGCCTGATGAGCTCGAACCAAAAGCGGATAAAATGCATCTTCATAGGACACCCAAAAACAGTTGGGTATACCTCCTAATTCAGATCTGGAAGCAAAAGTGATTGTTTCCAGAAACGGGTCCTTTCTCGAGGAAAAGTTTCTCTTGAAAGAATTGAGTGGGAGGATGGTGGAGACTTCATGAGGTTATTGAACCATCGCTTTAACTAGTGTGTAGCAGGGCACAGGAAGTTGTTCCTATGGCGCCTACACCAATTGAAGTGGAAGTTGATGATAGTGATCATGAAACTTCAGATCAAGTCACTACCAAACCTCGTAGGTCGACAAGGATGCGTACTACTTCACAGTGGTACGTAATCATGTCTTAGAGGTCATGTTGCTAGACAACAATGAACCTACGAGCTATGGAGAAGCGATGATGGGCCCGGATTCCGACAAATGGCTCGAGACCATAAAAATCCGAGAGAGGATCCATGTATAAAACAAAGTGTAGACTTTGGAAGAACCACTTGATGGTCGTAAGGTTGTTGGGTGCAGATCGATTTTAAAAGGAAGACGGACAATGATGGTAAGTATCACCATTAAGAAAGCTCGACTTGTCGTTAAGATATTTTCCGACAAGTTCAAGGAGTTGACTACGATGAGACTTCCTCACTTGTAGCGGCGCTAAGAGTCTGTTGGAATTATATTAGCAATTACTGCATTATTTATGAAATCTTGCAGATAGGATGTCAAAACATTGTTTCCTCGACGATTTTTTTGAGAAAAGGTTGTATGTGATACAACCAGAAGGTTTTGACAATCCTGAAAGATGCTAACAAGTATGCAAAGCTCCAGCAATCCTTCTAAGGACTGGAGTAAGCATCTCGGAGTTGGAATATACACTTTGATGAGATGATCAAATATTTTGGGTTTATACAAAATTTATGAGAAACTTGTATTTCCAAAGAAGTGAGTGGGAGTACTATAGAATTTCTGATGAGTATATGTTGTTGACATATTGTTGATCGGAAATGATGTAGAATTTCTGGAAAGCATATAGGGTTGTTTGAAAAGTGTTTTTCAATGGAAAACTTGTATTAAGCTACTTGAACATTGGGCATCAAGATCTATAAGGATAGATCAAAGCGCTTAATAGTACTTTCAAATGAATACATACCGTGACAAGATTTTGAAGGAGTTCAAAATAAACCGGCAAAGAAGGAGTTCTTGGCTGTGTTATAAGGTGTGAGTATTGAGTAAGACTCAAGACCTGACCACGGCAGAAGAGAGAAAAGGACGAAGGTCGTCCCCTATGCTTTAGACGTTGGCTCTACAATATGCTATGTTGTGCACCGCACCTGAAGTGTGCCTTGCCATGAGTCAGTCAAGGGGTACAAGACCGATCCAGGAATGGGTCATAGGACAGCGGTCAGAGTTATCCTTAGTAACTAGTGAACCAAAGAATTTTCTCATTATGGAGGTGGTAAAAAAGTTCGTCGTAAAGGGTTACGTCGATGCAAACTTTGGTACTAATCTGGATGACTATGAGTAGTAAACCGGATTCATATAGTAGAACAGTTATTTGGAATAGCTCCAAATAGCGCGTAGTAGTTGCATTTACAAGATGACATAGAGATTTTTAAAGCACACACGGATCTGAAAGGTTCAGGTCCGTTGACTAATAACCTCGCTCATAAGCGAGATATAATCAAACCCCATGGGTGTTGGATTCATTACAATCACATAGTGATGTGAACTAGATTATTGACCCTAGTGCAAGTGGGAGACTGTTGGAAATATGCTCTAGAGGCAATAATAAAATGGTTATTATTGCATTTCCTTGTTCGTGATAATTGTCTATTTTTCTTTCTATAATTGTATTAACTAGAACCGTAATACATGTGTGAATACATAGACCACAACATGTCCCTAGTGAGCCTCTAGTTGACTAGCTCATTTATCAACAGATGGTCATGATTTCCTGACCATGGACATTGGATGTAAATTGATAACGGGATCACATCATTAGGAGAATGATGTGATGGATAAGACCCAATCCTAAGCATAGCACAAGATCGTGTAGTTCGTTTGCTAAAGCTTTTCTAATCTCAAGTATCATTTCCTTAGACCATGAGATTGTGTAACTCCCTGATATCGTAGGAGTGCTTTGGGTGTACCAAACATCACAACATAACTGGGTGGCTATAAAGGTGCACTACAGGTATCTCTGAAAGTGTCTGTTGGGTTGGCACGAATCGAGACTGGGATTTGTCACTTTGTATGACGGAGAGGTATCTCTGGGCCCACTCGGTAATGCATCATCATAATGAGCTCAATGTGACTAAGTAGTTAGTCACGGGATCATGCATTACGGAATGAGTAAAGTGACTTGCCAGTAACGAGATTAAACAAGGTATTGGGATATCGACGATCGAATCTCGGGCAAGTAACATACCGATTGACAAAGGGAATTGCATACGGGATTGATTGAATCCCCGACTTCGTGGTTCATCCGATGAGATCATCGTGGAACATGTGGGAGCCAATATGGGTATCCAGATCCCGCTATTGGTTATTGGCCGGAGAGGTGTCTCGGTCATGTCTGCATGGTTCCCGAACCCGTAGGGTCTACACAATTAAGGTTCGGTGACGCTAGAGTTGTTATGGGAAATAGTATGTGGTTACCGAAGGTTGTTCGGAGTCCTAGATGAGATCCCGGACATGACGAGGAACTCCGGAATGGTCCGGAGGTGAAGATCGATATATTGGACGAAGGGTATTGGAGTCCGGAATTGATTTGGGAGTACCGGGTGACGACCAGCGTGACCGAAAGGTGTTTCGGAGGCCTGGGCAAGCGTTGGGGGGCCTTATGGGCCAAGGGGAGGGGGCACACCAGCCCACTAAGGGGCTGTGCGCCCCTCCAAACCCCTCTCACGTAACCAGGAGAGGTGGGGGCGGCCGCCCCTCCCGGCTTGGGGGGCAAGTTTCCTTCGGGTGGGGGCGCCCAAACCCATCTAGGGTTTCCCCTGTGGCCGCCACCCATCCCCTAGGGAAGCCTAGGGCGCCTCCTCCACCCCCCCTTCCCCCTATATATAGTGAGGGAGAGAGAGGGCAGCCGTACCCCTTCCCCTGGCGCAGCCCTCTCCCTCCTCCAACACTTCCTCCTCCTCTGTAGTGCTTGGCGAAGCCCTGCCGGAGAACCACGAGCTCCATCACCACCATGTCGTCGTGATGTCGGAGTTCTCCCTCAACTTCTCCTCTCCCCTTACTGGATCAAGAAGGAGTATATGTCCTCGGGATGTACATGTGTTGAACGCAGAGGCGCCGTCCGTTCGGCGCTAGATCGGATCTTCCGCGATTTGAATCGCCGTGAGTACGACTCCATCAACCGCGTTCTTGAAACGCTTCCGCTTAGAGATATTCAAGGGTATGAAGATGCACTCCCTCTCCCTCTCTTGTTGCTAGAATATCCATAGATTGATCTTGGTGATGCGTAGAAAATTTTGAATTTCTGCTACGTTCCCCAACAGCAAGGTGGGTGGGATCCCTCCTCCCAGGCTCTAGTGGTGGCACACTTAGGCAGTGGCCAGTGCGCCAGGTCTCCTACGGTGGCACTACTATTGCGATTGGTCGCCGGATCTAGGCGGCTAGATCTGGGGCTTTGAAGGCGGTCGAGACAGTGCATTGGTTGTCCGGTGGATTTCTTGGGACGGATCCGGGTGAAAACTCGGTCTTCGGTCGTTGGAAGGAGCCGGTGATGAGGATGCCCTTATCATCGTTTACTTCATTAAGGCATCATCAAGGTGAAGCTCCCAACCCCACCCAATACCTCCGGGGGGAACCCTAGATTAGTTGATCGGATGACGGCGGCAATCATGTGTCGTTACCCCCTTGGGGACGGCATTCTTGGAGATGCACTCGGGCTCGAGGGACCAGTGGACAGCTTCTTCGGTAGACCGGTGTTTATTTCTACATATTCATGGCGGCGGTTCTCGGCGGCATGGAGCAGTGGAGGCCTGGCGTCAGATGTGTGGTGATGGACATGCGCAGGAGGTCAAAGTTGTCTGGTGTCGTGGTGGCGTCGATGGCAGACAGGTCTGACAAGGTCGATGCATCTGTATATGCTTTGAGGATGGATCGATGGAAGACAGAGGTGATGGACCTTTGCAGCGTGTGCGTGCGGTACTCACTGAGAGTGCGTCGGTCCGGAATGTTACCCAGTCCCGCCTATGTGGCTTGGATGGGGCATCCGGCGTATGATGTTAGGCTTTCATGCGATGTCTGTTTGATATTTGGCCCGTACATTCGGCACCCCTTCATCAAGAGGATAGGAGTAGCGACATGTGTCATCTAGATGGTGGCCTCGGGCTTACTGTTGTATTACTTTGTAAGGTCTTTGTGAATAATAAATAAAATGGCCGCATGCATCACCCAGATGCAGAGGATCGGGGGGCAGGGGGTGCTTCCTCCATTTCCAAAAAAAATCACTTCACCCGCCTCATCTTCACTTTGTGGATGATGTCACATCTTACTGAACAACACGTCATGTCGGGTGGCAACACAACCCACCATATACATGCAACTCAACTTCGTCGTATATGAACTCGCCAAAACTCCTTTATCGAGAATAAAAACGCAAGGCGGGATTTCTTTTCTCCATCTACTCTGACTCTCAATTCTCCTCTGCCAGTGACGCGTCTCAACTATCATAGAAGACTAACGACGTACCTCGCACGAACTCACGTGCACACCTTGATCACGACTTGCAAATTTGCCACATGAAACTTTCTCCCCCTTCCAAAGATGATCCCGATGATGTTCTTCATCAACAATCACCATCTCCTTGTCGACATCAATCTATCACCCATCGCCTCCATGGCGCTACGCCAAACGGCAATCGCCTTATTGTACCCACCGCTGCACCACCCAACAACTATATCGCCCATCACAAGGCACTAGTAGGCTCGTCACACTGGGGCATGCGCTGATCTATATTTTGAACCTTAATGTAATACCAATTGTTGGGATTTTCCCTCAAGATCGATCACATAAAATTAGACAAACACACTTGCACAGAAAACTTTGGCTAAGGGTACCTCTCATACCCTAATTTTTTTTTATTTCTTCTCTGTTTATACATCGAACAAGCAGTCTACACATGTACATATACACGTCAAGAACAATATGCCACCAACACAACTCAAAGCTGTACACAACTAGCTGACTCATATCCTAACCAGACTCGTACTAATATTTGGAAACCTTAAACCGGCTTAGAATACATTTCCTATTCTACCAGTAAAAGACACAGATCAAATTAAAACTTACCTAAACTAAACACCGGTAAGCCTGTTCACACTTATACTAATCTTATCAAGACTCGAACTAAAGATAGCAAGGAATCCAATTACACAACGTACACCTAAATTTATCTAATTATAATTGACACATGTTTGTATTATTTCAACATTCTTTACCCTCTTAATACAACTCTTAACAATTTATGTATGCAATACAAAATTTCATAATATATTTTTATACTACATTTTTATATCTTTAAGTTTAGTTCGGTCATACTATAAACTTAATGAGTATAATTGGTTATTACTTAGTCAAGATAATTAACCACATTAATATATTACTAAAATATTAACTACAGTACTATGTGTCATATATATATATATATATAGCTATAATGTATATAAGTGATTCTTCTAATTTTGAACTATTGTCGTAACAAATGTCCTCTTTGAATGAGCTTTTGAAGATTGCATACATTATAGTGTATGCACATGTATTTGTGTGTATACACATGTGTTGGTGTACATTCTAATATCTTTAGATATCATCGCAGAGATCTCAAACAATTTCTAAAAGATATCTAATAATAGTGTCGGAAAAAAAGTTCTTAACAATGGGCTTAGTTTTGGTGGAATTGTGGGTTGAGCTCAATGTGTCTCTATATTTTCCACTCATGTTATTCATATTAATACCTTCTGTGCCCACAAAATATACTTTCTACAACCAAAATTGTTCTATGTTGGTGGAAAAAACATCTCAGTGCACGTTGCTTGTTAAGTCTGTTTTCTCATAATAGAAATTATGCCCATTGATGCATGCATCGAATTGATGATATAACGGGTGGAGAACAACTGTCGAAGTGTTAGTGCATGCCCTTCCAAACCCGTTCAAGCTAGGTCACATCACTAGAAAATATCTCACGCATCTCATGCGTGCATATTGCACACGAACTGTCTGAATCATTGAACATGACAAGATGCATGTAAAGACATAATAGTAAATTAAATGTTGCATGCCTTATACCCCAGTGAAATCAAAGCAGGGTCCTCTCATTCGACCTACCCAATTGACACAACATAATGTGCTTCCTTCAGATCTACCCAATTGATTAAATTGACCGTGCATGCATGCACACGAACAGTCTATTTTTGCTCTTCCTCAGCACCATCGGTCTAGCTAGCTAGAAGCAGATCACATATGATTTCGATCATACATGGGACACGTCCAATTCAGATCGCCACTTGTCTTTAATTTCATTTCATGGTGGATCAGCTCATAATAGTTCAGATCGAATCAACAGAAGCATTGATCCATAAAGGGCAAGGTGTTTTCCATATTAGTCCATTCTGGAAATCACTCTGAGCTACAGTGGATGTGATGGAGATGTCGACCAGAGGCGGTTGTAAATTTTCCTGTCCAAGATCGAAAAACCATCCAGATATTTTAGCTTAGAGGGTCGCACTGGTTAACTATGTAGATATTTTAGTTTGTGCTATTAATTCTTCTGACCAAGGAAACCATCAAGATTGGATGGGCACCTATGATCAGAGGGCTAGACTGGTCAGGCAAAAGGTCGACTGTGATGCCGAATAGAAAATAAAATTTTACATGTACCTCCTTGGCAGCATAAGACATGAATTTTTCCGACGACTCATTGCACCTCTTGCCGAGCCTGTCCATGATAGGTTGGAAACACTCATCTTTCATTCTGCCCTCTGGTGTTGGGAGACCTAGGTACTTCCCTTCAGAAGCCGTGGATACCACTCCTAGAATGTCCTTGATCTCATCTCTTGTATTCATTGGGCACACCTCACTAAAAAGAATCGAACACTTGCTCTCGCTCAGTAATTGTCCGGTGGCTCTCTGGAAGGATGTGAGTATTTTCCTCACGGTGTGAGCCTGCTCCGGCAAGGCTTTGAAGAAGACCAAGCTGTCGTCCGCAAAAAGGAGGTTTGAGATTCCGGGGCTGTTTCTTGCGACCTTCAGCGGAGTCAGATTACCTTGAGTGATCTCCAAGTTGATGAGCTTTACCAGGCCATCCGTGACAAACAGGAAGAGATAAGGGCTGAGTGGGTCCCCTTGTCTCAACCCTCGGGTGGGGATAAAGGGTTCAAGCAACTCTCCATTGCAACGTACTGAATATCTGACCGGTCGTACACATTTCATTATCCAACCTGTCCACTTCTGGTTGAAACCCGTTTTCAGCAGCACTCCTTCCAGGAACTCCCAGTCCACCCTATTATAGGCCTTGGCTAGGTCAAGCTTGTATGCACAGTGTGTGTTCTGCGGCTGTTTACAATGTTGTATCTTGTGGAAGCACTCAAATGCAATGGTTGCATTGTCCGTGATCACTCTCCCGGGGATGAAAGCACTTTGTGTCTCGGAAATGATTTCATTCAAGTGGGGACGCAGCCGATTTACCAGGCATTTGGATATCACTTTGTACAGTACATTGCATAGGTTGATTGGACGGTAGTCTTTGAGAGTCTGAGGGTCTTTGCTCTTGGGGATCAGAACGATTACCGTATCATTCAGACCTTCTGGGAGAGTTCCGTTGTCAAAGAAACCCAGTACCCCCGTTACTATATCCTCTCTTACACCTCCCAAATCCTCTGGAAAAACCTGGCGGGTAAACCATCGGCACCCGGCGCCTTGAGGGGGCCAATTTGGAGTAAGGCATCTCCTGAATATCCTTCCTATCCCCCTTCCACACTCCCGAACTATCCCTCAGTTTTGTGATGTCATTTTTCTTCTTTCTCCACGTGGCCTTCCTCTGAAACCACTTGGTATTTCGGTCCCCTTCTCTCAAATAGGTAGCTCTAGACCTTTGCCTCCACATGAGTTCTTCCCTGAGAAGTAGCTCATCCAACTCTGCCGAGCACTTTTTGATTGAATTCTGTTGATCTACCGAGTAGGGCGACCTCCAAAGAATGCTGAGTTTATTCCTAATTTCTGATGTCTGTTTTAGGACCGAGCCAAAATCCTTATCAGCCCATTGCCTAAGATCTTTCTGCATGCTAGCAATCTTCTCTGTAACTTTCTGAAGGTTCGCTGCTGGTCCTCCTTTTTTCCACGAGCTATCAATGGTGTCCTGCAAAGAGCCGGCTCGCTCCCACATATGTTCATACCTAAAGACCTTCTCTTTTCCCTCTCCCTTCGGTCGCCATTCCTTCCTTTGACCAAGCCGAACAAGCAGTGGCAAGTGATCTGACCTTGACGAACATATGTGTTCCACCGTGGCTCTCCTGAAATAGTCCGACCACTCTAGACTGGCCACTCCTCGATCTAGTCTGGCTCGGACGTTCTTGACTCAATCTTGCTTGTTATTGTAGGTCCAGCCAGGACCTTTGTATCCCAGGTCAAACAGGTTACAGTCTGACAGGATATTGCGGAAGTTCTCCATGAGTCGCTCTGATCTTTTTGAGGTTGAGAAATGTTCAGACTGCCACATCACTTCATTAAAATCTCCCAACATCAGCCAAGGGGCACTTGAACTACTCTTGATCCTCCTAGCAATTCCCACATGTGATGCCTATCACTTGCTCACGGTTCACCGTATACAAAAGTACACCTCCATTGCATGCTAGACGCATTCAAACGAACCAACACATCAATATACCTTGGGCCAACGGCAAGCTTTATTACTTCGACACTTTCATCATAGAAGAGCGCAATACCCGCACCTTTACCTATGCCGGGCTGCGTGATACAATTCTTAAGGCCAAGCCTCCACTTTAACTTATTGACGTACAAATTGCTTTGCCGTGTCTCAGATAGGAACACAAGCTTGGGCTTGTAGGTGTGCACGAGGCACACTAGTTCCTGAACTGTCCGGGGTTGCCCTAGACCCCGGAAATTCCAACTCGAGACCGTCATGGCTCCTGACGGGCGCCGCCATTAGCACCCGTCAGTAGGTCGGCAGCCCGATGGCCGGCCGCTTCCTTTTCGCCTGACTCATCCATGTGTTCTGCCGCACCACTGTCCTTGCCTCTAGCTTTCTTATTTTGCTCTCTTTCAGTCTCCCCCGAGCCTCCTTTCCCTACCTTAGCTGCACCCCCCCGGTCCCCTCTCTTCCCCAGTACAGTTATTTTATGCCCTCCCAACTCCTGATTTCCATGCCTTCCTTCTTGTCCACGCTTACCATCTGCAGCCGCTTCAGAACTGTTTTCTCGTCCAGGGACAGCGAGACCTTTGTTGTCGTCGGTGGTCTTAGCTGCCTGTGTGATCTCCGGGTTCACCATCATTTTCATGGCAGAGTCCGGGGAAGCACCATGCTGCTTATTGGTAAGACCGACGGGTTCAAACCCCGGAGGATAGTCCAGTCGCTGTCCCTCTTTGCCCTCGCCGCCATCAGCAGGAGAGTCTAGGTATAGGGTTTTGTTGTTGTCGACCCCACCTTCTGTACCTTCCTTCATTCCTTCCACTGCGCGATTTGAGGTGTGCTTCTGCACTTCAGACCCCTCTCCTTTGTTGCCTGTCTCGATCTTGATAGCACACACCGCATCAATCGCTGCCTGCACTAGCGGGTTGTTCATGATCTCTGCAGGGATATCTCTGTACCGCGCAGCCGGTAGCCCCGCTGGAGCTCTCTTTTCCTCCTCTGGTGCATCAGGCTCGAAGATGAGAAACCGCCTAGCACTACTACCCTCTGGCACAACAAAGCCACCTCTAGTACTACTTCTTTTGAACAGGGAGGCACGCAGCGCAGCCGAGAATCTCATCTTTTGGAGATCTGCGGACAACTTACATTCGCGTTGGCCATGCCCTAAAAACCCACAGAAACAACAGAAACGAGGGAGCCTCTCGTACTTTACATTGAGGAAGTACACTTCATTCTCCGCATGATCATGAAATTCTAGTTGGCTACGGAGAGGCTCATCCACATCATGTTTCACTCGGACCCTTATTGACTCTCCCCAAATCCTCCCTTCCCTATCCGAGTCTACCTCAAGAACCTCACCAAGTTCCGCACCAATCATACGCGCCACATGGTCAAAGAACATGATCGGGGGCGCATCGAAGATGCGAGCCCAGATTGGCATGTGGGCGACCTCCACGTCACCCGGCCTGGCGCTCCCATCCACTTCCACCATAACGGGTCACCCCGGTGAGTCTAGGGTCCGTTGTTGAGGATGAAGCGCAGATCGCCTTCCCTCTCGAACTCGAGGAGAAAGCGGTTGTTTTTCAATGGTGAGTAGTTGAGGCGGCCCCTCAACCCCTACTTGTTCCTCAGCTCCTGGATGAGGCCACCAACGCTGAAGAGCTGTACTGAGAAGAACAGGCCAATGGCGAGCCATCGAGATCGCATGGCCGCCCTCTCCTTGGACAGGTCCAAGGATACCACATGCGGGGGCTGTGGCTCCATACTGACAGGAAAAACTGGCACGACGACATCACCTGGTCCTCCATACCTTGCTCTCTGAGATGCTGGTCATCCCTGCCAGACGGGAGTGCGGGCAGAATCGCCGCCATTGGAAGGGCCGCCGTGCTCCAGCAGCCGGGTCCCCAGCCCCAGCTTGCCACCGGAGGCACCCTCCTCGACCTCGCTCACCGGCCCCTTGTTCTTTCCCTTCTCCTGGTTTGCCATGTCGATTTTTATCTCAACCTTGGGCAGAGGTGTTGCGAGATGAGACATGTACTCCGTCCCTCTGTGGATCTTTATACTCCTCTGGGTGAACCTTTCCTCTGGTGATTCTGCCAATTGATATGACACGATTTGATTTCTTCCCCTTGGGCTCTCCTGTGATCTCTCTAAACTTGGATCCCGCCCACCCCCTTTATCAAGAGGTTTCTCATGATTTGAATCCTCTCGGGCAAGAGCATTTGAGATCTGATCCCATTCCATCAATCTATTTCCCAGATCCTCCCTCATTGATTTTACCTTTTCCTTGATCCTCTGAAGCCCCAGATTCGGTTCCACTCGGCGGCCCTCATTCTGATTTTCTAGTCTCCCCTTCCTTCTCAACGCGTACGCACGCACCGACTCCCGGGCTTTGATCCATGATTCTCTCAATCCCAACAGATCCTCTCTTTCGCAAGGCACCCGCTCGCTGCATGCGATCTTGCCCTTCCCCTTATCACCGATCTCGCTCGCTTCGGGATCAATCAGATCCCGTTTCCCCACCTTATCACCGTTTTCTCCCTCACAGTGGACAGTGCTGGGGAGGCGCAGTTGCGCGGGATTACAGAGGGCAAGTATACCTGTCAGTTGGAAGGAAACTGAATCCTGCGGGTTGTGCTCAGGAGGCTGAGGGACAGACCTTGTTAATGGGTTTGCAAGTTTTGGCTTCTCGTTTTAACGGGAATATCGTGGTAGAAACGGACTGTAAAGCTCTTGCTGACGACCTCACAGATAAGGGTCAGAACCAAGGTTTTGGTTACCGAATGAGGCATTTTTACCGAGGGGGACTGGTAAACGCGGTTACCACGGTTACCTAGAAATACCGATAAATACCGAGAATATTTCGAACGAATTTATAGTTGAATTTTGAATTCAAATAAGTTAATAAACGAACATTTGAACCAGAGACCTCTCAAAACAGGAAGTAGGTTGCTACCAACACACCAGAACCAACTCTCATGGCATTAATTAGATCCTACGTACTTTACTACAAATCGAGTGTTTAAATTCAAAAAATTCAAAAAACTGGTATTTTTTGCTTGGTACGTGGATTTACCGAGGGGCGCGGAAATACGCGGTAACCATGGGAAATCTCGAAATTTCGACTGGTAACCAAAACCTTGGTCAGAACAGGTCAGCTAGCTACAGCTTGATCATGGACATTAAGTCACTGCTACCAAGCTTTGAGAGCTACCAGGTGAGTCACATCAACAGGGACCGTAACTCCCTTGCACATGAGATTGCAGCAGAAGCTAGGAAATCAGGGGATTTTCTTTTGATTGCAAATGTACCTAATGGGTTGCGTAGCTTGATGCACGCTGAATATATATAACCCCCCACTAGAGTAAGCCTGTTTACTCTAGTACTAAAAAAAAGAATAGAAAATAAAATGATCAATCAGAAAGCAATATTACATTATGGTGAGCTCTTATGGGACCATGTAAGTATAGCTAGATTTAAGGTGACAATTGATTGATCTATTACTACCATGTGCCGGTGATAGAAGTTATTGCTGCTCTACATGGATGCTAAAGTGCATTTTATATCTAACAATCATCCAGGAAAACAGTACCTAGTACAAAGAAAATACAGCAAGATGGAAAATGCAAAACATAAATTATTACATCAAAAATCATATTGGCAGTTTTCTTCCTTCGACTACATGTGTGGCTCGTCACCTGCAAAAAAAAGACAACACTAAGTACAAAAAAGAACACCGGGGACACGAGAGATTTTTGACCTGGCGGCTCCTGTGACAAGATCCGGCCACCTCGATCCCAATGATTGCCCGGGCAACTACCATGTCGATCGCCGGGGCAGCAGGCTTTGGATGTCACTCACCGGCTTGGTCTTTCCAGAACTATGTAGGCATTAGAGCATCCCTAGTAGACCCCGTAAAAGGCCCCGACCCGCAAAATAACCGCCGATATACGGGTCGGCGCCAAAAAATATGTCTGAGCAAACCCCGCAAATGCGTCCGGCCCGTAAATTGTTTTGCAGGGCGCGGCAAAAGTTCGCCCCCAACCTTTAGAGTCTCGGGATGGGAGGCCGGCCCGAGCTCGCCCCCTATCCAGAACGAGATTTTGCGCGAGAGAAATTTCCGTGCGGCCGTTCCCGCTCCCCCCTCCCCCTCGGCCGCCGTTGCCCCGCCTCCGCGAGCTCCGACCCTTCCCCGCCATACTTGGCCGTCATGGAAGCCTCCCAGTAGTCACCCGTCCCCGTGGAGGTCGCGCAGGCGCAATCCCCTCTGGCGGATCTCGTCGTTGGCCATGTCGCCCCCGCCGTCACCCAAGGCCCCAACACGTCTGCCCGCAAGCAGCAGGGCAACGTTGTCGTGCAGGGCGGCAATCCGGCTAGCCCCGCCGGAAAGGCACACGCGTCGGGCGCTGCAGCCGCTGCGCGATCTGCCCGACCGCCGGCAGAGAAGGTGGGCAAGGTTTCGGGCCTGAAGCTGAAGAAGATTACTACTAGAAGGTCGGCGCCTTCGTCCACTCCACACGCCCCGGCGAGATGTTCCCTGACGATGTTGTTCAACCACGCTTCTTCCACCGCAAGCGAGGTGTTCGATGAAATGGCCAGAAGGTTTGCATCTTCGATCCCTTGTTCTTGCTTCGGTTTTCGGCATTGTGGTTCTCCTTGACTTGATGCCGCTCAATGTAGCCGTGGTTCGAAAAATGCCACGGCCGAGTTCGTGAACTTGTTGGATACCAATGCCGTCGACATCGATAGGGCTCCGTTTGCTGATTTCGATTACTATGAAATGGAGGTTGGCATGGAGGATCGCAGTGTTGAAGATGAAGTGAAGGAGGTAGATGAGGGGGCGTATGAGGAAGCGCAAGCAAAAAAGGCGTGAGGTCGAAGAACTACACGATCTTGAAAGATCAAATCTTGATCAAGGCTTGGAGTGTGATCTTTGTTGATGCTTGCACGGGTACATCCCAAAACTCTAAGAGATATTGGCAAAGCATGATGGCCAAGCATCCCAATAGGACACCACATACATTTCGGTCGTTCCAAGGGCGCTGGGACGTGATCAAGCCGATTTGCAGCCGTTGGGAAGCTTGCTTGGAACAAGTACACAATGCACATCCAAGTGGAACCGTGGAATCCAACTATGTGAGTTCATTTTCACGTCCCAAGTTATGCACATCATTTTTGTATCATATGAAATAATTGCCTCATTTAACTTTGTTTAAATTGTGTAGGACAAAATTGTCTAACAAAGATACAAAGACATGGAAGCTTCCAAAGGCAAAAAATTTAAGCTAGAGCATATTGTTGGGACATGCTCAAAGAGTGCGAGAAGTGGAAGTTGATTCACAAGGAATCCCCACCGAAGAGAGGTGAACTTACGAACATGGATGAAGACAAGGATGGTGATGGCCCAATAAACTTGAACAAGCCCGATGGTGACAAAAAGACAAAGGAGAAGATCAAGAGGGAACACGAAGCATCGAGCTTGCGAGACAAGATAAATGTCATGGTCCATTCAAATGAGTTGATGTTAGCGAAGACACTGGAGACAAAGAAAGAGTTGGCAGAGAGAAGGGCACGGGAGAAGCAAGAGAAGTGGCAATTGCTCAAGGACGAGGGGTTGCGCAAGGCGGCCATTGAGGAGAGAAGGGCACGTGCCGCTGAGAACAAAGCCATGTCCAAGCTTCTTGCTGAAGAGAATATGATCATGACAATGAACCGCAATGATATGGACGACATCACCAAAGAGTGGCATGACATGGCAAGGAGGGACATCTTGAAGAGGAGGATGCTTGCGTCGGCTGGTGTGTGTTAAAGTGTGGGCGATGTTTGCTCATCAGGATTTGGAATCAATATCGCCGACGTGTTCAGTGCGCCCGTCGGTGATTTCGGGGCCGGAGTTGGAACAAGTGCCGGCGATGGATTCGAGGGCGGCGATGACCTCAATGGAGGTGGTGCGGAGTGAAGAGCAACAAGGTGATCAAGACGTGGTCGTCGCTTTTGCAAGTCCTTTTGCGTTTGTCCTACAAAACTATGCTTTTATTTACGCGTGAACTATGTTTTATTGTTTGAATTTGAACTCATTTGTCTGAATTGTTGTCAAAGTCGCTTATTGAGGGTTTTCGGTTTGCGGGTCGTCGCAGTGGTGCCCGAGCAGACCCCGGCTAGCCGACCCGTAAAAGAGCATCTTCAACGAATATCCTTTTATACGGGTCTGTTTCGAGGTCTGACTTTGCGGCAGCCAGCATGGGCCACAAAGACGTTTTTCCATAAACTGTAAACGCCTTTTAGGGGTTGGCATTATGCGGAATCTACTATATATGCTCTTAGGCTGCTATAGTGAAGCCGGCGGCACCACTGCACCTGCATGCATGTCTACCCATACACACGCATGCAACCACGTCCTCCATCACAGCACAGCTGCTTCTCATCTCCTTTCTCTCCAGTTATCCTTTAATTTCCCACCGGGATTATTATCACCGGTATATATGTCTGCGACGGCGACTACGGACGGAGGCAACGTGACCGACCGGTGTAAATGCACTCGGCTGTGAAGCCAGCCAGGCTGTGAGGTGTGACGTGTGAGCATGATGTCTGTGAGTGTGAGTAAGACGCCTCGGCGATCCTAGCTAACTAACCAACGAATTAAGCACGATTATGATATGTACATACGTAAAGATTCTTACGTACCTTACGTAATTGATGACTTGTCAATTTTTAATTTGTCATTAGTTAGACACACGGGCCCACCCCAGAAATCAGGGGGGCGGTTTGATTAGCGGTTTTGGAAATTACGTAGGTTAACGTAGGGCTGTTCGTAGGTGTAGCAATTTTGTATGCACTAGTAGCGCCGAATTATTTGATCCGGGCGGTTCGTGCATGTCTTTTGCACTTGAAAAACGTGTGTATCAAACGATATATTTTTTTGCGAGGGTAAAGGGAGTTTTTATTGCAAATTCATAGAGTTACAGTCGAGAGGCCATACATCCTCAATACAAGGAGGAATCGAGCCTAGCCACACAGCAGTAGCACGCTCCGTACGGCTATAGTTTGCCGGACGATCGGCAACTCTATTTTGAACACGACTAAGTTTCTGAGGAACAAACTCCCTAATACCAGATAAGTACTTGATCTCCATCACTAAATGGCCGTAAGCTGACCGTTGGAGAGCATCGGTAGCCAGACATGATAAAGCTTCGGATGAATCCGATTGAAGAACCACCGGGGCCTCGGAGTGCTCAATGGCCAACGCCATACCTTGCATCATCGTGTGTAGTTTCGCCTCCAAAGGATCATTGCAGTGAAAAACATATCTGTAAGCTGCAAAGAGGATGACCCCCCTCATGGTTCCTAAGTGTCATCCGAACCGCCGCAGAGCCGTCATCGGCCTGGAAGGAGCCATCGACGGACAGGGCCACAGACCCTCGCGGTGATGCCGGCCATGGCAGGGCAACTGCCACAACTTTTTGGCGCGGTGCCACCGGGGCTGCTGAGGGCATATTACCTTTGACAATCTCCTCCACAGTAAATTTGCCTGCCAAGTTGATAGATTTGTAGTAGCTGTCCAAGAAGTCAACGGAGGCCAGCACTGGGGGTGCTTCCTTGCCATGATATATATCATTACGGATCTCCCAAATTCTCCAAACCAACAAGATAACCATGTCTGCAACTGCCTCCGAGCATACGCTGAGAAGTGACATGAGCCATTCCTTCCCGTTATCAACCAGAACGCCATCCTCCGGCAATGGCCACCTCCGACGCATGTTGATCCACAATGTTCTTGCGTGCGTGCAAGCAATCAAAGCACGGAATGTATGAAGGAAATATGCCCTAGAGGCAATAATAAAGTTATTATTTATTTCCTTATAATCATGATAAATGTTTATTATTCATGCTAGAAGTGTATTTACCGGAAATATAATACATGTGTGAATACATAGACAAACAAAGTGCCACTAGTATGCCTCTACTTGACTAGCTCGTTAATCAAAGATGGTTATGTTTCCTAACCATGAACAATGAGTTGTTATTTGATTAACGAGGTCACATCATTAGCAGAATGATCTGATTGACATGACCCATTCCATTAGCTTAGCACCCGATCGTTTAGTATGTTGCTATTGCTTTCTTCATGACTTATACATGTTCCTATGACTATGAGATTATGCAACTCCCGTTTACCGGAGGAACACTTTGGGTACTACCAAACGTCACAATGTAACTGGGTGATTATAAAGGAGTACTACAGGTGTCTCCAATGGTCGATGTTGGGTTGGCGTATTTCAAGATTAGGATTTGTCACTCCGATTGTCGGAGAGGTATCTCTGGGCCCTCTCGGTAATACACATCACATAAAGCCTTGCAAGCATTACAACTAATATGTTAGTTGTGAGATGATGTATTACGGAACGAGTAAAGAGACTTGCCGGTAACGAGATTGAACTAGGTATTGGATACCGACGATCGAATCTCGGGCAAGTAACATACCGATGACAAAGGGAACAACGTATGTTGTTATGCGGTCTGACCGATAAAGATCTTCGTAGAATATGTAGGAGCCAATATGGGCATCCAGGTCCCGCTATTGGTTATTGACCAGAGACGTGTCTCGATCATGTCTACATTGTTCTCGAACCCGTAGGGTCCGCACGCTTAAGGTTACGATGACAGTTATATTATGAGTTTATACATTTTGATGTACCGAAGGTTGTTCGGAGTCCCGGATGTGATCACGGACATGACGAGGAGTCTCGAAATGGTCGAGACGTAAAGATTGATATATTGGAAGCCTATATTTGGATATCGGAAGTGTTCCGGGTGAAATCGGGATTTTACCAGAATACCGGGAGGGTTACCGGAACCCCCCGGGAGCTATTTGGGCCATAGTGGGCCTTAGTGGAAAAGAGAAGGGGCTGCCCTAGATGGGCTGCGCCCCCCCCCCCTTCCCCTAGTCCTATTAGGACTAGGAGAGGTGGCCGGCCCCCTCCTCCTCTTTTCCCCTCCGAGGAATCCTAGTTGGACTAGGATTGGAGGGGGAATCCTACTCCCAGAGGGAGTAGGACTCTCCTGCGCCTCCCCCCCTTGGCCGGCCAGCCTCCCCTCCTCTCCTCCTTTATATACGGAGGCAGGGGCACCTCTAAACACACAAGTTGATCCACGTGATCTATTCCTTAGCCGTGTGCGGTGCCCCCTGCCACCATATTCCTAGATAATACTGTAGCGGAGTTTAGGCGAAGCCCTGCTGCTGTAGTTCATCAAGATCGTCACCACGCCGTCGTGCTGACGAAACTCTTCCCCGACACTTTGCTGGATCGGAGTCCGGGGATCGTCATCGAGCTGAACGTGTGCTCGAACTCGGAGGTACCGTAGTTTCGGTGCTTGATCGGTTGGATCGAGAAGACGTACGACTACTTCCTCTACGTCGTGTCATCGCTTCCGCAGTCGGTCTGCGTTGGGTACGTAGACAATACTCTCCCCTCGTTGCTATGCATCACATGATCCTGTGTGTGCGTAGGAAATTTTTTGAAATTACTACGATACCCTACAGTGGCATCCGAGCCAGGTTATTTATGTTGATGTTATATGCACGAGTAGAACACAAGTGAGTTGTGGACGATACAAGTCATACTGCCTACCAGCATGTCATACTTTGGTTCGGCGGTATTGTTGGACGAGACGACCCGGACCAACCTTACGCGTACGCTTACGCGAGACCGGTTCCCTCGACGTGCTTTGCACAGAGATGGCTTGCGGGCGACTATCTCTCCAACTTTAGTTGAACCAAGTATGGCTACGCCCGGTCCTTGCGAAGGTTAAAACGGAGTCTATTTGACAAACTATCGTTGTGGTTTTGATGCGTAGGTGAGATTGGTTCTTACTTAAGCCCGTAGCAGCCACGTAAAACATGCAACAACAAAGTAGAGGACGTCTAACTTGTTTTTGCAGGGCATGTTGTGATGTGATATGGTCAAGGCATGATGCTGAATTTTATTGTATGAGATGATCATGTTTTGTAACCGAGTTATCGGCAACTGGCAGGAGCCATATGGTTGTCGCTTTATTGTATGCAATGCAATCGCGATGTAATGCTTTACTTTATTACTAAACGGTAGTGATAGTCGTGGAAGCATAAGATTGGCGAGACGACAACGATGCTACGATGGAGATCAAGGTGTCGCGCCGGTGTCGATGGTGATCATGACGGTGCTTCGGAGATGGAGATCACAAGCACAAGATGATGATGACCATATCATATCACTTATATTGATTGCATGTGATGTTTATCTTTTTATGCATCTTATCTTGCTTTGATTGACGGTAGCATTATAAGATGATCTCTCACTAAATTATCAAGAAGTGTTCTCCCTGAGTATGCACCGTTGTCAAAGTTCGTCGTGCCCAGACACCACGTGATGATCGGGTGTGATAAGCTCTACGTCCATCTACAACGGGTGCGAGCCAGTTTTGCACACGCAGAATACTCAGGTTAAACTTGACGAGCCTAGCATATGCAGATATGGCCTCGGAACACGGAGACTGAAAGGTCGAGCGTGAATCATATAGTAGATATGATCAACATAACGATGTTCACCATTGAAAACTACTCCATCTCACGTGATGATCGGTCATGGTTTAGTTGATTTGGATCACGTAATCACTTAGAGGATTAGAGGGATGTCTATCTAAGTGGGAGTTCTTAAATAATATGATTAATTGAACTTAAATTTATCATGAACTTAGTACCTGATAGTATCTTGCTTGTTTATGTTGATTGTAGATAGATGGCTCGTGCTGTTGTTCCGTTGAATTTTAATGCGTTCCTTGAGAAAGCAAAATTGAAAGATGATGGTAGCAATTACACGGACTGGGTCCGTAACTTGAGGATTATCCTCATTGCTGCACAGAAAAATTACGTCCTGGAAGCACCGCTGGGTGCCAGGCCTGCTGCTGGAGCAACACCAGATGTTATGAACGTCTGGCAGAGCAAAGCTGATGACTACTCGATAGTTCAGTGTGCCATGCTTTACGGCTTAGAATCGGGACTTCAACGATGTTTTGAACGTCATGGAGCATATGAGATGTTCCAGGAGTTGAAGTTAATATTTCAAACAAATGCCCGAATTGAGAGATATGAAGTCTCCAATAAGTTCTATAGCTGCAAGATGGAGGAGAACAGTTCTGTCAGTGAGCATATACTCAAAATGTCTGGGTATAATAATCACTTGATTCAATTGGGAGTTAATCTTCCGGATGATTGCGTTATTGACAGAATTCTCCAATCACTGCCACCAAGCTACAAGAGCTTCGTGATGAACTATAATATGCAAGGGATGAACAAGACTATTCCCGAGCTCTTCGCAATGCTGAAAGCTGCGGAGGTAGAAATCAAGAAGGAGCATCAAGTGTTGATGGTTAACAAGACCACTAGTTTCAAGAAAAAGGGCAAAGGGAAGAAAAAGGAGAACTTCAAGAAGAACGGCAAGCAAGTTGCTGCTCAAGAGAAGAAACCCAAGTCTGGACCTAAGCCTGAAACTGAGTGCTTCTACTGCAAGCAGACTGGTCACTGGAAGCGGAACTGCCCCAAGTATTTGGCGGATAAGAAGGATGGCAAGGTGAACAAAGGTATATGTGATATACATGTTATTGATGTGTACCTTACTAGAGCTCGCAGTAGCACCTGGTATTTGATACTGGTTCTGTTGCTAATATTTGCAACTCGAAACAGGGACTACGGAATAAGCGGGCACTGGCAAAGGACGAGGTGACGATGCGCGTGGGAAACGGTTCCATAGTCGATGTGATCGCAGTCGGCACGCTACCTCTACATCTACCTTCGGGATTAATATTAGACCTAAATAATTGTTATTTGGTGCCAGCGATGAGCATGAACATTATATCTGGATCTTGTTTAATGCGAGACGGTTATTCATTTAAATCAGAGAATAATGGTTGTTCTATTTATATGAGTAATATCTTTTATGGTCATGCACCCTTGAAGAGTGGTCTATTCTTATTGAATCTCGATAGTAGTAATACACATATTCATAATGTTGAAGCCAAAAGATGCAGAGTTGATAATGAAAGTGCAACTTATTTGTGGCACTGTCGTTTAGGTCATATCGGTATAAAGCGCATGAAGAAACTCCATGCTGATGGACTTTTGGAACCACTTGATTATGAATCACTTGGTACTTGCGAACCGTGCCTCATGGGCAAGATAACTAAAACACCGTTCTCCGGTACTATGGAGAGAGCAACATATTTGTTGGAAATCATACATACCGATGTATGTGGCCCGATGAATATTGAGGCTCGTGGCGGATATCGTTATTTTCTCACCTTCACAGATGATTTAAGCAGATATGGGTATATCTACTTAATAAAACATAAGTCTGAAACATTTGAAAAGTTCAGAGAATTTCAGAGTGAAATTGAAAATCATCGTAACAAGAAAATAAAGTTCCTACGATCTGATCGTGGAGGAGAATATTTGAGTTACGAGTTTGGTGTACATTTGAAAAACTGTGGAATAGTTTCGCAACTCACGCCACCCGAAACACCACAGCGTAATGGTGTGTCCGAACGTCGTAATCGTACTTTACTAGATATGGTGCGATCTATGATGTCTCTTACTGATTTACCGCTATCATTTTGGGGATATGCTTTAGAGACGGCCGCATTCACGTTAAATAGGGCACCATCAAAATCCGTTGAGACGACGCCTTATGAACTGTGGTTTGGCAAGAAACCAAAGTTGTCGTTTCTTAAAGTTTGGGGCTGCGATGCTTATGTGAAAAAGCTTCAACCTGATAAGCTCGAACCCAAATCGGAGAAATGTGTCTTCATAGGATACCGAAAGGAAACTGTTGGGTACACCTTCTATCACAGATCCGAAGGCAAGACATTCGTTGCTAAGAATGGATCATTTCTAGAGAAGGAGTTTCTCTCGAAAGAAGTGAGTGGCAGGAAAGTAGAACTTGACGAGGTAACTGTACCTGCTCCCTTACTGGAAAGTAGTTCATCACAGAAAACTGTTTCAGTGACACCTACACCAGTTAGTGAGGAAGCCAATGATAATGATCATGAAACTTCAGATCAAGATACTACTGAACCTCGTAGATCAACCAGAGTAAGATCCGCACCAGAGTGGTACGGTAATCCTGTTCTGGAGGTCATGCTACTAGATCATGATGAACCTACGAACTATGAAGAAGCGATGGTGAGCCCAGATTCCGCAAAATGGCTTGAAGCCATGAAATCTGAGATGGGATCCATGTATGAGAACAAAGTATGGACTTTGGTTGACTTGCCCGATGATCGGCAAGCAATTGAGAATAAATGGATTTTTAAGAAGAAGACTGACGCTGATGGTAATGTTACTGTCTACAAAGCTCGACTTGTCGCAAAAGGTTTTCGGCAAGTTCAAGGGATTGACTACGATGAGACCTTCTCACCCGTAGCGATGCTTAAGTCCGTCCGAATCATGTTAGAAATTGCCGCATTTTATGATTATGAAATTTGGCAGATGGATGTCAAAACTGCATTCCTGAATGGATTTCTGGAAGAAGAGCTGTATATGATGCAACCAGAAGGTTTTGTCGATCCAAAGGGAGCTAACAAAGTGTGCAAGCTCCAGCGATCCATTTATGGACTGGTGCAAGCCTCTCGGAGTTGGAATAAACGTTTTGATAGTGTGATCAAAGCATTTGGTTTTATACAGACTTTCGGAGAAGCCTGTATTTACAAGAAAGTGAGTGGGAGCTCTGTAGCATTTCTGATATTATATGTGGATGACATATTACTAATTGGAAATGATATAGAATTTCTGGATAGCATAAAGGGATACTTGAATAAAAGTTTTACAATGAAAGACCTCGGTGAAGCTGCTTACATATTAGGCATTAAGATCTATAGAGATAGATCAAGACGCTTAATTGGACTTTCACAAAGCACATACCTTGACAAAATTTTGAAGAAATTCAAAATGGATCAAGCAAAGAAAGGATTCTTGCCTGTATTACAAGGTGTGAAGTTGAGTAAGACTCAATGCCCGACCACTGCAGAAGATAGAGAGAATATGAAAGATGTTCCCTATGCATCAGCCATAGGCTCTATCATGTATGCAATGCTGTGTACCAGACCTGATGTGTGCCTTGCTATAAGTTTAGCAGGGAGGTACCAAAGTAATCCAGGAGTGGATCACTGGACAGCGGTCAAGAACATCCTGAAATACCTGAAAAGGACTAAGGATATGTTTCTCGTATATGGAGGTGACAAAGAGCTCACCGTAAAAGGTTACGTTGATGCAAGCTTTGACACTGATCCGGATGATTCTAAATCGCAAACCGGATACGTGTTTACATTAAACGGTGGAGCTGTCAGTTGGTGCAGTTCTAAACAAAGCGTTGTAGCGGGATCTACATGTGAAGCGGAATACATAGCTACTTCGGAAGCAGCAAATGAAGGAGTCTGGATGAAGGAGTTCATATCCGATCTAGGTGTCATACCTAGTGCATCGGGTCCAATGAAAATCTTTTGTGACAATACTGGTGCAATTGCCTTGGCAAAGGAATCCAGATTTCACAAAAGGACCAAACACATCAAGAGACGCTTCAACTCCATCCGGGATCTAGTCCAGGTGGGAGACATAGAGATTTGCAAGATACATACGAATCTGAATGTTGCAGACCCATTGACTAAGCCTCTTCCACGAGCAAAACATGATCAGCACCAAGGCTCCATGGGTGTTAGAATCATTACAGTGTAATCTAGATTATTGACCCTAGTGCAAGTGGGAGACTGAAGGAAATATGCCCTAGAGGCAATAATAAAGTTATTATTTATTTCCTTATAATCATGATAAATGTTTATTATTCATGCTAGAAGTGTATTTACCGGAAACATAATACATGTGTGAATACATAGACAAACAAAGTGTCACTAGTATGCCTCTACTTGACTAGCTCGTTAATCAAAGATGGTTATGTTTCCTGACCATGAACAATGAGTTGTTATTTGATTAACGAGGTCACATCATTAGCAGAATGATCTGATTGACATGACCCATTCCATTAGCTTAGCACCCGATCGTTTAGTATGTTGCTATTGCTTTCTTCATGACTTATACATGTTCCTATGACTATGAGATTATGCAACTCCCGTTTACCGGAGGAACACTTTGGGTACTACCAAACGTCACAACGTAACTGGGTGATTATAAAGGAGTACTACAGGTGTCTCCAATGGTCGATGTTGGGTTGGCGTATTTCGAGATTAGGATTTGTCACTCCGATTGTTGGAGAGGTATCTCTGGGCCCTCTCGGTAATACACATCACATAAAGCCTTGCAAGCATTACAACTAATATGTTAGTTGTGAGATGATGTATTACGGAACGAGTAAAGAGACTTGCCGGTAACGAGATTGAACTAGGTATTGGATACCGACGATCGAATCTCGGGCAAGTAACATACCGATGACAAAGGGAACAACGTATGTTGTTATGCGGTCTGACCGATAAAGATCTTCGTAGAATATGTAGGAGCCAATATGGGCATCCAGGTCCCGCTATTGGTTATTGACCAGAGACGTGTCTCGATCATGTCTACATTGTTCTCGAACCCGTAGGGTCCGCACGCTTAAGGTTACGATGACAGTTATATTATGAGTTTATACATTTTGATGTACCGAAGGTTGTTCGGAGTCCCGGATGTGATCACGGACATGACGAGGAGTCTCGAAATGGTCGAGACGTAAAGATTGATATATTGGAAGCCTATATTTGGATATCGGAAGTGTTCCGGGTGAAATCGGGATTTTACCAGAATACCGGGAGGGTTACCGGAACCCCCCGGGAGCTATTTGGGCCATAGTGGGCCTTAGTGGAAAAGAGAAGGGGCTGCCCTAGATGGGCTGCGCCCCCCCCCCCTTCCCCTAGTCCTATTAGGACTAGGAGAGGTGGCCGGCCCCCTCCTCCTCTTTTCCCCTCCGAGGAATCCTAGTTGGACTAGGATTGGAGGGGGAATCCTACTCCCAGAGGGAGTAGGACTCTCCTGCGCCTCCCCCCCTTGGCCGGCCAGCCTCCCCTCCTCTCCTCCTTTATATACGGAGGCAGGGGCACCTCTAAACACACAAGTTGATCCACGTGATCTATTCCTTAGCCGTGTGCGGTGCCCCCTGCCACCATATTCCTCGATAATACTGTAGCGGAGTTTAGGCGAAGCCCTGCTGCTGTAGTTCATCAAGATCGTCACCACGTCGTCGTTCTGACGAAACTCTTCCCCGACACTTTGCTGGATCGGAGTCCGGGGATCGTCATCGAGCTGAACGTGTGCTCGAACTCGGAGGTACCGTAGTTTCGGTGCTTGATCGGTTGGATCGAGAAGACGTACGACTACTTCCTCTACGTCGTGTCATCGCTTCCGCAGTCGGTCTGCGTTGGGTACGTAGACAATACTCTCCCCTCGTTGCTATGCATCACATGATCCTGTGTGTGCGTAGGAAAATTTTTGAAATTACTACGATACCCTACAATGTAGATTCCTCCTCAACCCCACAAAGAGGACATATGCAGGACTGCTCCGGTTATTTCACATCTGCTGTTTGCAGACGACTCAATTCTGTTTTTTCAAGCTTCGGAACAGCAAGCTCACTTGGTTAAGAGTGTGTTGAACATGTATTCGGCGGCGACTGGACAATTAATTAACCCGTCGAAGTGCTCCGTCCTCTTTTCTGAAAACTGCTTGCCAACTGTGGTACATGAGGTTAAGTCGGTCTTGGAGATAACCCAGGAAGTTTTTGAGCCTAAGTATTTGGGCCTCCCGGTCCCGGAGGGAAGATTACATAAAGGAAACTTTGAAACCATCCAGGATCGGTTACGCAAGAAACTTATTGATTGGAGCGAGCAATACGTGTCCTCTAGAAACAAGGAGATTTTGATCAAGGCTGTTGCACAGGCTATACCTACTTATGTTATGAGTGTCTTTAAATTACCTGCATCAGTATGTGATGAGCTTACTCGTATGATCCGCCAGTATTGGTGGGGCGTCGAGAACGGGAAGAAGAAGATGGCATGGATGAGTTGGGACAAGTTGCGATTACCGAAGCCTATGGGTGGCATGGGGTTTAAGGATATGAGGGCTTTTAATCAAGCTTTACTGGCCAAACAAGCTTGGCGTTTAATAGATACGCCGGATAGCCTGTGTGCACAGCTCATGAAAGCTCGATACTACCCGTCTGGACAGTTGATGGATACTTCGTTCTCTGGCAATGGTTCTTCAGTTTGGAAGGGTATCCTACATGGTCTTGATCTGCTGAAGCAAGGTGTTATTTGGAGGGTCGACAATGGAGCTAACATACGTACATGGAGGGACCCCTGGATTCCCCGGCCATCGACGTTCCGCCCTATTACCCCTAAGGGAAACTGTCGACTGAACCGGGTGGCGGATTTCATTAATGTGAACGGTGCTTGGCGTGTTGATCGTCTTCGGGAGTTTTTCTGGCCCATGGACGTGGACTATATACTAAAGATCAGGACATCACCGCGTAGCCGTGACGATTTTGTTTCCTGGTACCCGAAGAAGACTGGACTATTCTCCGTAAGGAGTGCATATAAGCTGGCAACATGCGATCACAACATCGCTTTTGCCAATGGAGCGTCCAGCACAAACCCAGCTTGGGCTCGCGGGATATGGAACTGTATCTGGGCGGCTAATGTACCCCAGAAGATGAAGATTACGGCTTGGAGAGTGGCTACCGGCACGCTAGCAACACAACAATGCAAAAACCGGAGGCACCTAGTGTATCAAACGATCAGTTAAGCAAATTTACGTCGGATCGGATAAACTGATGTAATATCTCTAGTACTTTCTTATAAATAGAGTTGGTGACGGTGATGATGAGTTCACTCCCTCATTCCACTCATATTTCCTCATACATCTAGATTTCATCAGAGCCCTCAAATTTGAAAATCGTATTACTGTTAACACAGATTGTAGAAACATAACATTTTTATTTTCAACACAGACAGGGCGCACGTGACGTTGCTTTTGAAACAATTTCTTTTCTTTTTTTATTTTCAACCGAGCTCTTTCGCTTTCGAAACATGATCACTGCTAAGGCTGGTCATAGTGGAGAGTAACTTAGACTAGTAACATACATATGTTACTAGTCTATGTTAATATCTTCATAGTGGGTAGTGTCATAGGTGTGGTAACATAGTTGTCTTCATTTATTACTTTGTAGACTCATTATGCATTGGAAACCGCTATGTGATGGTAACATATTATGTTACTCTATTTGCCTCTCTCCTCATTAACTACTTGCCACATCACCAATTTTGCTTATGTGGCATCTATGTTACTACCTATGTTACTCCCACTATGACCAGCCTAAAAGGGGGAAAATAGAAAGGAAATAAATAGGGAGTAGTTATCGTGCATCATCCCATCGTAGTCAACCATTAATCACCCTTATCACTCATTTATATCGGATGTGCATCACACATCGATGGCGTGGAGTGATGGTTGTCAAGACGGGTCGGCCGCCGATGCCATAGCAGATCAGGGTACCCTTGAACCAAGTCATTGGATCGACTACCACACGGAGTTTTCATGCGTCACAGCTAGAAGCAATTTTTTTTATTTTTTTTATTTTTTTTTTTTTGCGGAACAGCTAGAAGCAAATTGAAGTACTTACAACTCTTGGATTGAACGTCTTTAAGGGACTGAGCCAGTAAAGTTAGAAATTTGATCTCGTGCTTTGCTCCCGATGGATTGCATCACCTTGGAGGCTGACCACGCAACATCGCTCTCCTTTTATTTTCTCTCTATAGTGGATTCATCTATGTAGGTAGATCCGATGCATATGTTTTTCTAATTTAACATGGTTTTGAGATTTAATTAGGTTCAGAAAAGAGATATTCAAATCTATGATCATGTTTCGTTTGTGGCTAAAAGTTGGCTAAAAAAACAATCAAGTTAAAATTCGAAATAACCATGAAGAATAAAAAAAGACAAATTCAAATGTAAATAGTGGCATTTTGGCTTTTTGTGACACTATTCATGTTGAATTTATCCCTTTTTCCCCAATGTGCATTTGGAATGTTGATTTGAATATTTGACAGATTGTAGAAACATGTCTTGTAAACACTCACAGTTTTTTCGAATTTTGTTGGAACCTGTTTCTTATAA